>NC_079315.1:39408288-39722038 GCF_029931775.1 Euleptes europaea | reverse complement strand
GTCCCAGTATATTCCAGGAACAGCTGGTACCACCTGAATCTCAAACAGTAATGAGTCCAAATACCCTCTACCCTAGATGGAAATAGCAATAAATAATCAGAAACAAAATGTGCCATACTGGATGTGGGGAAGAAGTTTTGAGGATGGTCCCCATGAGGCCCTTCTTCTTTAGCTTCTTCAGTAACCAACTGACCATGGGCTGGTAGAAAGGTCTCTAAAGAGATCAGGCTTATAGTGCACTCCACATTTATCTTTCTGTTATAGTTTAAAGTAATTATGTTCTTGTTAATGACATTAGACAGGCCACGAAACTCAGGGACCTCCAGGGCATTGGGGGTCATTTTGATAATATTACAGTCTGGTTCAAGTAACTGAATATGAAGGGTGAATGTCTCTGTGAACGTTTCCATTTCTGTAAATCTGCAAAGGAAAAATAAAAATGTACTTTAGGAAGCAATGGCAACACATCCACATGCATGTCACAGTCTACAAAATTTTATGAAAATGTTTTTTTTTTCAGTTGATCTGATCATAGGAATAAATATAAAATATCTGAAAAGGCCTTGTTTGGTGATGAAATGACAATGAATACACCATAATGGATTTCCCAAGCTGCAATATTTCTAGAACAAAGTGGCTGTTATATTACCAAATGGTCTCAATATTGAAAGAACAATTAAAAAAAGAAGGTGGACTTTTGAGAGAAAAGACACATTTTGAATGTTTAATAATGGGAGATTCAGGTCGCCTGTTAGGGAAAAGCTATAAAGTGTTGCTACAGTATGAAACTGAAACAGAACAAGTAAAAGACTGTATGACAAAATGGATGATTTTGGAGTAGATATAGATATGACTCAGTGGGAAAACATACGCTTAAAATAAATTACGTTTACAAAATGTCAAATGCTTAGAGAAAACTGGTATAAAATGTATTTTGGATGGTATACATAACGCCTAAAGATACTACAAAGGCCAGTAAGGGATTTGATGGAAAGTGTTGGAAATGTCAAAGCATAGATGCAACATTCTATCATATGTCTCGCAAAAAAGCAAAAAAATGATACATGATGAAATGCAAAGAATATTGAAAATCAGAATTGTCCTAGATTTAAAAAGTGTGTTGTTAAATATTTTGCCAGACAATATGCCAAAAATATATAATGAATTATTTAAATATAAGTTGACAGCGGCAAGAGTGGAGTATGCAAGAAAATGGAAAGCAGAAGATTACCCAGATGTAACTGAATGGACAAATAAAGAAGCAGAATATGTAACTATGGCTAAGTTAATGTCTTTAGTAAATAATAGATCAACATCTGATTTTTATGAAAAATTGAAAGTATATCTTGCGTACATAGGTGTTAACTGATAAAAATAATAGAACGTAAAAATGTAAGTAAGAAATACGCCATTGAAGATATAACAGAAGTTACAGAATAAGTTCCATTATAATGGAATAATCTGATGTGTATGTTTATATGTTTGTATGTCTTTATGTAATATTTGTTTGGGGGGGGAAGTATGAACAATGTCATAAAAGCTAGGAAGCTTTGTAGTGTTTTTATTTTTATTTCTTTTAAAATCTTTACATGTACTTAATGCAGTATACAAAGAACACACTAGCTGGTCCTGCCAATGGGCTGGTTTTTAAAAGAGGTTTTTTTTAGTTAGTTGCTTGTCAGGAAACCACCAGTTTCTATTACTGGATAGTGCCATGAATTGTGATTCTGTTCCGCAAACCATGGGCCTAGATTCATGAACCTAGTGCTTAGCCCTGTTCAGATGCTACATTTATGCATTCTGGGAGCCTGGTAACTGCAGATATCTGAGTATACTGTCCATGATATTCCCAAGATGTGTGGCTGCCATGTAGTCTGAACACACATATACTGTATGCATGTACAGCTTTGGGGTGTACAAACCAGAATCCTGGAAAATCCACTAGTCAACTTGTCAATACCAAAGCTGTACATGTATTTTTTAAAAACGTGCACTGCCACTATACATATTGAGAGGCTCTGTACATGTTTAGAAAACTCCTGGTACACATGGATGTAACATCTGAAAAGGGCTCTTGAGAGATCCATTCTTGGAATGATAGTTGCCATCAATTACAGTAAAGATCACTGGCAGAAAAAAAATTGTTGGTGGACCAAGGAGAAGAATGAAACATTATGTGCATGGTAACATACATCTTGTATAACAGCAAATGGGCACCCTGGATTTATTTTTCATCATTGTGGCAGAAGAAGAAAGTACTAGGATGTATATGAGCATACAGGTAGAAAACATTCTAATTTCTGTTTTCTGTTAGCAAATGTTGGAAATGAGTTTGCTGTTCCTAAGGAATACTCCTTTACAAAAGCAAAACCCAAGTATGGCTTACCTGTATAACCTCAGCATGACCCAGTCTTCATCGAGAATTGGGCAGCCATTATGAGTGTACTTGACTTCATTGGGAAGAAAATGGCAATCAAATACCTGTTAAAGATAAGCTTAATTATAAAGAACACAGGTTAAGCTTAATTATAAAGAACACAGGTATGTCCTAGAGGATGTTACATTTTCAGGTGATTTTTGGTTTGCCTTGAGAGATGTGTCATAAAGCAGGAGTGATATTCATTCCCAAGCACAAAGAACTAGTGATACAGGAATAATTGTTCACAAAGAGGGAAATAATATTTAAAAACTATTTTAATGTTTCCTTTGTAAAGTTCTAATAAAAACATGATTAGCATGATCCTTGCGGGATTCTGGACCCGTGCTGCTGTTCCATCACAGAGGATTTCTCAGTCAGTAATTTCTATTCCATGGTCAGATTATGCTAACATAGCAGCAGGCAAGTGCTTACTCAAACTTTAGGAACGTCCAATAGCATCATATTATAGATCTGCTAATAACCAGCTAGCCAATGTGCAGTAATAGTGCTTAAAGTCTAGGGAGATCCAGGTTCCTACCACCACTCAGCCATGAAGCTAACTGGTTGATCTTGGGTCAGCAAGCCTAAAATACCTCATAGAGCTACTGTGAAGATAAAATAGAGAAGAACTATGTATAAGCTTTTTGGAGGGATAAAAAAGATAAAGCCCAACATTGCTCCTGAATCTGCTGCTGAAAATCCTAATAATTGTCAGACATTAGGCTTAAAATGATTCTTGTTTCAATTTGTTTTTAATGTGAATGTAAGAACAAACTTGGACAAAATTTGCATTTGCATTATGGATGTCCATCTTACACTATGTGTTTCTGTTCACAGAGCAGTAATACGTAAATCACTGTTCGTTTGCTACCATTGCATGGTTTCCCAAGTCTGTCACCTCAAGTGGGTACACTCCTTCTGCCTAATGGTAGGCACATTGTTGTCTGGATTAACAACCATCATAGTATTTTTACGCATGAAATTAGGAAGTCTATTTGAGCCTAGCCTCATATTTTTAGTCTTGTACAGAAATGTTGCTAATGTGGGCGAGAATCTGAAAGAAACTGAACTAGGGCTGCCAACCTCCAGGTGTGGTTGGAGTTCTCCCATAATTACAACTAATCTCCAGATGACAGAGATCAGTTCCCTGGAGAAAATGGCAACTTTGGAGGCAGAAGTCCCTCCTCGGTGCTGCTCCCAAATCTCCAGGAATTTCCCAAGCAAGAACTGGCAACCCTAAACTGAACCTCCATCTCTTAGGATTCAGTTTTTAAAAAGCCAAATTAAGCCTCATGTGTGAAAATTACTTCAGATATTAAGAGGCTCAAAGGCAATTTAAGTCACATTTGAAATTGCTCTTAGCGTTGAAAAATCATCTTCTCCCATGGCAGGAAGAGACAATGCTATCCATCAGAAAATAGTGCTGATAATATCCAGAAACTGTATTTTTCCATCATTAGTTCCTTTTAATTGATAACGAGGGAGATAAATAATGATTTTTTTCTTCAGCAGGACTCTCACCATAAGCAGAAAGCCATTATAAAACAGACACAATCTGCTTTGTTAAAAAGAAACATCTGTTTTATGCTTCCTAATATGTTTTCCTTTCATAAGAAGAGGCAGCCATAATTGTCCACAAATTTAGCAAGTAAAACAAAGGGGAGCTAAATCTTTTCCTAATTACTGTCTAGCTTTGCTTTGATTTCCACTTCAACTACTTTTCAATTACAGTTTGTAATTAAATTGTCACACATTCCTAGCACATTACTCATTTTAATGACAGCAAACTAGATCACAGGACAAGCCTTTCCTTAATGCAGCCTTTGCAGTGGTGAAAAGGGGGGGGGTCCTTTAGCAACACAAGGGCAGGTTTTGATTATCTTTGTTCAGGGATTGTTTTATTGAGTTTCACTAAAAACTCTTGTTGCCTGATCCAAATCCTTTCCAATTTGGGGATGAAGTTCACCCCACTACCATATACAGAGACTTACTTACTTACCTACTTAAGAGAGAAAGAAAGAAGAAAGAAAGAAAGAAAGAAAGAAAGAAAGAAAGAAAGAAAGAAAGAAAGAAAGAAAGAAAGAAAGAAAGAAAGAAAGAAAGAAAGAAAGAAAGAAAGAAAGAAAGAAAGCTGGGAATTCAGAGAACCTGCTAAACCTATCATTGCTATACTACAACTGTATGCTTACAATATAACAATATTTAGTGCCTTTAAAAAAAAACAGAGCCATGATATTGATATAAGCACGCACAAAAATAAAAAGATGCCACTGATGATAACAACACCCTCCCTTGAAAATCCTGATTGTTTAAGGCAGATGAAGAAGAAAATACACACTCTACAACTGTGAAAATGCAGAGGGAGGGAAGATGGTTATTTATTTATTTATTTTATTCAGTCTTATATCCTGCCCTCCTTGGCAAAGATCAGTGTTTTTGAAAGAACAGTGTCCAAACTAATTCCAATATTTGTGGAATGACTCCTAAGAAAATCTGCAGAGTGCAGAAAAGCCCTAGTTCTTATTAAAAAATTCAAAACAGATTCTAGATCTAACTGTTTTAAACAAATTAAATAAACGTACACAAATACATGAAGCTGATTTATTCTGAGTCAGGACATCAAGATTAGTGTTGTCTACTCTATCAAGATTAGTGTTGTCTACTCTAACCTGCAGCCACTCTCCAAGGTCTCAGTCAGAATTCCTCCATAACCTCTACTACCTGATGGTTTTAACCAGGTAAGCCTCAAACTAGGTTTTTAAACTAAATCATACATAGTCTGCAAACACAGACAGAATTATGCAAAAATTCATGATAATGTTTTGGAGCAGCCTAAACTTGCATACATTTCACAAGGTCAGTACGGAATGGCCCCTGGAAGGCCATTCTACAGAGATGGAACAACTGAAAGGCCATTTGCTAACCTAGGGCAGTTAGAAAAGCCTTGAGGATGGAATCGCAGACAAAAATCTTCGGGCTGACATGGTGCATTATACCACTAGAGGTGGTTCTTCAGATATAAGGGTCCCAGATTATGCGGAGGTTTAAAGGACCACCAGTTTCAATTGAAACCCAAAGCTAACTGGGTGCCAGTACAGGTATAGCAAGGTCACAAAGAGAGAGTCTAAGCAAATGGGCAGCCACAGTTTGCACAAGTTTCCAAATTGTCTTCTAGGTCAGTCCCATATATAGTAACCCATCTTTCAGCAGTGTAGTTTTGTGTGGCCAGATTAGCAGAGTCTACAAAGGATGATAATTTCCTAACCAGACATAGTTTTGAAACAGGCACTTTTTGTTCCGTTGCCTGATCTTCATTTTTTTTGGGGGGGGGGGGTGTCTGAAAGCACCCTCATGCTTTACGTGGTCAGACAATTTCACCCCATCTAAAATGGGAATCAACTTTACCCAAAACGTCAGCTCTGCTGGCCAGCATCACCTCTGTCTTGCCTGGATTCAGTTTCAGCCTGTTCTCTCCCATCCATTTGACCACTGCACTGAGGCACCAGTTGAGAACAGAAACAGCAGCATTTGGGTGCTCAGTCAAAGAAATATAGAGGTGAGAGTTATCAGTTTGTTGATGACACCCAACCGAAAGCTCTGGATGATCTAATTTAGCAGCCTTTCATAGATACTAAAACAACATGGTTGTTTTGTTGGGGGAATGTATGGAGCCCCGGGGCACATTATACTCTAGAAATCCCCCTACAATGTGGGTATCTGTATGATTTTCTCCAACAAGGAAAATACTAACATTTTAGATAGGGAAAATGGTGTTGGGAGGGGGAGCTTAAAGCTTATTGGTATCAGGCTGTGGCATGCCTGATATTCAGAGAGGAAAATACAGGGTTCCACATGCATTAGTTACTCCTGCTTTTATTGGGAGTTGATCCACAAACATTGGAATTGACTTGAACATAGTTCTTCCACACGTCTGCCCTTCCTGTGCATTTTTACGATTGTGGAGTCAGTTTATTTTCTTCCACACATGGCTTAAGTAATGACTTAAATAATGAGGATTTCTAAGGGAGGGTGCTGTCATTATTGGTGGCATCAGAGGATCCCGTTTTTTGTTTTGTTTTTAAACAGACCTAAATGTTAGTTTAAGTAGGTTCTCTGAATTCCCAGCTTTAATTTAACAAAAAGTCTCTAGCCCTTTCCCTTGTGGAGATCTCCCTTTTCCATTATATCTCCATGAAGGAAAAGGACAGAGACTTACTTTTAAAAAATGAAAGCTGGAAATTCAGAGAAACTCAAACTATCATTACAATGCTACAGCATTATATTGATATTTTAGGGCCATTTTTAAAATTGAAATCACTGTCTTGGGGGAGCTAGGGAGTGGTTTAACAATGATGATGGTCCAATCATTAAAAAGTAGGCTGGAAGTTGGTGGGGGTCAGCAGGACAAAGAAAACTAATAGAAACATTACACACTAGGAAAAAGCCAACTCAAAATCAACTTCCAGAAAAACATTGGGGTAAAAGTGGTATCTGATGGGGGGGGGAGGGGAAAAATCCAAAGTGAAAAATAAAGGTACAAAAATGCATGTGGAAATCAGGGGATAAACCAAAGCTGTATGGAGCCAGAACCAATGAAAAAACCCACATGGAGAAGTTTACTGGGAAACCTGTTTCACTATGATATTCATATCATTTTGCTTTACTATAGACAGAGGAAACGAAAAAGGGGCATGACACAGGGCTGCTGTTTTCAGTGGTAGCTGTGTAGTTCTAGTATCCATATTGATCAAGCTTTGTTTTCTTTTATTGGTTTCCCTCAAATAAACACAGATGGAAAAGTTTACTAGACAAATCAGGAGAGGAAAGGCGATATGGGGAATATGTTGTATTGTTGCTAGAGTGGAAAGAAACAAAACCCTCTTTTGTATGTTTACCATCTGTTAGCAATTCTTGGGAGCTCAGCAAATAACATGGTATGTAGTAGGTTTGCATTTAGTAACACCAATATTACAGAGGGAATAATTAAGAGGAACTCTGACATACAGTAAAGTATTGCTGTACATTGCCCTGGAGACATTGGTTATCTTCAGTGTATATAAACAAACAGCTGCTATACTTCATGGCAGCTCTTAACTTAAAACCTCCCACAGATTTGAAGGCCATTTATGCAGGGGAAATTTGTGCTGGGTTTGCTGCTCAGCGGACGCACATTTTTCTGATCTGAATTCTCAAAACTGTATTCATGGAGGCTTGTTGCCCCAAAGATCTTCCAGGAGTACCGTGCATTCAATCATCCATCCCCAGCAAAATACTGAGCTTTGGAATCCCTCCCCTCTGACAATGCTGCTTTGTTATTGGCTGTAGTGTATTCTTTGAAATATGCCACCAGACCCGCCAGCTTTGCAGCAGGATTCTTGCATTTGTAATTAACCACATGGTCATTTTACAGCCAAAGCAGAGGCAGATCTGGAAACCCACACACACACACACACACACCAAATTGTTTCAAGTTTATAAGAACAGAAAAACACTGGCAGGTTCATTTCCATTGCATCTTTCCATTGGTAATCACTCACAAATAGAAAAAAGAGTTCCATGCCTTTAAGAGGATGCTTGTGTGTATATGTGAGGAGGAAATCTTCCCAGCTGTGTTCACTCCCGATATCAGGGATTCATTTTACCAAACAAAGCAGAGAATCACACGCAGGATACAAGCCTGTTATTTTTTTTGTCTGCCATATTTATTTTAGCCATAAAATGATGCATCTATAAATAGAAATTAAGACAAGAGAAGCCAAGGGGAAAACCCAGTGCTCCTCCCTCCCTGTTATATCGGTGGTTAATTGCCTGAATTGGTGGGGGGGGGGACGCTGTGTCTTTCCCTCGGCTGCTGTTGTCGTCATTTCTATTTAAAGATTAATTATTTTGTTGCTAAAATAAATATGGCAGACAAAAAAAATTAACAGGCTTGTGTCCTGCGTATGATTCTCTGCTACTTGGCTCAGTTAAAAAAAGTACCCTGAGATCAGGAGTGAACACAGCTGGGCAGATTCCCACCCCCCCACACACACACACACACACGCATGCATCCTATTTAAGGCATGAAACCCTTTTTTTCCTGCTTGCGAGTGATTGCTAACAAAAATAAGGCAGGGGTGGGTAGAGGGGAATGGGGGGGGGGCATGGAGCATCATTTTACAGCCAAAGCAGAGAAGGAACCCACTCCCCACCAATTTGTTTCTGACCATCTCAAAGTAGGGGTCTAGCGCCAGTAAACTTTAAAGAACTCTGGTTGTTGAAATGGACCAGAAAGGTCACATATGAGGTGTGTGTGTGTGTGGGGGGGGGGAATACCTGACTCCATTCCCAAGATCTTAAAACATGCTACCAAAAATCACCAAAATGGCCTCAAGGGGGAGAGGGTTTGAAGGGGGAGGGACAAGTGGGAATGGGCATGAGGAAAGAAACCCTAAGTTAACACTATTCACAGGAATTGCCTCGATCAGCTTTGCTTTGGGATCGAGGCAAAATTTAAATTCGTGATAAAATAGGTTCCTGAAACCATGGGACAACTGCGAGGCAACTGCAAAGTGACTTCTGAAGGTCGAAAAAATCATGAATAACTCAAAAAAAGCCTCGAAGCAGTCCCATGGGGATCATGAGGCTGATAACGAAGCATAAATGATCAAAGAGTTTGAGGGCAAAGTGCAATTTCTTTCAGCCATTCAATCAAAGTAAACAAAGAGAGATCAGTCAGCTTTGCTTTTAGTGTTTATTCATTGTTTTAGTTTGGAGGACAGGATTCACAAGCAGTTTTTCACATTTAATTAACTATCAAGCTTCATTCACAAAGGAAGCTAATACTGTTGTTGGTAACTGCCACTTTACCTCTTCAAATGGTTGTTCCTACCCATAAATCCTTACTCCTCTGTCTCATGCACATGCAAAGATCGACACAATTACCATGTAATGAAATTTTCATTCTACATACCTGTGGAGTTAGTTTCCCAACTCTCTGGGTTATTGGCTCATTCATCACAACTTCTATTTTGCAGGCATCGTTCTTGCTGGGAATGGAAAACTGCAGGTCTTCTTGAGACAGGAAAACAGACTGACCCTTCATCACTTTCACCCCATGGTTGACATTGACAAAGGAGGAGAAGATGCCTCTCAGATTAAGTGCAAAGAGCAAAAGGAGCCAGCTGTTTTCCAAAACCTTCATAGTGTTAGCCACAATGAAAAACCCTTACAAAGGAGGTGTTGTCTCAGTCTTTCCAGAGAAGCTTCACCATATAATCAAGTGCACCAGACTAGATGTGTTCTATTAAGGATATGTCCTTCATAATGAAATCTGGACAAGGCGGCCTTTCAGAGTGCCTTCAGGATAATCAGGTCATGAATGAACTCCAGCATTAAGAATAACAAGCACGTCTGTTAAAATCTGAGAAGAGAGGGAGAAAGAATTTTTTTTTAAAAAAGGTAAAGCACCATCATCACAAACAACATTCTCATAGTCGTATTTCAGATCAGTTAGGCTGACCAGAGGCTGCCCTGGATAGCCCAGGATAGCCTACTCTTGTCAGTTCTCAGAAACTAAGAAGGGTCAGCCCTAGTTGGGATTTGGATGGGAAATCACCAAGGGTCCCAACACAGAGGCTGGCAATGCTAAACTACCTCTGAATGGCTCTAGCCTTGAAAACCCCACAGGATCACCATAAGTCAGCTGGAAAAATAAAAATAAAAAAAGGCTGGCGAGACATAGCAAGTCTAAGGGATATAGATCTTATGCAGATTGTTGAAGCTTTTTCCCTAGAATGCTCAGCACACAGTGTTAGAATGCGACATCTCAGAGGTGTTTTGCATGTTACAGGAAGCAGGAACAGTCCAAATTTTTTGGTGAAGAAAATCTGACAGGCACCCTTCATCCCTCAGATCACACACTCATATACTTACTCACACACAGTGGCAAAAATACAATAACCTATATAACTGACAATTTTCTGCCTGTTAATTTTTTCTCTGAGGCAGGTTACTTCATTCTGCCTAATGATACGGCGGACCCTGAAAGGAAGTAATGAGAGAGATGGTTACTGATTCACACTTCCTCTTGGTTTCCAAGAATCTGTATGGCACATTGTCCTGAAAACTCCTGGTGTAATGAATTTAATCCATTTGCAGTGCTGCAGTAATCCATTAGTGGGTTTCAACACATTATTTAGGAATTACTGTTTTTCTTGAATCATATAGTGGAAGGGAGCCCAAACGCCACCATGCCAACTTCGTACACAAGCCCACAGAATTGCAAGCCTCACCAAAATATTTTATTCATCTGTTTATTCATGCATGGCACTCCAACACCCAAGGTAAAGGTAAATTATTTTCCTCTTTATAAAAGCCCCCCTGCATGGTTGCACAATCTAACACAACCTCCTAATTAATAGCAGGATTAGTTACCCACTACAGCTGGACATCTGGCAATAACTAAGAGAGTAGCAGATGTTAATGTTGGGAAGAAGCAAAGCTGGGGTACTGAATACTTGAGCTTAATACTTGAGTTTGGGACACAAAGAGCATATTTGGCTAACAGCATCCGCAGTAACAACTTCAGCCATGTTCCAAAAGCAATATGACTACCAGTGGAACTACTGATTAATTAAATGTATTGACAATTTCAATGTCTAAAGAAAGAAACTGTATTTATTCATTTTAAATATTGGTATGCTTGCTGCTTTTTCAGAGATCTGCCTAAGACAGCACAGAAAATAAAAACAAAATCATTAAAATTAACAACCATTAAAAATTTAGCAGGCTACAACTACATAAAACCCCACAAGCACACATGTTATAAAGGAAGCCTAATGTCTCATTCTCTCCCACTCCATAATTTGTAGTACAATTTACCACATGTCCTGATGTCACTGAGCATTTCCCCATGAGTCATTGATGTAGGCCCTGACCTGGATGGCCCAGGCTAGCCTGATCGCGTCAGATCTCAGAAGCTAGGCAGGGTTGGACCTGGTTAGTACTTGGATCGGAGACCACCAAGGAATACCAGGGTTACTATGCAGAGGAAGGGAATGGTAAACCACCTGGTGTGGAGAGCCAGCGTGGTGTAGTGGTTAAGAGTGATGGACTCTAATCTGGAGGACTGGGTTTGATTCCCCACTCCTCGACATGAGCAGTGGACTCTAATCTGGTGAACCAGGTTTGTTTCCTCACTCCTCCACATGCAGCCTGCTTAGGTGACCTTGGGCTATTCACAGTTCTCTCAGAACTCTCTCAGCCTCACCTACCTCGCAAGGTGCCTGTTGTGGGGAGGGGAAGGTGATTGTAAGCTGCTTTGAGACTCCTTAAAGGTAGCAAAAAGCAGGGTATAAAAACCAACTATTCTTCTTCTTTTCTGTTAGTCTCCTGCCTTGAAAACCCTACTGGGTCCCCATAAGTCGACTGCGACTTGACAGCACTTTACACATATACAATAGTGTGGCATGGTGGGGAAATGGGGGATGCATAGTGTAATGATTTTAGAAAAAGAGGTCCATTACATCACACATCACAAAGGTGAATGGGGAACCTGCATGACAGTTTCCCCCTTTTATATTCTGTAATCAGTAAGCTACCCACAGCAGCTCTAGTAATAAATCATTGCCCAGCCCAAAATTACCTGTATCCTAAAACTTGAAGAGACAGAGTAGAGACCATTCAAATAAGCATGTAGCATGACGTGATTACCATGACAATGAATGGATGAACAGAGTGTCTGAGCTGATTCTACAGCAAAGCGTTGTTTGGGATGACACTGAGTCCTATGAAAAATTATATTTGTGGCATTTTATCTATCATGGCATACATCCAGACAAGCAGTTCACCACTGGACATTCTGATATTAAAGTGATGAACAATCTGTCAGAGAAATTACAAGCAACCATGATGAGGAAATCATACTTCCTGTATTAAAATCCAGGTTGTAAAAGGACAAAACATTCAAGCATCTTTGTGGTTTTAGTCACAATGACTGGAATGAGGAGACCATTTCCCAAGAATCCTTACAAATCACCCACTCAGCTAACTGAAATAAATACCCTTTGAAAGCCTTGGGGTGTCTTTAATTATAAAATAGTGAGCAAGCCACAATGTTTGATCCCACACTAAAGTTTTATATGCAGTTAAACCAATACCTCTTTTCTCTTTAAGACATACTTCACACAGCCTTCTAATCACGCATAGGTTGGCAGTTTGCATTGTACAAGCCTTGTTTAATTTCCTATTTACAATTCCTACTTAATGCTTAAAATAATGATTAAAGTACAGTTCTGAATGGAAAGTATGGCGTTTTAGAAAGCATATTCTCTAATCGAAGAAAAACAAAAAGAAGAAAATATTCTTGTGGGTAAGCAAAAAAGAGAGTAAAAAAAATCAAACAGGCTTTAATTGTTTTTGTGGGTAACCATCCTAGGTCTAATTAGTTAAATGGTACAATATTTGTTTCAAGAGGTCTACTTTTCTAAAAACAAATATATATGCTCTCAGACATTGGCTTAGATCCACTTGGGTATTTCAGCAGGCCAAAGGGTATCTTGTCTTCCCCCTCTTGCAGCAGCCCCAAATGCACCCTCAATCCTGTTCCTGGGGTTCCTTATCCCCCAAGAATATAAGATTTTAGAGGCCTTTCACATTAACATTGGAGTAGGGACGAAGAAAGTTGTGCTCTATGAGTGGAAATCCTTCTGCCCATGGAAAACTCTTGTGAATCTAAGCCATTAATCACCTTTACATGTTAAAGAAGTATAACTGAAAGATGAATGATCCAATCTCATCTCCTTTTGAATACCAGTGCTGGAAGGCAACATTTGGGGATGGTTTTGGCTTCTGTGCCCTGTTCCTTGGCCCTTCAGGGCAATTGGTTGGCTGTGTGTGAAACAGGATGCTAAGTTAAATCCAGCAGGGCTCTTCTTATGCAGGTAATAGTTATGAATCAGTGCTTAATGGAACTGTATTACACCACCCTGAATTCTAAGGCAAAAGAATGACATAAAGTAATAAAATTAAACCATAATACAGCAATTTATTGTAAGGTACAGACAAAGACCTGGATGGCCCAGGCTAGCCCAATCTCATCAGCTCCCGGAAGCTAAGCAGCATCAGCCCTGATTAGTACTCAGATGGAAAACCATCAAGGAAGTCCAGGGTTGCTATACAGAGGCAGGCAATGACAATCCACCTCTGTTCATCTCTTGCCTTGAAAACCCTACAAGGTCGCCATAAGCCAGCTGCAACTTGATGGCACTTTCCATAGGGTTGCCAGATCTGGGTTGGAAAATACCTGGAGAATTTGGGGGTGGAGCCTGGGGAGTGTGGGGTTTGGGGAGGGGAGGGACCTCATCAGGGTATAATGCCATAGAGTCCACCCTTCAAAGCAGCAAGAGGAACTGATCTTGGTCATCTGGAGATCAATTGTAATAGTGGGAGATCTCCAGGTGCCACCTGGAGGTTGACAACCCTTAACTTTCCACTACCATGGAGAGGAAGCACATGTGTTCATTGGTGGTCTTCATACTTACAAAAGAACTGTAATTGGCTGACTGGATCACAGGATATACCAACCTGGTCATAAGGGATGTACAAGGGTACATGAGTCTTGTGAGGACAGTGTTCCCTCCAGCCTGCTTGGCACAAAGCAACCCAAAAAGCAACCCTAGCCTGAAAGGGGTGTTTTTACTGGGGAGAGCTTTTTCAGATACATATGTCAAGTACAGAAAAGTCTGGGGCTCAATGAGATCATTACAAAAATTCTTTTTAAAAAAAGTTTGCAAAGTTATCTAAAGAACAAACGAAGTACAGCTGAGTATAAAAAGACAGCATTCAGAAGAACTATCCACTTCACAAGCTTAAAATCTAAACACACAGCCCCATGATGGAAAAGGAGAGATAGTGGAGGGAGAAAAGCATTAAAAGTCTAAAAACTAAGGAAAACCATTTTGAATAAGCCCAGAATAACAAGCTCCCAGTTTAAAAAAACATGCAAAATTCAGAGCCTCGTGGGCAGTTTAGTTCTCAAAAAGGTTCTCCATGATGTTGCACTGGCTGTTCACATAGGGTTGCCAGTTTTTAAACTGGGCCTCTAGCTTTACTAACAGTTTGATCTGCAGCAAACAACAGGTGATGTCATTTACTTCCACACTATGAAAATCTTCCACTACTCATGTTCACACATTAAGCCTCTGTATAAATCTTTAGATTTGTTGGCAGCCCTATACATATATACCCTCCATGCTGCAGTGTCTTTGGGGAAAAAGCACACACTCCTTAGATCTGCATAGATGTTGCATGATTACACTTCCAGAAAGAAATGAAGTCCTGACTCTGAACAGTGTATATATTTATACTGATTCAGTTTGTGCGCATGTGTAAATGAGCATGCATGCATGTAAGTGGGGGTGTTGAAGAGAAGGAGCAGTTGGATCCTTCAGCTGTTTTTTCTACCTTTACAAAGAACAGTGAAGAGATGTTGTAGAAGCAGGTGCTTATTACAACAGTTCCTTTGTTTAGCTCTTCGTCCAGCATGTTCTGACCTTGTTCATTTCCCAAACAGAGAGAAATTTGCTAGCCAGCCAAGGAAGTCAGACTTTCTCTCTGGCCAGAAGCAACCTGAAACCTGATTCTGCTCAGCCTGCCAGGAATTCCACCAGACTCTGGAACAACGAGAGCATATTAAGATCATAAAGCCTTGAGAAATCTGTTTTTTTCCCCTATTCTTTGTAACATCTGGCCTGCCTGATGAAGAGTTCAGGGGATCTCAAAAGCTTGCATATGGTTCTGTGTCATTGGGCTGATCCTAATAACGGATTGTGGACTTGGATTTTTGGATCTCTCTGTCCCGTCTGATTACATTCACTAATGACTTTCTCTGTGTTGACATCAGGCCTCACATTATTAATCCTGCCCAGAGCAGATTCCCTTCTAAAACCAAATGCAAAAGCACTCCACAATGTAGACTAATTTTTTTTTTTTACCCCTTCAGTATGTGGATAAAAGACAAAAGATTTCTGTCTTTCCCAAAACAATTAGAGCTGCATTGGGATAAATGCATGAAGAAAACTTAGGTTTACTTATTCCCCATTGAAACCATGGACCTGTTTGTAGGGATTTTATGAGGGAGCTTTGACTTGTGGTTTATGGCAGGATTGGTGAGATTCACTGATATCCATGACATGGACAGCAATTTGTTGACTTTTGAGAAAATAACAACAACGACTGCCCCAGATAGAATCCCATTGTTTCAGTATTTTCAGCTGAGACATGGTATTCAATGTATACTCGGGTTGCCAACCTCCAGGTGGTGGCTGGAGATCTCCTGGGATTACAACTGATCTCCAAGCAATAGAGATCAGTTCACCTGGAAGTTCACTCTGTGACATTATAACCCTTGACCATGAATAACAGAAAAAGTGCCCACTCACTCCGCCAGTATGTTCCCCACTTAAAATGAATCTGCTAACACAGCCTGGGAAGATGCAGCAATACGTCCCCATACTCGAAGAGCCCCTTCAACGGAGGGCATTTATGTTAGCTTTACTCAATTCCTTTCCATCTAAGGTTCTATACGGAAGATTCACCAAAATTCCCTTTAACAAGAGACTTTGTCCGTGCGAATGAGCCAGCCAGATGCCCTACAACACATTATCTTAGAGCGCTTTCTGCATGATGAACCCCACAAAAAAGTTTATACTACCTTTAATCAGCAAACTGATTGCCCCTTACAGAACAAACATATGCCAATTTTTGCTGAATGATTCTGAGACTGATGTTACGGTGAAGGTGGCGGAGTTTTGGGTGGAAGCGGTTAAGGTTAAGACTAAACCTAATTTTAATTTGATATGTAACATATAGTCTGTCTGTCTGTTTGTTTCATTTAACTTACCCATTATTTAATGTATGCTTTTATGTCCTGCCCAGCCATTTGTAAACATATTCAGCAGTGACTGGACAAACTACATTTCATATGGTGCTGTTTCATTAAGAACGCTGGATAGTGCATATTGGTATTAATAAGCAATTGACTGCTGATCAAATCTTGATATATATCTTAGTCCTTGACTACACAGTTCAGGTGGCATCAAAAGCAACCTACAGGAACAAGGCAGGGTTTAACAGGGTTTCTTCTATCAGGAACCCAGTCATTCAGTGAGCTGTGTTCCATACAACACTGGTGTCTTGACCAAGGCATAATGTTCTACAGCTTGTGGTAAGAACTAAGGCACTATATAAATACATGTTTGTACAAAACAATCCTGATCTAGATACTTATCACCGCATACAGGGAACAGAGCTTAGCTTATAGTTATATCTTAAACAAATTCAGGTAAATTGTGGGTACTGGAGAACAGTGACAGAAAGCTTTGAATCTGAAAGGGACAGAAGACTATGCTTAGAGTAGTGCTCTAGGATTAGAACATAAACATAAGAACACAAGAACATAAGAAAAGCCATGCTGGATCAGACCAAGGCCCATCAAGTCCAGCAGTCTGTTCATACAGTGGCCAACCAGGTGCCTCTAGGAAGCCCCAAACAAGACGACTGCAGCAGCACCATCCTGCCTGTGTTCCACAGCACCTAATATATTCAGCATGCTCCACTGATCATGGAGAATAGGTAGGCATCATGACTAGTATCCATTTTAACTAGTAACCATGAATACCCCTTTCCTCCATGAACATGTCCACTCCCCTCTTAAAGCCTTCCAAGTTGGCAGCCATCACCACATCCTGAGGCAGGGAGTTCCACAATTTATGTATTGTGTGAAGAAATACTTCCTTTTGTCAGTTTTGAATCTCTCACCCTCCAGCTTCAGCAGATTACCCTGTGTTCTAGTATTATGAGAGGGAGAAAAGCTTCTTCCTGTCCACTCTCTCCAAACCATGCATAATTTTATAGACCTCTATCATGTCTCCCCTTAACCACCTTCTTTCCAAGCTAAACAGCCCTAAGTGTTGTAACCGCTCCTCATAGGACAGTTGCTCTAATCCCCTAATCATTTTGGTTGCTTTTTTTGCATCTTCTCAAGCTCTGCAATATCCTTTTTTAGGTGTGGTGACCAGAACTGAACACAGTATTCCAAGTGTGGTCTCACCATAGATTTGTACAAGTATGATAGCAGCAGTTTTATTCTCTATTCCTCGTCTAATTATGGCCAGCATGGAATTTGCCATTTTTACAACAGCCGCACACTGGGTTGACATCTTCATTGAGTGATCCACTACCACCCCAAGATCCCTTTCTTGGTCTGTTGCTGCCAGCACAGATCCCATCAGTGTACAGTATATGTGAAGTTGGGATTTTTTTGCCCCAATATGCATCACTTTACACTTGCTCACATTGAATCTCATTTGCCATGTTAATGCCCACTCCTCCAGTTTTGAGAGATCCTTTTGGAGCTCTTCACAGTCCAATTTTTTTAACCACCCTAAATAATTTGGTGTCATCTGCAAACTTGGCTACTTCGTTGTTCAACCCCAACTCGAGGTCATTGAGGAACAGGTTGAAAAGCACCGATCCCAACACAGATCCCTGAGGGACCCCACTGCTCACATCCCTCCATTGTGAGAACTGACCATTTATTCCTACTCTCCGCTTCCTATTTTTCAGCCAGCTCTCAATCCATAAGAGGACTTGTCCTCTTATCCCGTGACTATGAAGTTTGCTTAGCAGTCTTTGGTGGGGGACTTTGTCAAAAGCCTTTTGGAAATCCAAATAAACAATATCCACAGGCTCATTCCTGTCCACATGCTTACTGACACTTTCAAAAACTGTAATAGGTTTGTGAGACAGGACCTACCTTTACAGAAGCCTTGTTGGGTTTTGCTCACCAGGCCTTGCCCTTCTATATGCTTTACAATTCTATCTTTAATAATGCTTTCCATCAATTTACCTGGAACAGACGTTAAGCTAACTGGCCCATAATTTCCTGGGTCCTCCTTGGAACCTTTTTTAAAAATGGGTGTTACATTGGCCATTCTCCAGTCCTCTGGTACAGAGGCTGATCGAGGGGACATATTACATATCTTTGTTAGGAGTTCAGCAATTTCCCATTTGAGTTCTTGAAGAACTCTAGGATGAATCTTAGTCCCTATGACTTGTTAGTTTGCAGTTTGTCTAGACAGTCTAGGACTTCCTGCCTTGTTACCACTATTTGTCCCAGTTCCTCATTCTCCCCTCCCCAAAACCTCTGTTCAGGAGAAGGAATCTGCCCTATATCTTCAACAGTGAAGACTGATGAGAAGAATTCATTTAGTTTTTCAGCAATCGCTTTATCCTCCCCTAGTGTTCCTTTACTCCCATTGTCATCCAATGGTCCAACCGCTTCCCTAGCTGGTTTCCTACTCCTAATGTACTTAAAGAATTTCTTATTGTTTGTTTTGATGTGTTTAGCAATATGTCCCTCAAAATCTTTTTTTGCATCTCTAATTGTTTGCTTGCATTTTTTTTTTGTGCAAGTTTGTGTTTGCTTTTGTTTGCCTCATTTGGGCAAGCCTTCCAGTTTCTGAAGGAAGCTGACAACCAACAGGAGGCTCAAGGGGATGGGAAAATTCAAATTGCCATCACTCCAACAGCTCAATAGCACTTCCAGTGTGTATGTCGAAGTGATGCAATTGCATTTGGGTCATACTCTAGGGTTCCACTAAAATGCTATGGTTTTACCATAGAGTTTCAGTGCAATCCTAGAGTGTTGCCTAGTGTGATGACATCACTTCTGGGTTTGCATTGTTATGCCATAGCAGTGACTGTTATTTTCCATGCATTTCCCCCTACCACCCTACTAAGCAGTGGCAGGGGTCACAGGATGCCACCACGTTTCCTGTTATAATGGGACAGGATGGGGGCTTGCGACATTGGTGAGGTCACCACTTCACTTCTGGTTTAAACCAGTATTCCTAGAACTTCAGTTTTTTCTGGTTTTTCCCAGAAGTGATGTAGCAACATTGCTTTCCCCCACTCCCACCTCCACTCCAAGCAGCTGTGGGAAAAGAGGGCTGCCAGGAGGAGAGCTTCTACCATAGCAGGAGGCCCAGCAGCTCTGTTTCTAGCAGTCAGCTATTCATGTTGTCCAAGATGGAGTAGGGTTCAAGATGAAACCTGACACTTAAGCCAACATGCCAAATTTGCCAGTGTAGCAGGTTGCCCACACAAGCCAGCACTTATTTTATGGGCCTCAGCCACAAAAATCAGTTTTGCCTAACCAATTAGTTTTTGCATTTCTGTTCTTTCAAAAGTTGAAGAACTTAAAACAGAAGAATAAATCAAGGCACCAGTTCATACCTTACACAGGAAACAATAGATTAAACAAGGGCTTGTACAATTCACACACTGTGACATATATGAACCCCAGATGGTCCCTGCAAGCCACAAATCTCACTACTCGATACTTGGTCCTGTTGCTTCATTGCTTCCTGCAGCACATCAAGGAAGCATTCTAATTTCTTCTTTCCAAAGTAAGGAATTGAAATATTTTAGAAAGACTTCCTTGAATTTTAAACCCTAATGACACATAGTAGAAGGAAGAACTATAACTCAGTACTTATCTATCCAAACATTTTTATCCTCCCTTCCCTCCAAGAAGCTCAGGTCAGCATTCATGGTCCTGTCCTCTATCTTCACAACTAACCTGTGAGGCAGGTTGTTTGCAGAGTGAGTGAGTGAAATACTAGCCCAACATCACCAATGAACTTCAAGGCTGAGAGGAGTATTGAACCTATACCTTAGTCTGACACTCCAACCAATACACCATATTGGCTATCAGCATTAGCTGACAGTAATCAGTATTTATTCTGAATGGGAAAGATGTTTACAACCCATGGTGGTGAACCTGTACACAAACAGGCTGCTGAAATCCCATTAAGGCCAACAAGCAGCCTGCATCCAGGACTGTAGCCCGCACTTTGTTTTAATGGCCAGTAGAACTTCGGCCAAGGAGATTGGGCATAGTAAACCCACTTCATGTTATCCAATTTTCTTTTAAATGTCCCATTTCTGTTTAATAAACTTTGTGGTATTGCTTCCAGAACTGGCTGCAAATGTTAGAAAAAACAATCTTTTTGTTTATACAAACACTTTATCTCCCCCCCCCCAAAGTATTTTTTATTAAGTTTTATCCATTTTTCCTCTTTCCATGGGGAGTGCTACAGTACAAATTCCATAAGCTGAAATGATCTCACCAAATATACTATTGTAACGATAACTAGCTATTTTGGCAGTCATGTTTTTTGAAATCTTATTAAACAACAATACTATCATACAGCTCTGCTCCAAGTCTTAAATATTTAGGTACCACATATATAGTATGACTGGAAGCAGCATCAGTATTTTGTCATCCAGGTCTTCCACAAAGAAACTGAAGTTGTAACAGACTGTAGAGATTGCTGTATTTAAATAATGGGTAACTGAAGATACATTTGCCTGAACAAGATCTTTCTAGATTGGATAAATTAATATAACCAAGAAAATGATGAAGTAGGATAAAATTGATTAACTGAGTATCTTAACTGAATGCCTTTCACCTTAGAAGTACACACAATCAAATCTACCATTTCCCATGGAAACCCTCCCATGTTCTGTGGAAAGAACAATGCAGCAAACTCACTGCACTACAACATTGACTACAAACCATTATATTATTCTGCCACACTCCATTTATACAAGAATCAGCATGATAGGAAAGGGGGAGGAATAGAGAATAGTACTTACAGGTAACAATATTCCTTCAGTAGCTTTAGCACAAGAGGACACTGGCTTGAAAAGGATAAAGAGAGTCAGTGATCCAATAATCTCTGGTTTAAAGGGCTTGTGGAGGGAGAGGGAGAGAGGATGAAATCCAAGGAGGTGGGGTGGGGAGCTGAAATTCCAGTCTTTCGGGTCAGCTTGCTTGTATTTTTCTTTGTACTAACCATGCACGTGAGAAAATCTCTCTGCCACAGCTGGCTGTTAGACAGCTGCTGGCTTGAAACCTTCCAGAATACAAAAGCTTTCGTGCTCTCCACAATAAGGACATTCTAAAGATGCCTTCAAGTGTTTACATGGAGCAATTATATTTTGGCAGCCAGCCCCAGAACTTCCCTTTTTCTTTCTTCTAGTTGGCTACAGGGAAGTTGCACTCCCCTGCTCCTCAGAGAGCGTGCTCTTCCCCTCCAAACTGCTTACCGATTGTACTAGGATATCACCTGTAGCTGTTGACTACACTTGCAGGTAAACAGGGATAGGGTCAGTCTGGAACCCACACAAAAGTATTAGCATCAACAATTTTCCGATGCAGAGGGTTGCAAATACTCCCTGACTGAACAGCAGAGGTAGTATTTGTGCATTATTCCTTTTAGCACCGGTGATTTAAAGGCAGAAGGGTTTTTTGATTAAAGGATTTGAGCATGATTCAAACCCACAGGGATATATTTCCTGGAAGCAGATATGAACTGGAGAAACTGAAGCTACTTCTGCCATTTTTGCTCAGTGATTGCTTCATTGCCAGCACAGACAGAACAAACAGTAAGGAGCAGAAGGATTGGCATTGCCCTATTCCTTTCACTTCCAGTTTTGCACTATCAACATAGCTATAGTGCGCTCACTTCAGACATTGTGTGAAACTACAGTGTAATTAAACTAACTATGGTTAGTGTGATTGAATGCAGGCCAGTCCATAAAGTAGGGTCTATCTAGCAAGGATTTGAGACTACAATCTGAAGCTGATTTATTAACTGTAGTTAATTATAACTGTGGTTTTTCATGATATCTGAATGCAGACATCTTGACTTGTCCCCCAGTGATGCCTTCCCAGGCTACAGAGAGAAGGCAATGAAACCAGCATTTGTTGTGGCAAAACAGAATTTGAGTGATCATCTGTGAGCTGGATCCTGGTTTTACACCTATCCATAGTTAAATGACAGTTTCATATGCTGTCTGAACGTATCTGCGGCAGTTGACATGGCTGTACGTGAACTTTCAACACAAACCAACACCACAAGTCTCAGATCCTTAACCAATTTTACCATAATTTTGGTTTCTGACCACTGGTATTTAGTCCTGCTTAGGGATGCCAGCCTCCCAGTGGGGCTTGGGGATCTGCTGGAATTACAGTTTACAGAGATTAGTTCCACTGGAGAAAATGGCTGCTTTTGGGGGTGTACTCTGTGGTATTGTACCCCACTGAGGTCCGTGCCCTCCCCAGGCTCCACTCTCAAATCTCCAGGAGTTTCCCAACCTGCAGCTGACAACCCTACTCCCCAACCCTGCAGCTGGCAATCCTAGTTATGCTGGCAGTGTGTGGTTGACAAAGTAGTGCAGCTTGGTAATAGTTACTTAGAAGTGGTACCCTAAGAGTTTCATTATGGTTGTCCCATGAAGGCCACTGCAGTAATTCCCTGTGATGTTTGCTATCATATGGAAAACTAAATATTGTCGAAGGCTTTCACGGTCAGAGTTCATTGGTTCTTGTAGGTTATCCGGGCTGTGTGACTGTGGTCTTGGTATTTTCTTTCCTGACGTTTCGCCAGCAGCATCTTCAGATGCCTGCCACAGCTGCTGGCGAAACGTCAGGAAAGAAAATACCAAGACCACGGTCACACAGCCCGGATAACCTACAAGAACCAATATGGAAAACTGTTCAGATGGAATGGCTCACTGCAATAGTTCCCGTTTAGGGGGTACAGTGGTATGATCCCAGTTCCTTAATCCAGGAGCTATTTCCCGGAAAGCACCACTTGCCATATGGTAATGTTACAGTTTAGATATTCCCTCCTGTTCCTTTATATTAAATACTAAATAGGGAGACAAGATAGCTGTGGCTTCTCCCCATCATCTTCCCTCCAGTCCTTTTGTCTGCCCCCTGCCCCATCTACTATATATTAATATACTATATATTAAACAACAATCACACAGCAGGTTCAGGAGACATGGATTAGAGAAGCAGAGGGAGAAGGTGGGAGAAATTGTGGTTTCCTAATTTCTTAATTTATCAATAAATTTAAAAGGAGGGGAGAGAATCTCCAGATGACAACCCGGTGCTCTCATTGCATGGTACAATTTAAAACAGTGGCCACATAATATCAAAAATGTGCAAACTGGTCTACTTTAAATTCAGTTCACAGTGACAAATCTTCTGCTATTGAAGATGGCTTCAGCTGCCAGATTCAAGTCTGAAAAGATGTGAAGACTTAAATATTCTTTGTACATCAAAGACCTCTACTAAGACAGAGCTGGAATCTAATGGGGGGAAATGTGTGAATGGCCCCTTATAATCCTACTAGAAATAAACAGAGGATTTGCTTCTAGACTTTTGGAAGACAAAAATCTTACATTTGGAGTTTTCTAAAGACCTGCAGACTTAGAGATTCATTAGAGCAAAGCGAACATTATTTTGATAGAAGAAATACGTAATGGCAGCCCCTAAAAACAACAGAAATTTTTAGATAGTCTGGCATTCAAGTAGGCTGAGGAAGCTACAGCAAATGGACTGCAAAAATAACAAATGGAAATAAAGGAGGACTGATGGAAAAAGAAATACATTCTGCATCTAAATCCTTGTAATGGGTGGTGTCTCTCTCTCTCTCTCTCTCTCTCTCTCTCTCTCTCTCTCTCTCTCTCTCTCTCTCTGTTTCTGTCACTCCTCCATTGTAGGGGTCTGGGTTGTATCTGCTTAACAATAAACATGTGTCCACGACAGTATATTTTCTAAAGAGAGGATCATTTTTAAGGAGAAATAGTAATGTATCTGGCCACGTTGAACAGACATTACTGCAGGAAATCTTTATCACGTACCATAGAAATTTTACTCATTGGCTGCCATCCAACTAAAGTTAATTTAGATTAAAACCCGTTGCAAGCAAGGAGACTTCAGTTCATTGCATTGATCTCTTTCACTGGTTTTCGTGGGACTTTGTAATAACTAACTTTAGCTGGCTCTTTCATCCTTGATGTTTTATGGTCTTCTGTCTCCATCCCACAAATGTATTTGTAGTGGAATGCCATTACTTGATGATAAAAGCTTAAGCTAGAATAAAAACTTGTTATAGTGCAGTCGTACACAGGGTTGAGAAAAATGGACTTAAGCTGTAATAATATTGCATAAGATTGCACTGTTAGCCTTCTATGGTGCCATATGTCTCCTGTTTATGTATATGGCTTTCAGTTTATTCCTAACCCGAGTTACACCCTTCTATGCTTGTTGACTTCGGTGGATCTAGAAAGATGTAATTCTGCTTAATACTACACTGGTTATGAATCATGTTCATCTTAACACTACTTTATTTCTGTGAAACACTTCCAGAATTGTTGGATACAGATATATTCCACATTTGATTTTTTCCCAAGGTGAATTGAACTGCCTAGCGCAGTGATGGTGAACCTTTTAGAGATCGAGTGCCCAAACTGCAACCCCAAACCCACTTATTTATTGCAAAGTGCCAACACGGCAATTTAACCTGAATACTGAGGTTTTAGCTTAGAAAAAACAACTTCCCTGGACTCCCTGCTGGGCAGCAGGGAGTCCAGGGAAGGGGGCAGGGCCTTTGAACTGCTCCTCGCTGCCTGCAAAAACTGCATTAGAACAAAAACTGCATTAGACCTAATATAGCTGGGAACCAGACATCCATAGTGGTACCTTCACATTCAGAGGCAGTCTACCAGTTGTGGGAGGGCTGTATTCTCCATTCTTGAGGAAGTCCTGGAGAGACCTAGCAGGCATTTGCTGGAATCAGGAAAGTTTTCAGGGAGGGACGGAGGGAGGAAAAGGAAAGGAAAAAAGGAAGGAAGAGCTTTCTGGCCAGGGAAGGAAGGGGGCTTCTGGGCTGGTGAGTAGGGCGGCAGCCACCTCGTGCGCCAAGGAAAGGGGGTTTTGGTGGGGAAGGGGGCTTCTGGGCCAGCATGAGAGGCAGCTGCAGCCTCGCAAGCTGAAGAAAGGGGCTTCTGGCGGGGGGGGGGGGAAATGAGGCTTCTGGGCCGGCGCGCTGCCACCTTGCGCGCCCAGGAAAGGGGTTTTGAAGGGAGAGGGGAAAGGGGGCTGCAGGGCAGCTGCCTTGCGACCCAGGAAAAGGGTTTTTGCCCATGGAAGGCACCGAGGGAGAAAGGGAAGGGGGCTGGAGGGCCGGCTCGCGAGGCGGCAGCCACCTCGTGCGCCCTCCAAAGGGTTTTTTGGCCGGGAAGGGGGGGAGGGAGAGGGAGAAGGGGGCTGGAGGACAACAGCCGCCTCGTGCGCCCTGCAAAGGGTTTTTGGCTGGGGAGGGGGGAGGGGGGAGGGGGGGAGAAGGGGGCTGGAGGACGACAGCCGCCTCGTGCGCCCTGCAAAGGGTTTTTTGGCCGGGGAGGAGGGGAGGGAGAGGGAGAGGGAGAAGGGGGCTGGAGGGTGGCAGCCGCCTCTGCGCTCTGCAAAGCGGTTTTTGGCTGGGGAGGAGGGGAGGGAAAGGGAGAAGGGGGCTGGAGGGGGACAGCTGCCTCGTGAGCCCGCAAACGGTTTTTTGGCCGGGGGAGGGAGAGGGAGAAGGGGGCTGGAGGGCGGCAGCCGCCTCTGCGCTCTGCAAAGGGGTTTTCGGCCGGGGAGGGGGGAAGAGGGGAAAGGCTGGGCGGCAGAGAGTCCAGGGAAGGGGGCGGGGCCTTTGAACTGCTCCGCGCTGCCTGCAGGCAGCGCAGAGCAGTTCAAAGCTGGCGGCTGGGAGGGCAGGGGCCCCGCCGCCCAGCTGAGCCGTGCGTGCCAGCAGAGAGGGCGACGCGTGCCGGAAATGGCACGCGTGCCATAGGTTCGCCAACACAGGCCTAGCGAAATAAAACCAACAGACAGGGCTAGTTATCATTTTAAATGAAACACAAGATAATGTTGTGTTCACTTCATAGCATATCAGTATTTTAAGAACTTGAGAGACGAAACACCAGAGATAGAAGGTGTTAATCATGCAATGAAATTGTATTGTCCACCAGAGCACCGGATGTCTAGTTTGGCCCTTTTATTCACCTGTGAGGATACTCTTGAATCCCAATCAACAAGTGCCACTGGGTAGATCTTCCCAGTAGATCTCTCTCAGAGCTAGGGTTGCCAGCCTCCAGGTAGGGCCCAGAGATCTCCTGGAATTACAACTGATCTCCAGACTACAGAGATCTGTTCCCCCTGGAGAAAATGGCTGCTCTGGAGGGCGGACTCTATGGCATTGTACCATACTGATGTGCCTCCTCTCCTAAAACCCCACCCTCTCCAGGCTCCACTCCCAAAATCTCCAGGTATCTCCCAACCCAGAGCTTGCAACCCTCTGAGAACCCCACTTAAAAGATAAAAAGGTGTCTCCTTCAGGGTGTCCCAGCAAAGTAAAAAAAGCTACCTAATCAAGTCCATTTTAACTTCAGAACCCTTAAACACAAACATATCCTGACATTATATTATTTGGTTACAAACACCTGTGACTTGTGTTCAAAAACACTTTTAAGGATGTGATTCTATGCACATTTACTTAAAAGTGGGTCCCAAATGGAACTTATTTTGAAGTAAACACTTACCTATTGTTGTGTGTGTGTGTGTGTGTGTGTAAAGTGCCTTCAAGTCTATGGTCTGGAAATTCTGTGTGTAAAAGGAGCCGAAATATTTAAATCATTCTGGTTTTTTGTCTCTATTTCATGTAATAATTTCTGTTTCTGTGACTCTGAAGAGGGGAGGAGAAAAGACATATATGCTTCCTGGAACTCTGTGGTTTGGTTGAAAAGTTTCATCTCTCTTGGTTAGCAGATAAGGATCACTAGGATACCTGCCCTTGCTAATCACAAATGACAGTAAAGCTTTCCCAGTGAAGGAACGCCAGGAGACAGCAATAAGTCATCAGCCTGCTGATGCATCTTTCTTGATAAGAATCAAAAACATTCCTTTCAAAAAGCTTAAGGTTACGGAAACCCAAAAGCAATTAAAATGCTTTGAGTCAGATACCTTACCTTAGGGGAGCGATTTTCAGCTTCAGTGACAAAACAATTGACCTTCAAATATGCTCCATGACTGCTGCATTCTACAAAAAGAAAAATCAATGTAACTGTGACCTAAAGTGAGTTTTAACAAGCAGGTACTTCCACCAGGAAGACAGAAAGGCATGCTTTTATTCTCTGGGGAAGGCTGTTTGCAATACAAGCATTATTGCAAGTATTATCTGATGTCTACCGCCTATTCATCTCCCTAGTGTTAAATTCAAAGTGGCAGAAAAATATATTTTTATTAACTCTGCAACTTGGCAGAAGGGTGACAACACTATTGATTGTGAAGATTCCTCTGTCTCCCTCTATTGTTGTCATCCACTAGTGGGAGAAGACTTTTTTGTTTGGTTTGGTGTACCCTCAATAGCTGTTACTGGCCATCCTCCCTGGATGTGTTGTTATGTTGGTTTGTGTGTTTATATGCTTTTTATTAAATTGTTTAAATATTTTATATGTACTTTATTTTACATGCTGTTTTAATGCTGAGGACCCTATTTGGGTGGAAAGGCAGCACAGAAATGTTTTAAATAAATAAATGTTTTCCAAAAGAGGCACCATGCAAATTTAGCATGCACATACAGCCTCTGTACATGCTACATGAACCCTGGTTTTTCAGGGTTCTGGTTTGCACATACTGAAGCTCAAAATATGAGTGTTGCTGCCCCTGTCAGACAGCATGGTGACCGCACATACCAGAAGGATTTACCTGCGGAGGATTGCTGGCATGCTGGCATGTTGTCTGTAATGTCTGAAAAGGAGATGTGTTTTTGAGATTGTAATGCCCAGATATAAGGGCTGGTTTAGTACACTATATATTCATACGCACGCACATGGAAGCTTTGGGAAGTTGGCATCCGGGAGCCATAAACCAACAAATCATGCTCTCTGTGCCTGGTACGGCCTCTCACCAGTAGAGAGCTCTGAATTACGTTCATCTTCAGGAATGTGGTTTCTGCTTACCAAGCTCACAAGATCAGGCACTCACTAAGTGACGCCTTCGGCCAATATCTATAGGTTATGCTAATTAGAGTGAAGTAGACACTTAATGTGCATTGGTGCTTTTGTGTATCAATCTGCTTGTCAGCAGCCATGGGCCTGCCCCATGTGAATGCATAAATGATACTGACTTTCCTTTGTTTCTGGGGTGAGTAACTCTGCATCTTATTTGTGGGTTATTTCACCCCCAGGTCTGTGTTTAGCTAAATAAAGAACTGTTGCTCTTTTTAACCTCCTCCTAGTTGTCTTCATTGGACTCTATAAGACAACCAGGGCACTTCAAGATCAGACACATAGGTTCAGCTATGGAGTTCAAGGGCTGCCAACCTCCAGGTGATAGCTGCAGATCTCCTGGGATTATAACTGATCTCCAGGTGACAGACATCAGTTCACTTGGAGAAAATGGCCGGTTTGGAAGGTGGACTTTATGGCATTACACCCCATTAAAGTCCCTCACCTCCCAAACCACTCCTCCCCAGGCTCCACCCTCAAAATTTCCAGGTATTTCCCAACCCAGAGCTGGCAACCCTAGATCCTTCACATCAATCCCGCTCTCCATACCATTTCTGCTAAATAATTACATATATTTATGTAATTAATTAATGGAAATAATTACATATATTTAGCTGAAATGGTGTGGAGAGTGGGATTGATGTGAAGGATCTAGGGTTGCCAGCTCTGTAAGGGCTGTAGGAGCCCCGTGGCGCAGAGTGGTAAAGCTGCAGTATTGCAGTCCAAGCTCTGCTCACGACCTGAGTTCGATCCTGACGGAAGTTGGTTTCAAGTAGCCGGCACAAGGTTGACTCAGCCTTCCATCCTTCCGAGGGCAGTAAAATGAGTACCCAGCTTGCTGGGGGTAAAGGGAAGATGACTGGGGAAGGCACTAGCAAACCACCCCGTAAACAAAGTCTGCCTAGTAAACGTCAGGATGTGACGTCACCCTATGGGTCAGGAATGACCCGGTTCTTGCACAGGGGACCTTTACTTTAAGGGCAGGTAAAGATCACCATAATAAGGTATATGCAGAGTACTCAATTCTATAAAGTAAGAGATCTGAGCCAGAGACAACAGCAGAAAAACAAAAATCCTTCTGGGAACCTACAGAGCAGTAATGTTTAAGAGTCCTTTTTGAGATTATCATTCAGGCAACAGACACATTCTCCTGAAGGTAAAATTATGTACACAATCTTTAAATTCCTAGTTTCTCATTAAACCAATAACTGCTCCTGACTTTGTTTTTATTATGATTCACCCAGAAAACGGAGGGGGGATTTATATAAGATTAATGGGCTGTAATAAGGTTGATTATTACAATATTTAGAACTTGGCTCCAATAAGGAAAAAAGTTGCGTTTTTCTAAAGGCTGAGGGTTCAACAAAAACCAGCTGATTTCTAAGTAACAAATGGGGTTTTAGTAATCTGTCAGCACAACCTATACATTCAGGCTACCCCATATGTTGGGTTAAGGAGCTAAATACATTATACATGGAGAAGAATTTTGAGACTGGAAATGTTTTCTCAATACCTGTGTGCCTGATTATATCAATGCATACTAACAAAACTATTAGGAATCTTGAAAATATTTATATAAAATAGTCTAAAATGGCAACATACTTGTGGAGTCACGGTTATGGTTCAGGATGATTGCTGATTCAACTTGCTGCTTCAAATATACATATTTCAAATTAAAATATCTGGCTGTTCATTTTACTTATGTGCAATCCACCTTTTGACCTAATAGGACCTTGGGACAGGTCTCCAATCACATCAATAATTGAGAACAATAAATGAATCCATTTAAAAACTTTACAGACTTTGTATTGGAATAAATTACTTGGGGAAATTGTGGAATATATTTTCTAGGAGTTTTCTAGGAGAGCCAGCGTGGTATAGTGGTTAAGGGTGGTGGTTTGGAGTGGTGGACTCTGATCTGTAGAACCAGGTTTGATTCCCCACTCTTCCACATGGGCGGCGGAGGCTAATCTGGTAAACTGGATTTGTTTCCCCACTCCTACACACAAAGATAGCTGGGTGACCTTGGACAAGTTACAGCTCTGTTAGAGCTCTCTCAGCCCCACCTACCTCACAGGGTATCTGTTGTGGGGAGGGGAAGGGTAGGTGATTGTAAGCCAGTTTGAGTCTCCCTTAGGTGATAGAGAAAGTCAGCATATAAAAACTAACTCTTCTTCTTCTTCAAAGAAAGGGGCAGCCATCAGTTACAAGTAAATACAGTTTCCCCTATAACCTTACCTCCATCTTATTTATCTGCAGCCAAAACAGAGCAGACTGAAAATTCAGATAATCAAGATCTAAGCATGTTCACCCAGACATCACTTGCACTTACTCAAGTGAAGCTTACTCCCCAAAATACTCATGTGTAAGACAACAACCAAGGTGTTTATTTTACTTTCCTGACACACCCCTAACTAGGGTGATTGCATAGGTATGCAAAGTTGCATAATGCATGCTGCTGAGTTCACTGGAGATTAATTCTACTGAAACTGCTTTATTAGGGGCTGTAATTAACTCTGAATTATTTGATACATACTATGAAAGTATGGCCTTGTGTGACTGTCAAATGATACTTTCTGTGCTATAGAATGCAGCCTGTTCAGTTAGTGCTTAAGACAGGCATCATTCTTCAGTTATACCACTGAATCTGTTTCAGCATACACTCATAATACTATTCATTTAGTGTATCACATTCCATTTTAAGGTTGTGAACAAGTAAATGCTTTGAAACAGAACCCTTACAGACCTAGCTCAATGAGGATGCCTTTTTTGCACACACATTTCTAGCAATCTAAAACTTATTCACTACACTCAAGTGACTTTTCTCACATGCTCCAGATCCTTCTGACGATCAAAGAAGTGTAAACAACTGTGAAGAAGCCAGTCTCCCCCTTTGTTTATGAACAGATTCAAGAACAGAAGTGTGGCATGCTTTAAAAGCCTTTTAAGGAAGGCAGGCTGGTTCCCAGGCAATTACCTGCCAGCATTGTCTTTAAAGGGCTGGGCATTTAACAGCTGAAGGGTAATTAATGGGACTTCTAAACACCATATATTTAACACAAACTATAAGGATGCATACAAAGTTCCATTACCTGAAGGAGAGGGAATTGGGGACACATTATTGTTTTACAGAATTAATTTAAAAAACTAGTTATATGTTTGCTTAGGGATCTAGGGAGCTAACTACATTCACCATTGAAGAAGAAACAACTCTTTTAACTATCTCTGTTAATTCCGTAACATCTAGAGCTAATGATAAATTTCAGCATCTGGATCCAATAGGAGGAAAGGAGTACATGGTTGTCTGAGCGTTGGATGGAAAAGTCTGATCTGCACAAAGCATAGGCTGTCCTTTACTACAACATCTTGCCTTGCATCTGAGATATTTCCCCATGCAAGGTATTAATGTTGCCCATAGCCTGTTGATATTTCTGTTGTTATCAGTTCACTAGCCTGAGGTGGCCCTACCATAAGGTAAGGCCAGGCAGCAGATTTTGGGGGTAGGGAAGATATGCCAAGCAACTCAGTCTGAGATGCTTGGTGAGGGTGGCACTGGTAGAGTGCCAAGAGGTGGGATTAAGGTGGCAGCGAGAAGGGCCACTTGTCTCATCTGTTACCCACCATTAGGGCTGTCAAAAAAAAAATTGGTACAGTTCGGATTCGGCCGAATTTTGCCCTTGTGGGTTCGGTACGTGCCGAAGTCCGAACTCCCCCACTTCGGATCCGTTCCATTCGGCGGGAATTCAAAGTTCAGAAAAAAAATTCGGCTGAATAAAGCCATTAAAAACACAATTGCGCCTTTCCGTGGCTCGGGGGGGGCATTTTTGGGCTTAGAGGTCCCAAACTTTCAGCAGAGCTTCAAAGGCCGTATATTGAAAGACTCCCCAAGTTTTGTAAAGATTGGGTCAGGGGGGGCTGAGATATGGGCCCTGAAAGGGGTCCCCCCACCCTTAATGTGCATCTCTCAGCAGAGCTTGCCGCCCAGCACAAAGCTCCCAGCCCCGACAAACAGCTGATGAGAGCAAGGGCAGGGCAGGTGCTAAGAACTTTGCAAAGCAACACAACTGAAAAGCAACACCTTTGCAAACATGCAAAGGGCGGGGCAGGTGTGAAGAATTTTGCAAAACAATACAACTGCAAAGCAACACAAGCACGCAATGCAACACCTTTGCAACAGTGCAAAGCAACACCTGACACCTGGGAGTTTGCATACCATGGAAAGGGACAGAGGCAGCTAGCTATGCATAATGAGCAGGAGGGGGTGGAATTTCTCCTTTTGCATTGGACTTGGGACCAGGCAGATGCATTCTTTAAGTCACCATTTGAAAACCAGTTTTGAGCAAGCATCAAAATAACCTAACTGATCTTATGAATGAGGAAAAACCTGAAGAATAAAAATGAAGCCCCCCCTCAAACCAGGGAGAGAGAGACTGGAGGGGGAACACACACCCCAGGCAGAACCGGCAAAAGCCCCCTTTGGCTTCCCCCACCCACCCACAGAAACTGCTCCCTCCCCCCACACACACACAGACTCTGCTTTCCCACACACACACACACAGAAAAGAAAAATTATAGATTAAAGCCCCCAAAGGGGTCTTACTGTGGCTGTCTTCTGTTCCAGCAGGAGGGGCTGGGAGGCTGGGTAATCCAATATGATTCCATTTGTATCCAATATAAGATCCATATGTATGCATCTCTCAAGGGTGATCCATTCATCCCAATAGGGAAAAGGGGAAAGCCCATATCTCGGGGGGCCCTGACCCAATGTTTACAAAACTTGGGTGGTCTCTTAAAAAGCCTTGTCTGAAGCTCCGCTGAAAGTTTGGGGTCGGCACACCCAAAAATGCGCCCCCTGCAGCCACGGAAAGAGAAAAGGGGGGGAGCCGATATTTCAGCCCCCACTGAACCCATCTTTACAAAACTTGGGTGGTCTCTTAAGAGGGATTGTCTGAAGCTATGATAAAAGTTTGGGGGCTGCACCCCCAAAAAAGCGCCCCCTGCAGCCACAAAAATGGAAAAGGGGGAGAGGAAAAAGGGGTGGAGCCCATATCTCGGGACCCCCTGACCCAATGTTTACAAAACTTGGGGGGTATCTTAAGAAGCCTTGTCTGATGCTCCGCTGAAAGTTTGGGGTCGGCACACCCAAAAATGCGCCCTCTGCAGCCATGGAAAGAAAAAGGGGGGAGCCCATATCTCGGGACCCCCTGACCCAATGTTTACAAAACTTGGGTGGTCTCTTAAGAAAACTTGTCTGAATATCCCCTGAAAGTTTGGGGTCTGTACCCCAAAAAATGCGCCCCCTGCAGCCACGGAAAGGAGCGAATGTGCACAAGCACCCCCTCACACACACATGAGGATTTCCCTCTCTCTATCTCTTTCCCCGGCCGGCCGCACATCAGCTGATTCCTCCAGTACTCAATCCTGACTGATTGGCCAGAAGAAGACCCAGCTTGGCCACCGATTGGCCGGGGGAGGAGAATGCTGCTTACTGAAGGTTATGCTGCTTACTGACGGACCCGAATTGGCCGAATTTATTCGCGAACTCCCGAACTCGCTGAATTCGGCCCCCCCGGTTGCCCGCCAGTTTTGAGTTCGGTTCCTCCCGAACTAAAAACCGCTGAATCAAGGGAAATTCAGCTGATTTTCAGTTCGGGCCGAACCGAATTGACAGCCCTACCCACCATCATTAGAGCTTCCAATACAATATCAAATATTTGTTTATGAGAACGAAGAATGGTGGGAGGTTGGAATCCTGGCCAGTACCTCTTTCTCCTTACCACAGATGATCGATACCTTTTTCAGAGACTGTAACTGGATCAATGGACACATAGTCCTACCTCCTGAGTCAGGTTTTTCAGCTTTGGGACACATACCCACAGCATCTGTTTGTACATCTAGGTCTTCCTGTTCGATCAAGGTCTTAAAATGTTTAGCCTAAGATTTTTTGAAAAGAAGTACAGACTGCATATAATGAGAACCAGTGTGGTATAATGTTTCTGCACAGTTAGATTATCATTTCAGCCAAATAACCTATAGAAATTTCAAGTGTTAACAAGTAACACCTGTTTTTATTTATATATTTTAGTTAATTTACTTGCAGCCTCTGGATTTACACTGTTGTTTTTTTAAGGGGTTAGCAATAACGCCTTACATTTTTGTTTTTTTAAAAAATGTTCTTAAAATAAGTTCTGGACATTCCTGGTAACAAGGTGTTTGCTCAAAGAACATGGAAAAAATGCACAGCTATACTGCTATCAAAGGTGCAAATGGGAACCACACATAGAATGTGCTTCTCTCTTTGTGAGGTGAGCTTGAGATAGAGTAACTGGCATAGGATCACCCAAGGAGTTTTATGGCTGAGTCAGGATTTGAACTCAAATCTCTCTGGTCCTAGTCCAAGTGCTTCATCATACCAACTCTTTTCAAGATACTATGGGCCTATACAACAATAGTAACAAGACTTTTTCAATAAGCCAGAGAGTTCCTTACTACCTGGGAAGTATGCTGAAGTTTTGAATCCAACAGTGCTGCTTAAATCTACCATAATCCTCTAAAAAGATTAATTTCCAGGGATACTCATACTCTGGTGCTTAGCCAAGATTTTATTAAGATGACAATTTAATTAGAGAAAATTGAAAGAGTCTCTTGAGTTTCAAAGTGGGGAAATCCATTATAGGCAACTAGGAAGCACTTTCAGAAATCCTCAAATCGCATTTGTTTAAAAAAAGTCTGCAATGTGAATTATATTGGCTGTCCTTTACTACAACATCTTGCCTTGCATCTGAGATATTTCCCCGTGCAAGGTATTAATGTTGCCCATAGCCTGTTGATATTTCTTTTGTTATCAGTTCATTAGCCTGAAGTGGCCCTACCATAAGGTAAGGCCAGCCAGCAGATTTTGGGGGTAGGGAAGATACGCCAAGCAACTCAGTCTGAGATGCTTGATGAGGGTGCCACTGGTAGAGTGCCAAGAGGTGGGATTATGGTGGCAGCTAGAAGGGCCACTTGTCTCATCAGTGAGATAATCACCCTTCAACATCGTAGAGAATGTTGGCTTCCGAAGGGAGCTGTGTGACCTGGCTCCCTGGTACATGCCCCCTTCTCGCACCACGATGACCAGGCCCATGATACCCTCCTTGTACAGGGCTGCCAAGGAGTATGTGAAGGCACAGATTTCCTGTGCTGCCGGGAGAACTGTGCACTCCACATCTGACATCTGGAGTAGCCCATAGTCACAGCACCCTAACTGCGCACTGGTGGCAACCCAACGAGGTTCTGGGTGGGGGGGTCTGGGAAGGAGCGCTAGGCAGGGTGAGGGCTGACAGGCCGGCTATCGCCAGGCTCTGCTCCACACTGAACAGTTCTATGTGGCACACACGTCAGACAATATCACCACCACCATCAGACACCAGTTAGAGTCCTGGGTAGGCAGGGGCATCACCATGGGTTTCATGGTGACAGATTGTGGCAAAAACATCAGGGCGGTGGCAGCAGCACTGGGACTGGAGTCACGGATTTACCGTGCAGCCCACCTTCTCCACCTTGTGGTGAGGGATGCCCTGGCTCTTCAGAGGAATCCAGACTGGGTGCTGCAACTTGTGATTTCCGGCATATCATCATGAAATGCCAGCATCTCACGAGTCACTTCTCACAAAGTTTGAAGGACAACTTTCTGCTGAATGAGAAGCAGACCCAGAAAGGCGTGCCAGAGCACCGCCTTAAGGGCAACATCAGTACTCGCTGGAACTTCACCCATGCCATGCTTGAGTGTTTGGTGGAACAGAGGAGAGCCCTCAATGCACTGTTCCATGAGAGCAATGTGTTGCGGCCAGAGAGCCACCTCAACCAGGATGACTGGCTGACTCTCTCTCAAACTGTGGAGGTCCTTCAGCTCTTTAAAGACTACACAAAGTTGCTCTCATCTGACACAGCAACGCTGGCACCAGTCATTCCCATGACGCACACACTTCATGAGAGGATGGCCAAGTTTCTGGAGCCAGGCGAAGGACATGCAGACTACATTCCAGCAGTTCGTGAGCTGGTGCAGAGGCTGCAAAATGGTCAACCCTTACAAAGGCCAGCCACCAGGAGCCACCCCTTCCTTGGCATAGCAGCCTGCTGGCTATCCGCGCTGGCAAAATAGAGCCACCCCCCCTCCAAGTGGGGCCAAGGGAAGACCTGAGGCGATCGGATTCCCAACAGCGGCACTCCCACCCTCTCTCGGAGGGCCAGCCGATGTGGAGGGCCTCTTCCCTCCTGGCCGCTTGTCCACCTGCAGCCACAAAGAGCCACATGGCTGCGGCAGTGTTGATACCTCTGTTCCCTGCTCCTGTGCTGCTGCACCTCTGGCCCATGTGTCTGCTGCCGGAATTCCCCATCACAGCAGGTGGCATATGTCCATGGCATAGGGTCACTGGCCACCGCCACTACTGATAACAACAGCCATGCACCCAGGCCTCTGTCCCTGTAGCGGAGCACTTGCCCCTGTCAACCCGCTTGAAGCCACCTCTCCTGGTGACCAGGAAGGCATGGAGGCAGCGGCATGCCAAGGAGGGAGAGATCTCCAGGACATTGGTGATGACCCCCTGGAAGCTGCCGGAAACTAGAAATCACAGGGACAGCAGCACCTTCTGCAGGACAAGGATGGGCTGCGAGCCAGCCAGAGTCCCCTGGAGACCCTGGATGTCAGCCTTCCCTGCGAGACAGGCCGGGCTGGGATGGAGAGTGCAGGTGTGGGCCGGGGGCTGCCAGGGGAGGATGGGAGACGGTCAGTGGGACGGCCTGGAAGTGATAAGGCACCTCTCTCTGCAGGTCTGCAGAATGGCCCAATGTAACACCCACTCAAATTGGGGTTAAACAGTGAAGTAGCCAAGTTTGCAGATGAAGCCAAATTATTTAGAGTGGTTAAAACAAAATCGGACTGTGAAGAGCTCCAGAAGGATCTCTACATACTGGAAGAATGGGCATTAAAATGGCAAATGAGATTCAATGTAAGTGTAAAATGATGCATATCAGGGCAAAAAATCCCAACTTCACATATACACTGATGGGTTCTGTGCTGGCAGCGACAGACCAAGAAAGGGATCTTGGGGTGGTAGTGGATAGCTCAATGAAGATGTCAACCCAGTGTGCGGCTGTTGTAAAAAAGGCACATTCCATACTGGCCATAATTAGACGAGGAATAGAAAATAAAACTCCTGCTATCATACTGCCCTTGTACAAATCTATGGTGAGACCACACTTGGAATACTGTGTACAGTTCTGGTCACCACACCTAAAAACGGATATTACAGAGCTTGAGAAGGTGCAGAAAAGAGCAACCAAAATGATTAGGGGACTAGAGCAACTGTCCTATAGGGAGCGGTTAAGACGCTTAGGGCTGTTTAGCTTGGAAAGAAGGCGGCTAAGGGGAGACATGATAGAGGTCTAAAAAATTATGCATGGTTTGGAGAGAGTGGACAGGAAGAAGTTTTTCTCCCTCTCCCATAATACTAGAACACAGGGTCATCTGCTAAAGCTGGAGGGTGAGAGATTCAAAACAGATAAAAGGAAATATTTTTTCACACAACGCATAGTTAAATTGTGGAACTCCCTGCCCCAGGATGTGGTGATGGCTGCCAGCTTGGAGGGCTTTAAGAGGAGAGTGGACATATTCATGCAGGAGAGGGGTATTCATGGCTATTAGTTAGAATGGATACTAGTCATGCTGCATACCTATTCTCTCTAGTATCAGAGGAGCATGCCTATTATTTTGGGTGCGGTGGAACACAGGCAGGATGGTGCTGCTGCAGTTGTCTTGTTTGTGGGCTTCCTAGAGGCACCTGGTTGGCCACTGTGTGAACATACTGCTGGACTTGATGGGCCTTGGTCTGATCCAGCAGGGCCTTTCTTACGTTCTTATGACTGCCTCCCTTGCCCGTGACCGCCGCTGCTGCTGTCATCCAGTTTGGCCATGTGCATGCCCCCAAGGAGCGCCAAGGTGAATCCAGTAATGTGACTCAGGAGTTCATGGAGATTCCAAGGTCTCGTGGCCTGCCTGACAATCGGCGGCCAGCGCCCGAGACCTCAGGAAGCTTGTCGGGAGAGGAGCAGGGCAGAGGAGGCCACCCTGGCCACCGCCCCTCCATGAGCCTCCAAATGACCTCCTCATGGCGGGGCAGACCCTGGGGCTAAGGAGGTGGTGGAGGGGCTAGCCCCTGGGCCTCGTGCCTGCGGTGCCTGGCTGGCACAACCCATCCCCCACCTTCTCCTCCATATGGGCGGCCATTGAGAGGAATCGTCTGGAGGAGAGATGGGAGTGGCGCCTAGAGAAGTAAGCAGCCACACTGCTGCTTACCTCTCCAGAATCAATGGCTTCCCAGGGTTTCATGAAAGGGATGGCTGAAAGCTGGCTGGAGGAGGCGTGGGAGGAGAAAACATGTGGGGAGGCTGAAAGCATGTGTTGGCGTGGGTAGAGAGACTTGTTCTTTGGCTTATGCACAGTAATGATGACAATTTGACCCAGGTTAATCTCGGAGAAGAACTAAGAATCGTGTTAAAAGAGCATCGGGAAGACCCAGAGAGAGCCCTGGGTGGGTACGAGGTCAACTCTGAGGGACGGAAAACTCATGCGTAACTCTAAGGAATAACTGAGTCAGTCCGGGGCCGAATGTGAGCCAAAGTATAAAATGCATGCATAAAAGACTAACGTAGAAAAGATGTAAAAATTACCCTGCTGATGGTATTGCAAGAAATGGTTAGGGTGCTGTGACAATTTAGGGTTGCCAGTTCCGGTGGGGAAATGCCTGGAGATTTTGGTGGTGGAGCCTGAGGAGGGGGGTTTGGGGAGGGGGGAGGGACTTCAGTGGGGTATAATGTCATAGAGTTCACCTTCCAAAACAGCCATTTTCTTCAGGTGAACTGACCTCTGTTGCCTGGAGATCAGTTGTAATAGCAGGAGATCACAACTTACCATCTGGAGATTGGCAACCCTACCTGAAAATGTTTGCTCAGAAGTAAGTTCCATTTAACTCAATGGGATTGACTCATTTGTAAATGTATTTAGGATTGCTTCCCCAATATTGCAGCAGTCTGCTTGCCTAGCAGCAACTACACTGGAGGTGTGCTAAGGATGCCAACAGACAGAAAGAAAAATGTCCTGTCCCTTTAAAAAAAATGTATGGAAATGGGAAACTGAAGCTTTTCATGGCACAGAGATAGATAACATAATCTGTTAAACAGTATGACATTAAAGCTCTATGGGGGGGAAGGACTTTTTTTCTCTAAGCAGTTGGCAACCCTGGGTTTAATAGACCTGCAAATAACACCTGGATGAGGCCTAAATGATGCATTCTGTAAACACTTTATAAGTAATGATGACACTTCTCCACGCCAACACACTCAGCCCACACGCACTGCCAATTGGTATTTCAACACCTATACAACATTCTGCAAATGCAGCTTCACACATGACAGCTAGTACCTGCTGTGAAAACATATGGCCGACTAATCAGGGTGACCTGAATGACTATACGCCAAGAGGAACTGGGTTCCATGTATCTTTAATAACACAGTCCAAAGAGGGGTTTTTGGAAGGGTAATGCTGTGTTGAAAAACAAGGCTTCCTCAGATTCCTTCTTTGGTGCAATTTTTAAAGGTCATTTATTCAGAGATGAGTTTGCCGCCGGCTGGTGGCGGAGCGAAATAAGCCGAACTTTATAAGGCTTATTCATGGATGCGGATTACCACCGTAAAGTCCAATGCTTTTGTTTATTCATTCGAAAGCCAACCCGCCGTAGTTGACAAGAATTGGGCTGGTCCACCACAGTAGGAGCCCTCCCCCACCATCATCCCCTTTTGTTTTGTTCGCTGATCCACACCCCCACACCCGCCCTTCGGACACCCGCATGTTGCTCTTTGAGGAAGAAGGCAGAGAAAGGGTTACCTCTGTGGAAACGGCAGCCATAATAAAATGGCAAACTGGTGCCCATCTTCGTACCACCTGGAAAATGATCTCCCTGGTACGAAAACTCTGCCAAACGGCAGTCCTTTTAATTTTTTTAAATCAAAGCTGTTAATATAGTGATATTTTGCTATGTTGAATGGGGGTTCCAAAGGATTTGTGGTAAAGGTGCAGCGTCTCTTCCTTTTGTGCTGTAAAACTACTTGGAGGAGCAGACTTGACTACTGTTGAATGCATAATGCCCATATATCATTCTTAAGCTTAGAATGATATGAGTCAAGCAATAGTGAATGGAAACACCTATGCTGCAAAATGTGTACCACAAACCAAAGTACAGCACGAGGCTCAAGTAATAAACAAGCAAGAGACTAGTAAATATATTTACCTAATTCAAAATGTATTATCTTTTAACAGTGTATTAGATATAGGACTATTTATTGTCATATTTTTGTCATTTAATAATTTATTGTCATATTGTCCTTTATTGTCATATTAGAAAATCATAGCAATGTATGTATGTTTACACTTTAGAATGATATATGGGCATTATGGCTTCAACAGTGTTTCCAAATCATTTGCGATATTGCGTGGAATCAATCCGCGTAATACAATCTCATATAAGGTTTCCAATGCATGCATCCACCGACATTAAGTACTTGAGATTTCCACCTGGCCATTACCTTGGGGGTCTATAGTCGTCACCCACACCTCGGCTTGAAGGCGGGGCATGGAAACTTGGCCAGAGGCCACTTAGCACCCGGTGCTGCTGCCGGGGAGGTCATGGCAAGGTTCGGTTTCTTAAGGTCGGTTAGGAGGTGTCTGGGTTATGGCTTGGGCTTATTTTACCCCTCCTTCACCTTTCCATTCATGCAAGCATTGACAGCATAACAGTTTACACTGAGCATTCGTGTCTGGCAACACATTACTCTGCCGGATACATTGCACTACAGTTTGCACAACATGGGGGGGTTTCACTTTCTGCAGAGGAATGGTGGATTTTCCTTTGTTGCGCTGAGGTGCCATTTTCTTACCTCACCCATGGTTGTGGGCTGGCCAGGCCAGCCGTCCAATTTGAGGTGCTGATCTGCCTTTGGGAACACAATCCTGGGCAATTGGGGTGGCCAATGTTCCATTCCACCCACCCTCCCCCGTTTATATTCATGGTTGTGTGGCAATGCCACCATTTCATTGCTCAGAGCAAGCGACTCAGCTGTAATGGGTGGTTGTCCCTTCATCTCAACGATTTTTAATGACCCCCTCCTTGGAAGACTTACGATGCCCTGCATTGAAAACCATAGTGATATATCGCAAAAAAAACTCCTCATGAACAATGGAGAATCTGACTCACCAGTCCCCTTCCATTGGAATAGGGACAATGCGTGCTGCTTTGGCCAAGTTTGAATATGGATCCCTTGACCAGGCTGGTCTACAGTCAACTCCATGGTTTGCTCATGGTTACACCCTCCAAAGGGGCGTTGGTCTCGCTACTGCCCTCATATTGGGACTATCAGCCTCTGAAACGCCCTCCAAACACCCAGAAATAGGCTGATACTTTTCCTTTTGCCCCCCTTTGCCCCAACCCTTTACTTTTCAAAGCACTACCAAGAATCCCCGCACCCAGGGCAAGACCAGCGACAGAGATGAACGCACATGCTGCTTTGTGAGTGGCTTTCCAGGTTCTTCTGCTGTATTTAGCCCACTCCATTGACGTGTGTGTCCAATACTGGTCAGGGATGCAATTGACCAGGCATGCTGCCTCTGATCTGCGATCCACCAGGCGAGGACAGGTTGCTCGCCGCTGTGACCCAGGTGTCTATTCTCTGCATCCTTGGATAAATTGGTATGTCCTTGCTGATGTTCCTGTTCCATGTCGCTACTGGATGTATCCCAGAAGTAATGACTGGTGGGAGAATTTTGTGCTTGAAATTTGGGGTGACGAACAATGGTTAGCTAATTTCTGGATGATCAGGAACACTTTCATGGAGGGAACTTCTGGAGCGTGAGACCACCAACATGTGGGTGCCCATTCCCATGGAGAAGAGAGTAGCTGCCGCAGTATGGTACCTCGCCAATACCAATACCTACAGGGAAGTGGAGAAGCAGTTCGGTTTGGGACTACCCTCAGCGGGCAACATCGTGTGAGAGTTCTGCCTTGCATTGGAGATGAAACTCTACCAGAAAACTGTTCACCTTGGACATGGCATTGCCAAGGTAAGCCTTCCTCGATTTAATGGATGTTTCCAGTAGTGCACTTGGCTGGAGTTTCCTGTTGTTTCTCTTGGCCGAATCTGTAATTACATTTGTCTCTGCTATTTAAAAAAAAAAAAAATCTGGAAGTAGAGTTCAGTGATATTTTGTCATTTTAAACCTTTCCTGTGATCTGGTGTCCATTAGACGCTGCTTTTTTTTTGGTGTCAATCTGTGGGGAAATTGAACATTTCAGATAATGGATGGATTTGGAAAGCTGGGAATGCCACACAGTGTGGGTGCCATCGATGGCTGTCATATTCCCATTCAAAATCCTGGAGGGAAGGTGGACGAGTATGGAAATCACAAAAACTTCTCCTCTACACTCCTTCTGGGGACTGGGGACCATACCGACAGATTCATAGATGCAGAGACTGGTTGGACTGGGGGGAATAATGATGCTACAGTGTTCACCCAAAGTCATCTGTGCCGGGCAATGGATTCTGGAGTCTTTGTGCCAGGAAACCCGAGGATCACTCTGGAAGGGGTGACTGTGCCAGCCATCATGATAGCTGATGGTGCGTACCCCATGAGGCGCTGGCTCATGACCCCCTACAGAAATCCATGAGACAGGAGGGAGAGAAATTTTTACTATTCGTTAAGCCGTGATCGCAATGTGGTGGAACGAGCGTTTGGAAGGCTGAAAGCACGCTAACATTGTCTCTTGGCATGGCTGACTGTGTTCCCAGAGAATGCCATCTCCATGATCACTTAGAAACAATAGGTTCAAGCAATCTCAGTAGTGACCCTAACAAAATATATATATATATATATATATATATATATATATATATATATATATATATATATATACACACACACACACACACACACACACACACACACACATCAATATTTGTTATCTGAATAATATTTTTCTTTATATTCTCTCCTCAGATGTCAGACAGGCGAGGAAGATGGCCATTTTGTTCTTCATCAGGTCCTCAACCTTAGTCTCTTTTGTTGATATATATTCTTTTAAGTCTTACAAATTCCATTTTAAATCTCCCCATGGGTAGAGAACTGATCCTTCTGCCTAATTAGGCTAGTATCTTCAGTTCAACTTATCCTAATAGGGAACCTCAGAAGTTGAAGAATATATATCAACTGAAGAAACCTATTGTTTCTGTGTGAATTTGGAAGAACCACTGAGTGCACAGAAGTGTCTACTTGTTGCTAAATCTCCATGATCACGGCATGTGTCTTTCTCCACAACATCTGTGAGGAGAGGGGACATGCCTTGATCACAGAAGAGCAAAACAATGCACCAACTCGGGAACGGTTACCTCCCGCCCCTCGGATTGTTGTGCGAAGAGAGCCCAATGAAGACTACAACCCTCATGACAACCCTCATCTCCCTGAGGGAGAATTGGGCTAGAACTAAAAAAATGCACTTCAACAAAGACAAATGTAAAGTTCTGTATTTAGGTAGGAAAAATCAAATGCATAATTATAGGATGGGGGAGACTTGCTTAGCAGTAGTGTGTGTGAAAAGGATCTTGGGGTCTTAGTAGACCAAACACTGAACATGAATCACCAGTGTGATGTGGTAGCTTAAAAGGCAAATGCGATCTTGGGCTGCATTAACAGAAGTATAGTGTCCAGATCACATGAAGTGATGGTATCGCTTTACTCTGCTCTGGTTAGACCTCACCTGGACTACTGTGTTCAGTTTTGGGCACTGCAATTTAAGAAAGATGTAGACAAGCTGTCCAGAGGTGGGCAACAAGGATGGTGAGGGGTCTGGAGACCAAGTCCTATGAGGAAAGGTTGAAGGAGCTTCATTCTACTTGCTTCATAAAACCTACAGTGCAATATGATATGGTCCATCGACTCGATCCTCCCTGATCCACAGGGACAAAACCGCTCTTCCAATGGTACCTTTTTATACCGGCCTTCTGTTATGGCTGAGGGGAAAGTATTACATCTTGCCATTGTATATGCTCTACAGTGTGATGGGACCTCTAAGAGTGAAAGATACAATGCTGGGGCAGCTATATATTTTGTTGTCTGTTGAGCCCAATATTTAGGAACACATGCAATGTCATTCTGCCTTTCTATATCATACAGCCTTTGCTTAACAATGTCCCCTTTCAATCGGCATCATCTGTAAGGACTCAAATGAGAACCCAAGTAATGATATCCTATGATGACCAGCCTTAAGCCAGGCTGAACAGTAGCTGTCACTGAGGATTATGGAAGTAAAATCAGAGGAATTGTGACATAGTCTTAACCAGGTGTTTATAGATCCTAAAACTATCCTAGCTTCTATTTTAATCAAACCTGATTCTAATCGAAGGGTAGCATTAGAGACACTAGATGGTACTCGAAAGAGAGATCTTAAAAATTTTGATTGGATCTTTTCCAAAGTTGAGAGTCTTGTGGTAGAAGGGCCCAACAGGAACCCATACAAGAGTTGCGGGATTATCTTGGCTAAATATAGCTTAACACCAACAGGGATGGAGTGTCCCCCTTTTGTTGCAACAAACTTTGCAATGCCAAGCGCATTATGACTCTTATTAGCGTTGACTGAGCCAAGCTGTTAAAGGAGCTGTGAGGAGGGTCAGCAACAGGTAGGATGACCATGCCTGCCTTCTCTGCTGAAAATGTAAAGGATGGCATCAGAATCCTGAGGCAAGATGTGGAAGCTGGAAGACTAGTTCTTGTCTACTCACTCACTTGGACACTATTGTTATGGCCAATTAAATGAATAGTACAGGCATACCAGAGGCCCAACCACATCCTTTTTAGAAAAAATGATCTTTTGACAAAAGTGATAATAACAAATATTAAATTTACTGGTGGTGGCAAGTGCGGTCAAGTCACAGCTGACTTATGGAGACCCCTTAGAGTATTCAAGGCATGCGACATTCGGAGATGGTTGCCATTGCCTGCCTTCGCATGGGCTGAGAGAGTTCTGAGAGAACTGTGACTGTCCCAAGGTCACCCAGCAGGCTTCACGTGGAGGATTTACTAGAGGGGCGGGTTTTGTGTGCAAATTACATAGCAATCCTCAACAGGCATACTCAGAAGTAAATTCCATGTTATTCAATGAGGCTTACTGCCAGAAAAGTGTCTTTAGGATTACAGCTAGAGACTTTGATAAAACTTACAAAGAAGTTTTTCCCCCCATAAAAAACTGAACTGGTTACAACATGATAAAAGTTCACAATGTTTCTTTATGCTTAGTTTTCTTCAGAAATCTTTCTTTACTCTCTACTTTAAGTTGACTCCTTCAAAAATCAGAACACCCTGGTTTTTTGGGAGTGTGCAGATCTGGGGGCAGGCTTGCTTTGCAGCCCAAGAAACCCAGCTTGTTTTTTTAATCCCATTTTGGGACAGATGGTTACAGTCAGCTTTGTCCTGATAAGCAGAAACAGGAAACTTAGGTTTACATTCTTTGTGTCCTCTCATGGAAATATAAGTAAGTGCCATCTGCAAAAAGCCTTTTTGAATGCTTTGAAATAGATTCTTGATTATTTTCTGTACTTCCTGTGATATTAGGAGTGCAACTGGAAAACAGTAGGTTTTTGTCTAATTTGCTTCATTTGATAACTCTCAGGATCCCCCCCAAGCAATGTTTCTGAAAGTTATCAAATGAAGCAAATTAGCTGTCTCCTGATTCAGAACAGACCTCTATAGAATCTTCCTTCTGTTTTAAAAATGGTATCTCTTCTCAGATGCCTATGTTTGTAGTTTTATATCCTGGATTTAGGCAATGATGGCTTTATTTGTTAATTTTTGTACTGGGATTTTCTATATTGCATTTGTATGCTGTTGTTTTATACTAGGATATTGGCATTGATCTGATACTGCTGGAGTTCTTCATGAGCTATTTTTATGCTACTTGTTTTTACCGGGGGGGTTTCAGTTTTCATTTTATCATTTATTTTGATTTTTGCAAGTTGCCTCATTGATGTTCAGCTAAACATACAAAGATAACATGTTTCAAATAAAGATATGCTGTGGTGGTTCTAAAAAGAAAGAAGCAATTGGAAAGAAATAGCTAAAATGTATTTTGAAGTCACTCCTGTGATTTGTTATAATTTCTTCTGCATTTGAAAATTTCTGGTTTGTCATGCTTCTGTTGAACTTGATTAATCTCCCATGCAGGTACTTTTTACAGCCAGCATGGTACAGTGGTTAGAGTGTTAGACTAGGGTCTGGCAGACCCAGGTTCAAATCCCCATTGAGGCATAGAAACATGTAACGTGACCTTGAGCCACTCACACATGCTCAGCCAAAGCTACCTCACAGGATTGTTTTGAGAATAAAATGGAGGACAGGAGAACAATGTAAACTGATCTGAGTCCCCATTGGGGGAGAAAGGTGGGGAAATAAATGAAGTAAATAAATAAATAATATAGGTAATTGTTTGCTGGAAATAGTTGTAAAACAGTGCTCCATGTGAAGATGAAACAGTGGGAAACCACTTTCCACATGTTTGTACACTAATACGCAGAGTATGGGAAACAAGCAGGAAGAACTCAAAGCCCTAATACAGCAAGGGGACCTAATAGGCATTTTGACCTAATAGGCATTACTGAAACTTGGTGGGATGTCACTCATGATTGGAATATTAAGATTGAGGGGTACAACTTGTTTAGAAGGGTTAGACAGATAAGGAAGGGGGGAAGAGTAGCATTATATGTAAAAGATGTGTATACTTGTGAAGAAATACATGAATCTGAGCATGGAAGTCCAGTTGAGAGTCTATGGGTAAAAATAAATGGAGTAAGAAATAATTGTGATATTATGGTGGGGGTCTGCTATCGACCACCAAACCAGGCAGAGGACTTGGATGAGATGCTCCTAGACAAGATTACAAAGTTATCAAAGAAACGGGACATGGGAGATTTTAACGGGTCATGGGAGATTTTAATTACCCGGATATCTGTTGGAAGTCCAACTCTATTGGAAGTCCAACTCTGCTAAAAATGTTGGAAGTCCAACTCTGCTAAAAATGCAAGATCCAATAAATTCCTAACTTGTCTTGCTGACAACTTCCTATTCCAGAAAGTGGACAAGGAAACAAAGGGATCTGCTATCTTAAACTTGATTCTCACCAACAGGGAAGAACTAGTTGATAAGGTTAAAGCTGTAGGCATCCTGGGTAGTAGTGACCATGTAATCTTGGAATTTACAATCTTGGGGAAAGGAAAAACTGTACGTAGTCAGACATATAAGTTGGACTTTAGGAAAGCAAAGTTTAGCAAACTTAAACTGATGCTGGGTAGAATCCCATGGTCAGAAATACAAAAGGAGAAGGGAGTTCAAGAAGGGTGGGATTTTCTTAAAAATGAAATACTGAAGGCACAATCACAAACCATTCCTATGAGAAGGGAAAATGGGAGGAGCCTAAAGAGGGCACGGTGGCTCCATAAACAGCTTTTTAAAGATTTGAGAAATAAAAAGACTCATTTAGGAAGCAGAAGGAGGGCCTTATAACCAAAGAGGAATATAAACAAATAACTAGTGCTTGTAGGGAGAGTGTTGGGAAAGCTAATGCTCAGTATGAGTTTAGGCTAGCGAGAGATGCTAAACACAACAAAAAAGGGTTCTTTTCCTATGTACAGAGTAAGAATAAGAACAGGGACAAGATAAGCCTATTGTGGGGACTGGAAAGTGAAATTGTAACAGGAGATGAAAAGAGGGCAGAACTGCTCAATTCCTACTTTTCTTCAGTCTTTTCTTGTGAGGGAACTGGAGCTCAACATGGCATAAACAGAACCCATGATGAGGAAACGGATTTGCAGCCGAGGATTGGCATTGGGGTAGTGCACAAACACCTAGTTTCTTTAAACGAAATGAAGTCCTCAGGGCCAGATGAACTGCATCCAAGGGTACTTAAAGAACTTGCAGGTGTAATTTCTGAGCCTCTTACCATTATTTTTGAGAGGTCTTGGAGAACAGGAGAGGTGCCAGAAGACTGGAGGTGGGCAAATGTTGTCCCCATCTTCAAGAAGGGGAAAAAGGAGGATCCGGGTAACTACTGACTTGACTTCAATACCGGGAAAAGTTTTAGAACAAATAAGTCAGTCCTTGAGCATTTAGAAAGGATGGATCTGATTATTAAGAGTCAGCACAGGTTTCTCAAGAACAAGACATGTCAGACAAGATTAGTCAAAAAAGATTAGTCTCCTTTTTTGAGAAAGTTACTACCTTGCTGGATCAGGGGAATGCTGTAGACATAGTTTATCTTGATTTCAGTAAGGCTTTTGATAAAGTTCCCCATAATATTCTTTTTCACAGATTGGGAAAATGTGGTTTAGATCCTATTACTGTTAGGTGGATCTGTAATTGGTTGACAGATCGCACCCAAAGAGTGCTTGTTAATGGTTCCTCATCCACTTGAAGAAGAGTGATTAGTGGAGTGCCTCAGGGATCTGTCCTGTGCCCTGTGTTGTTAAATATCTTTATAAATGATTTGGATGAAGGAATAGAGGGGATGCTTTTTAAATTTGCAGATGATACTAAATTGGGAGGGGGAGCAAATATGGTAGAAGACAGAGCCGGGATACAGGATGATCTTGACAGGCTGGAGAATTGGGCTAAAACCAAAAAAATGCATTTCAACAGAGATAAATGTAAAGTTCTGCATTTAGGTAGGAAAAATCAAATGCATAATTATAGGATGGGGGAGACTTGCTTAGCAGTAGTGTGTGCGAAAAGGATCTTGGGGTCCTAGTAGACCAAACACTGAACATGAGTCAGCAGTGTGATGCAGTAACTAAAAAGGCAAATGCAATCTTGGGCTGCATTAACAGAAGTATAGTGTCGAGATCACGTGAAGTGATGGTATCGCTTTACTCTGCTCTGGTTAGACCTCACCTAGAGTATTGTGTTCTGTTTTGGGCACCACAATTTAAGAAAGATGTAGATATGCTGGAACGTGTCCAGAGGAGGGCAGCAAAGATGGTGAGGGGTCTGGAGATCAAGTCCTATGTGTAAAGATTGAAGGAGCTGGGTATGTCTAGCCTGAAGAGGAGAAGACTGAAAGGGGATATGATAACCATCTTCAAGTACTTGAAGGACTGTCATATAGAGGATGGTGCTGAGTTGTTTTCTTTTACCCCAGAAGGTCGGACCAGAACCAATGGGTTAAAATTAAATCAGAAGAATTTCCATCAAGACATTAGGAAGAATTTTCTAACAGTTAGAGCGGCTCATCAGTGGAACAGGCTTCCTCGGGAGGTGGTAAGCTCTCCTTCCCTGGAGGTTTTTAAGCAAAGGCTAGATTGCCATCTGTCAGCAATGCTGATTCTATGAACTTGGGCAGTTCATGAGAGGGGGGCATCTTGGCCATCTTCTGGGCACTGGGGGTGTGTGGGGGAGGTAGTTGTGAGTTTCCTGCCTTGTGCAGGGGGATGGACTAGATGACCCTGGTGGTCCCTTCCAACCATGTTTGTTTCCCCAATCCTCCACATGAATCCTGCTGGGTGACCTTAGGCTAGTCACAGTTCTCTCAGAACTAACTCAGCCTCACCTACCTCACAAGGTGTCTATTGTGGGGAGTTGAAGGGAAGGTGATTGTAAGCAGCTTTGAGACTCCTTAAAGGTAGACAAAAGTGGGGTATAAAAACCAACTCTTCTTTTTTTTCCTTCTGTTCACTACAGCACCTTACGGAGCATATGGTACAAGAATACTGAAATCCAACCGTTAAATCCAACCATTTATCATTTCAAGATTGCAAAAAGGCAAGCAAGCCCAAATACATATTTCCTCCCAATGGCAAATCTCCCTAGAAAATGATAAATTAGAATAAAAGCCCACACTGAGCTCAGCCAGATGATATGTTAATCATTTCCAGTGCTCTGCACTTCGATTAAGGAGTTACGTTTGAGAGGCAATGTGTTTTTCAGTGCTTGAAAGAACACAGTGTATCTCCTGTACAACATTTATTGCTGTTGACATTGTGTATCACAGAAAGTATAACATTCAACTAAGGTCCAATAATTTCTAAAATGAAGCACCCACTCTATACCAAAGGGATGCTGAGCACTTGGCACTGGTTTGATTTTTAATCTGACTTTAATGAAATTGCAAATGAATAGCACAAGCTGACACCTACAAATGTAATCAAATAAATATTTGACCAGCCTGCAAAATAACAGAAGTGACAGATTTTACTTATTAAGTAAAACAAGTTGGGGGCCTGTGAAAATCACTGGCGGCAGGATAAATAATGGGGCAAATTTCCCTGAACCCAAATCTCCCCCTCCAATCCCTTCCCCCTTTCCCTTCCTCTACCTGATGCTCAGCATCCCTGAACATTTCATGCTCCTTGGAAGCCAGCGAGTATGCTCAGTGCTCATCAAACCATTCTGAATGTATTTTTAAAATGTATTATTTTATTATGTATATTTTAATCCTGTTCTTCCTACAAGGAGTTCATGGCAGAATAAAACATTTGCCCTTCTTTGTTTTATCATCATAACAACTAGGGATGCTGTGAATTTTGTCACAAATGTGTTTGACAGTTGAACCTGCCAGCCCTTTTACATGTTACAGTGAAGATATGAGTCCAGTAGCACCTTAGATACTAACAAAATTTTCTAATGAAGGTGTTGTCTGGCTTGTGCTGTATCAATAAACATTCATTCATTCTCATGAAGGGAGCTTTGACTCTTGAAAGCTTAAACTGAAAAATGGTGTTGGTCTCTAAGGTGCTACTGGACTCATATCTAGCTGTTCTACTGCCGAATAACACAGCTACCCTCTGAAACATGTTATGGGGAATGCATGTTCAACCTGCATGTGTATGTGTTTGTAAGAAAGAGCCACTATGCATTCACTTTATAGATGAAACCCAGATAAACATAGAGTTTAAATCACATGTCCAGATCTTTGTTCTTTGAATGAGAATGAGGATTACTCTATGTTCATATAAAGAAATATCAAGTGTACACTGTGCATGGATAGAACTTGTGTTCACTGTAACTTATGAACAGGGCTATTGTGTTTGAAGGTGTAGGTTAGACATGAGCCAATCACTCTCACGAGTCTATTAATAGCCTACATTTGGGCAGCTGAATCCTCAAATCCTTCGTTGGTGCACGGCTTATAGCTCAGCCCTTAGGCTGCACTAGTCTCGCTTGTGCATTTTAACACCAAAAATCAGACTTTCACCTCTTTATCCTAACTGTTATCTTTATCCTAACTCTTTATCCTATTCCTCTGATGACCTTCTACCTCACTATTAGAGAATGAACCAATACATCTGCCATAGAACAACCCCAATGAAGAAGATAACAGCGGTTGCCCAGACCTCGTTGCTGGTAGGAAGGGGCTCACTGTATGGCCCATTTTCAAGGACTCCACCCCACCACCCAGTTCTCCGCCATTTGGGCCTCGAGTTCCTTGCAAGGGCAGCAAGGCCCTTTGGACCTTGATGGATGCTGCCCTATTGTTGCTCGTTGCGAAGGGGCCCCCATAACAGTTCGAGTTTCAGGGTCCCAAAAATGTAGGTCCGCCACTGACTCCATCACATCTAGTTTGGCCCTATGCTAAGATACCATATTGACCTTAGAACTTCATTTTTTGATCTTTGCATTTTCTGTTTTAACATTATTTATTTATTTATATATACAGTCTTGCACTTTTACCCCACCCTCCCCAGCCCGAAGGCTTGAACACTGAGAGACAAATTTGGTATACATTTTCAGGGTACAATTCTACTTTTCTAGTTCAAAGATGAGCTTAACTCTGCACCTGTTTTTAAGAGAGGCTACACTGAAATTTGATAGCTCAAATTAAGCTTCTTCACTTGAAGCCTCTAGTTATATAAAGATTCAAAACCATGAAATATATATTGTAGAAATAGTTTAGTCAAATACCTCGATTTCTAGGATACATTCATGATCAACTGAAATCTCTTAAACAAGCTGAGAAGGGATAGCAGCCACATTACACAAAGCTAGCTTTATGTAATAATTAGGAAAGAATACAACAAATGTCCTTTTGTTGTTGTTGTTGCCCAAAATTGCCCCTCCTGGTTGCAGAGGTCAGAAAGGGAATTATCCAAGAGGCCCAGGTTCAGATCCTGCCATGCTCCCCTGGGGCCAGTCGCTCAGACTCGCCTACCTCACAGGGCTGTTCACACGGAGTGAAAACCACATCAGCTAGCCTGAACATCTTGGAGGAAGGATTCTTGGGGAGGGGCTGTGGCTCAGTGGTAGAGCATCTGCTTGGCATGCAGAAGGTCCCAGGTTCAATCCCCGGCATCTCCAGTTAAAGGGACCAGGCAAGTAGGTGATGGGAAAGACCTCTGCCTACAGACCCCAGAGAGCCGCTGCCAGTCTGAGTACACAATATTGACTCTGACGGACCGAGGGTCTGATTCAGTATAAGGCAGCTTCATGTGTTCAAAATGTTATATAACCCCATTTACTATGGACTGAGAGCAAGAAAGCTAGGCTGCTTGGTAACAGGCATCAACAGCTGGGAGCTTGCAGGTCATATTTTCACTGCCTCAGAAAAACTGTGGAGATTAAGGAGAAATAGTTGGAACATTCCAAAGTTGTGGCTGAGTAAAAGAGACAGGAAAAAAAAAACAATTTTCCATGGGGAAAAAACCCATAGCATGCCTATTAATTTCAAGTCTGAAAATGTCTTGTGGAAATCATTAATACATTAGCTCCAAGATGAACAGTGTGAATTGCAGAGCTTTCTCAGTATATTGCTTACACTGATGCTCAGCTGAAGTGGTTTCTGGACATGGAACCAATTTGCAGGAGGGCAACCATAATTTCAAATACTGAACAGCTACCGGGACCATCTGATCAAAAGGTAGGGTATAAATCTGAAATAGAGAAAGGGATATGTGTGTGTTTTAGGTGTTTTGGAAGATTGCCATGGCAGACCAAAAAAGATGCTTCTTGAAGAAATCTTGGTAGAAAATCTCAACAGTTGGCAAGGAATGGCCCATCAAGGCAGGCCTCCATCCACTGTATTCTTTTTTTGTGGGGAAGGCCAATGAACTGTTGGAGAGCAGGAAAGCTGCTGGGTTAAACTTCCAGGAGCAAGGAAGAATTGCCCTGAACAGCTTAGAAAAGACGGAGGGAGCAGGATTTATATAAACATTTTTTTTTTTTGCCACATACAGCCCATGTGACCATTGTTGTTTTGGCACAAGACTAGAAACTGTCAAAAGAAAGGCCAACAGTTTGCAATGATGGGCATGGGGAAAAGAGATGAAGCTGGAAATGGAAAAACCTGTGAATACAAATACTAAGAGGTAAAATCTCAAGGAAAGGTCTTGACTTCTATGTCCTGATCATTGAACCTCCACAGCAACTAGTTAGCCACAGTGTGATACAAATGCTGTACTAGATGGACCACTGATCTGATCTGGCAGGATTCTTCTTATGTTCTTGTGATGCAAAATATAAAAGAATGTGAACTTGATGATAAAATCAATCATCCTAAAGCAATACACATCCCATTTTTTAAGGAGCCACAATGCAGTAGAAAGCTTTTTGGTGCACTAACTTATGCTGTCACCTTATGCCCTTGGTAAGCCCTAACCTCACATGAAGCATGAACTGCAGGATATTTTCACTCCCATCAGTCTCCAAAATGAAAGGCTACTTACCCAACACAGCGTAGTAGATAGTGTGTCAGATGGGGACTGGCAAGCCCTCAGTTCAAATCCCCAGTCTGCCATGGAAGCTTACTGGGTAACCGTGGGCCAGTTACTCTCTCTCAGCATACACTACCTCACAGGCTTGTTGAAGGATAAAGGCTCCTAGGAAAAAAAACTTATTGGAATGGATTTCCTTTCCTTTCATCCATTAAAAGCTCTATGATGCATAGATTTTGAGCAGTGAATAGTTATTGTAAATCATTTATTACCCAATAGTAAAAATGAGTAATTTTTTTGCAACTGCTAGGGTTTTGTGTGTGAGTGTGTGTGTGTGTGTGTGAGAATGTAGGTGTCCTTATCAGCAACTAGAGATGTAACCGTTTCAGAATAAGAGCAGGTTGGCAAACATGGTGATATAGGTCTTTTATACATGGAGGTTTTACCTTGGGTTTGTCACTCTCTTGACCCACACTTTTCTTGTCCGAATTCTAAAAATGCTATACATGGAGTTGTCCTGAAGAAAGTTCTGGAGTATCATGAGCAGTGCAGAATCACCAGCAAAAATCCAGAAGCATCTCAGTACCTGCTCCTTGAAAATGCTGCTTTGTAATTGGCTGTAGTGCTTACTGTGATAAAAACCCTGGTCCCCTCTCCCCACCGGCAAGTGGCCATTTTACAACCCAAGCTCTTTAAAGGGGATGGGGTGAGCGGGAGAAATCCATTTTCTCCTTACAGCAACTGTGTGTGAAGGTTAGGCTGAGAGAATGAATGGCTAGTCCAAAGCCACCCAATGAGCTTCATGACTAAATATGAATTTGAACTCAAATATCCCCACTCTTGGTTTTAACCATTGCTCAGTCCTCTATTTGCATTATCAAACTGCAATATCTAATCCTTAGCAAGATGGTTTATCAGGGCTTGTCAAAGCAAGCCAACTTGGAATGGTACAGTTCCCTATAGTGATCTGATCTCTGCTAGTGGGGCTACCATACAGCGCACAGTCTGAAAGTACTATACAGAGTGTCACAATTTTTGCTACAACTTTCAAGGCATTTCTTAACTTATCCAGTCATGGTTTACAGTGAAGCTGATCATTTTGAAGGAATCCTGCCTCATCTACAATAGTCTGATTCCTCATTCCTTGACTGTTGTTGTCCAAAAGTACCTCTTGTGGTCTGGATTGAGCTTCAATATTGTAGCCCTTATCTAGCACATTACTGACATTACTGACTTCAAATACCAGTTCAAAACATCTAATGCCTCACATGACTCTATGGAAAAGGCTTTGCTGGGGAGGGCAGGATATAAGAGCAAAAATAAAATGAAAACAAAGTTACATCATGCTACCATCCCTAAACTGTGACCTAGACACAATCCCAAGGAGAAATATTCCAAAGCACATGGTGGCTGCATCTGAAGATAAATAGATGAGAGCTGTCAGATCCTGAATTTAGGAATCCAGTCCATCTGAACATCTTGAGTCCTTTGAGGAAATCCCTGAGGCTTGAGGCTACTCACTCTCATACAACTCCTTGCCTAAAGCATCAAGATGTCTACCTTGACGCTGTAAATCAGAATAAGAATGCAAGGCTTCAGTCCTGTAGCCCCTCTAACTCTTGTCCCTTCTTACTGACAAGCAGAGCTTGGAATTGTCATTAGGTCCTGCTCTCAGATATAAGAAAGGCAGCATGGTGTAGTGGTTAGAATGTCTGACTAGAACCTGGTACCTGACAAAGGGAGCTTTGAATAGTCATACCAGGAAAATCTTGTTGGTCTCTAAGGTGCTACTGGACTCAAATCTAGCTGCCTAGAATTTGGGAGACCAAGGTTTGAATGGCCACTCTGTCATGGAAGCTTACTAGGTGATCGTAGGTCACTCTCTCAGCCTAGTCTACCTCACAGAGTTGTGAGGATACAGTGGAGGAGGAGAGAATGATGCCGTAAGATGCTTTGGGTCCCCATTGGGGAGAACCACAGGGTACAAATTAAATAATACTGCCTATTTGTACTCCTTGGAAATGAATACTCATAGGAGGGCTTATACACTGGCTAGATGTGCAGCTTCTGCCATTCTAGAAGGGAAATTCAAAAAGGTCCCTATGGCCTTCTCTGCCCGTTACTCAGGGGAACTGGAGACTATTGAACATGTCTTCTTCAGATGCCCTTTTTACATGACAGCCCATTCCAAAACTATTGAACCCTTATTGGGAAAATGGGCTCTGGAGAAGAGGGTGATGGGACAAAAAGGGTTTTGTTGGGTAATAACTCCCCAGTTACCTCTCAGGAGGCTAAATATGGTACAGTTGCTCCCAAGGAATGTCGCCTTAGAGTATTCCCCCGATCTAATTTGGAAAATGTACAACCCGGTATTTTATGCTGAGATTAGTCTTGGTTTGTAAATTCACTCTTCGCAAGGTCTGTCTCTGTTTTATCTGGCAAACGGCTGTACCAAAAATTATTATTATAAATTAAATAATAACTAAAATAAGGCTTCTGTTATGCAGTGTGGCTCATCAAAGATAGTTAGCCAATGGAGCAGTTTAACATCTGGCAGAGCCTGTGTGACTTGGGATTCTCCCTCTCCCCTTTCAACTCCCCCCAGGCTGTTTCCTATCTCTTCTTCCTTCTGACCACCCATCATTTGCCCATATGTCCACCCAAACCTCAGCAGGCAGAGCCCGGTACTAGCAAAGCCCAACCAGCTATGCTGTGACAGAGCAGCACTTCTGTCTGTAGAAATTAACTGTTGCCTTTATGAAATCACCTAAAGGCTTGGACTGCCGATATTCCCCACTTCATATCTAAATACAGACAAACCAAAGCAAAATATTGGTATTTAGACAGTGTTTGAATAGGCTTTCTCACCACTAGTTTTCCTTAGTTTGGATCAGATGTTCCAAATCTCACTTGCAAAAATGACTTTTAACCACCTTATCTAAATTCCCATCATTACAATGGAGGGCTGGAATAAGGTCCATATGTTAGCAGGATCTCCTGAGGGCAGTTCACTCTGTTATTTTGACCACTGGAAACCACAGCTATAATAATGGAAATGGCTGCTGCCACTTCCTCTCTCAGTGCCATGACATTGATGCCAAAATACATGATCATATGGAGAAACTGGCAGCATGAAGTTCCTAGAGAGGCATTCTCTTGGAAGTGCCACAACTGCAGAACTTCCTTCCCCAAAGGCTACAATTGGTTGTTGATTTCCAATGGATAAATGACTAGACAGTTTGTGAGTATTATCTTTATATATGTGTGTGTGTGCTTTATCTATTTCCTTTATGCTTTATCTATTTCCTGTTTCATATTTTCATTGTATTGATAAATGCCACCAGTCTTAAGAAAGGGCACCCTAGAAATAACATCCCAAGTAAATGTTAGGAACCCCGTGGTGCAGTGGTAAGCTGCAGTACTGCAGTCCAAGCTCTGCTCACGATCTGAGTTCTATCCAAACAGAAGTTGGTTTCAGGTAGCCTGCTCAAGGTTGACTCAGCCTTCCATCCTTCTGAGGTCGGTAAAGGGAAGCTGACTGGGGAAGGCACCGGCAAACCACCCCATAAACAAAGTCTGCCTAGTAAACGTTGGGATATGACGTCACCCCATGGGTCAGGAATGACCCAGTGCTTGCACAGGGGACTACCTTTACCTTTAGTAAATATTAACATTGCTCAAGTGCATTTTAAATCATTTATGTTTAACATCTGAATCTTACACCTCCAATTTACTCACTTCTAAGAAATTGGGAAGTTTAAACAGAAGTTAAATGTTGACTTTAGCCTACATCAGGTTGCATGGCTTGGATATTTTAAACTGTCCTTTTAAAAAATGTCTGCTCCTCTTAAAACACTCTGTCCAGAAAGCCTGTTTTTTTTCTTACAGTGAAACCAAGTGGGAATTAAAGTTAAATCCCCTCTTCCCTTCCCGTGTGGCTCTGATCCAAATTGCAGCTACATGCACACACACAATTTACCTTATACAGACAGGGGAGATCTGTGATCTTTGTTGTTTATGCAATTTGACATGATACATTAAAGCACTCCTGAAATTTTCTCTCTGCAAAACTCAGGGGAATATATTGTTTAAAGAGGACTTCTCATTTTTTTTCCTGACCTGTGTCAATTGGAAATAATACAAGATGACCTTTTCTGACTGTGATATCACATGTGACTTTAGTTCTAATCATTTAGTATCAATTAGAGCCACACATCCTGATCATGAAGTGATCTTCCATGATGGAAGGAGAGCTTCTGGGAATGGAAGATTCCACAATGAGTGGAAGGGCAACTTTGGATCCAACACTTTTTCTGTTCTGTACAAGCTAGACAAAAAAAAAAGGTGAATACATTGAAATATTTGGAGTGGCTAAAATTAAAGCTTTTATTGATGTGGAGTTGGCAAATATCTAGGAACAAGCAAACCAACACATCCAAATCAATTTGCTTGGCTTCAGAAATTCTTTTTACATGTAGTCTTAACGCTTGTAAGACATACATCCAACCTCACCACCTGTTCCGTACTTTTTTAAATGTCAATTTTGTTTTTAAAATAATCCACAGATCATTTTAGTGGGGAATATAAAGTGTTCTTTGAAAATATATTTCTTCTTAGGAATAAGGAAGTAGTATATCCCAATATCACAGCTGTTGGGGCCCAGCTTATATTCAGTCTTCATCATTCATCTCAGGCCAGCACCCAAGAGCCACATGCTTTAGTAGTTGGCAACACCCAGTGTTGGCAAAAAAACAAGAGTTCATTTAATTATTTGAAATTTTTCCACATAGAACAGTTCCATGGTGGAAGTAACATCTCAACTGAAGCATCCAAATCACCATCTCCAGCAAGAATTCATGGGGACGAGGCAGTCCTCTTTACATTTGTCTCACTTGGGAAGGATTGCTTTTTTGGATGGAGACTCTGGGTTAGACATTCCTTTCTTACATGTAGCTATGTCCACAGGGTCTCTGTGTGGGTGAATTCTAAATATATGAAGTGGTCCTTAAATTTTTAGGATAGGTTAAGTAGCATATTCCTCAGTAACCAGGTGCTCATGAGCTAATTCAAAGTCAGTAGAGTGTTAAAGACAGTAGAGTGTTAAAACAGTGGTATTCTGGTATTCCAGAGATAGGACCCACTTTTACCCCAAGACTGTATCATGGTACCCACTGAGCTAAAAAGGAAGAGGTGGATCCAGAATTATGAACTCACCAGTGTCAGACCAACAGAGCTAGGGACAGAAAACCCAAACCAAGCACTAGGAGGTGTACCATAGTAAGAAAAAAGTCCTGGAGGAATTCTCTCCATTGCTGAGTTTCCTCTCTGTCAACATCTTGCTGCTCATCTCAGTATATATTCAAAGAGAGTCAGAAGATGTGGCATCTTTGCTCTCTACATATGCATACTACAGCAGGTCCTTCCAGAAAACTGCAAAAAATAGTGGCTGTAGGGGGAGTCATAACCCAGCAAGCGGGGCTCCATACCTCAGCTGGAGATCCCGACCCATGGGCTGAAGGCCACTGCACTAGAGCACGATGCACCACTGCAAAATCTCATTTTGTGGAGGGCTGCTTGAAAGTCCTGCTTGTGGTCTTCCTCATCACTCAGCTGAAAGGCACGACAAATGTGGACAGTATTTCCACCAAGGCAGGTGTGTCAGACAGCGCACATCCCAGAAGCCTCTACAGTAAGTTCTTATGTTGAATGGAAAGGAGCTGTAACGATACAAAAATGTTTCAGGGGCCAGTTGCTGCTCAGCAGCTGGCATGATTTATCAGGACTGCAGGGTGTCAATACTATCACATAAAGCGATATTTATTTCTTAAAACGATCCATCAAAATGGCAATTTTAAAATTTCATATCCCACTGAAGCAAACTGGATTCAGCTCTGCAATGGATCCCTAATGGGGAGAAAGGTGTGATGTGAATGAAATAAATACATAAATACTCATTTGTAGTTTCTGCTCATTACAATTCCTACTAAGCTTTGGAGTTATCACACACACACACAAGTAATTAACTTGGACACTTGGCAAAGCAACTCCTGGTTTACAAACAGTCAGCTGATATGACTCTCTCACTCCAAGAAATGTTTCCCTGAAGAATCTGCTTAAAGCTGTGAATAAGATCTGCCAGATCTTCCTTTTGTCTAATGTTAAGTAAATTTGAAATTAAAGCCTAGCAGCTGCAACAGCTGTTACTGCAGACTGTCCTCCCATTCCTTTTCATTTTCACCATGAAAACAAAAAAGGAAGGATGAAACAAGATATCTAGTCCAAGCTCTGGCTCCAATGGCTGTAACTTCATTTAGAATTGCACAGCAAGAGCCTTAAATACATAATCCAAAATTGCATGTGCATGTCACTCATATCAAAACAGAAAACATTTCATAGGAGTTTTTTGTTCCATGGGAAAAATAGAAAAAATCCTCGGGGGGGGGGGGAACTGTCCCTTGGCAGGAAGGGACTGACCTGGCAGAGGCACCTGTAGACCATGTGTCAGAGGCCACCCAGTTGAAACCTGCAAGTGAAGCCTTGCCACTGGCCCCTGATATAGCCAGTGGGAGAAAGAAAGGCCGCACCCATGAGCAGAAGACAAAGGAGAGCAAGGTGCAAGGCTGAGAATTTATTTAGCTCTTCTAGATCCCTATGCGTTTTGCAATTTGCTTCATCAGGAGATCTGATATAGAATTAAAAATGCAATAATAAATGCAATTAAAATGTATAACTTATTAATAATTACTTTATTCCTTCAAAATTAAAATAACATAACACATAAACAAACAATCAGAGTATGTTTTAAGGTAGCCTTACATAGACTCTATAGTATGATATCCTAGTATGAAACAGAAACATTTTATACATTGAAAAAGAACTCTAAATGTTATTTTTTGCATGACAGATTGGGAGAAAAACAGACATTGTGGCATACCTTTCATAGAAATTTCTCAGTTCCCACCTTGAACAACTGAATGAGCAGGGTTGAACTGGTTGTGTTTTATATCCAAGTATGATGCAATATAGTCATTCGCCTTTTAACCCTTGAAGGACTGATGATCTCAAAAATTCTTAGTCACCATGACCAGACATGTATAGGAGGTCCAGGCTCTCATTCAGCCCATGTAATTTTGGCCTGGTACTTTTTGGATAGCCCAAAACACAATGTGGACATATGTTTGTATTCTATAAAATGTGAAAACAAGAGTGCCTCTGTTCTTCCCAGAGAGTTGTTGCTCTTATGTCCACAAATACGTGTTTTTAAGCACCTTGAGGTTTTTCCTACATACAGCTTATTGCACGGACATCTAATAGTATAAAGCACTCCTTCAGAGTTACAATTTGTGAAATTCCTTAATTCATACTGCTTTCCATCAGTAGGATTTATGAATTCTTTGATGTTACATGTAAACTTACAGTATGAACAAATCCCACATCTAAAGTGACTCAAGGGTGGAGCTGTACCTGGCAGAAGTTGTTGCTTGTTGTTTTTTATAGAAGTGCAACTGTGGACCAGTAGGTCTATAAAATTAAATGTTCTTTTACAGCAAATAATCGGTTTGTGTTCACAACCAGAGATACCGTTCAATATATTCCAGTTATGTTTTATGCTCTTAGAGTCCGACCATTTTAGAGTTAAAAGAGACACTTAAAAATTGACCTGTCTCAATTTCCATAGACGTTTTTTGTACAGCAGGAGTTGCAGTTTTAGAAAATCCAGTCTAAATCCATATTGGCTGCATTCAACACCCAGTTCTTTGAATTCTGGGTTACAACTAAGTTGTACAAACTAAACATGTACAACTTTATGTGGTTATCTCGTTAGCCCAGTAATAACCAGCCCAGGGATGTGCACCATGAATACGTGGATTGCAAATTATCAACACTATTATTTAGAGTGTTGATAACCAATGCGACAACACATTTTGAAGTGCTCTTAGTCTGTAGCATTCCCCCATTGTTATATATTCTCTGCAGCCAACAAATACAAATTTAATGGAATACATATACTCTTTATTTGGGGTGGGGGGCACCCAAAATCTTTAACTGGTTACAGTCACACCAGGGCTTTTTTAAAGCTCACGAATGCAAACAGCACTCAAGAGTTACAAGTATCTTTGAACAAATTCTTCTTTATTCCTGACAAATGCAAGCAATGCAAAAGCAATCCTTATCAGTGGATTAGCAAGAAAAAGGTAGCATTTATGAACTTGAACGAAAAGCTTTTTGAGAATCAGAGGTGCTGTAAACTAAACTATGAAGTTAGTGAGTACATTTTCTTTCCTAACACCAGTGAGAAAAAGGTATTCCTCCCTCAGTCTGGAAAATTAAATAATGGTTATTGTTGACTAACCAGAGTGTAAATAAGGAACATTGTTCAGCTGTTATGAAATTCGTAAGTATCTCCCTGTATATTTCACAGTATGTAAAGTGGTAATACTTAAAAAAAGTGTATGCATATTTCAGGGCCAATCAGGACCCACCCCTCAAGCAGAGAAAAGGTGGTGCACTTCAAATACACATGATCTTGGTGTTTCCCCAGTAGTTCTGGATACAAAACCATCAATTATCACCTGGATTTTGACATTAATGATTTTCAATTAATCTCAAGATATTGAATTGAGAGAGGGTTCCCTTTTTCTATATTTCCTCCACGAGAAACCTCACTCGAACAAAAGAAGGAAAAATCACACAGATATAGAATAGTTTAGGGGAGAGAAGATGAGAGCAATTAACGTTTGTGAATGTTGCCACCTACTGATGAAAGTCAAGCACAGCAATACCCAAGATTAAAAGTTGACTGAACTCTGACAAATGCACATAGAGCATATCAGTACTGATGAAAGCCAGATCTCAAGGCTCCATCGAGCTCTTATCATTAACAACACACAGGACAGAGTGCGGGGTGATGGCAGATAGGACCTGGCCCTGCTCTCACTGACTCCTATCAATTTCTATGGGACAAACTAAACAGGCTCAAGTGCAGGGGCAAAACCTGTCCCTCGCTGCAGGAAGAAACAAAATAATCAGGGGGTAATATTAGCATGGAAATGATGCCATAAAAAAGGCATGTAACTCAGTAGACAAATGCTGGCCCAAATAACCTTCCATGGTCTCAGCTGACTTTGCCATTTTTCTTTTATGCAGCCCCTGCTCTTTCTCTCTACTTCTCCTTTGACACTGTCTTCTCTGTCCGTTACATAATCAAAATATTCATTCAAGCCATCTGCGGGTTGCAGCTATGATATTCAGAATTCCTTATCTGTTTGAAGTTTTAAGTGCCTTAGATCACCAGTAAACAGATCAGTAAATATGGTTGCCAACCTCTAGGTAGTGGCTGGAGATCTCTGGTGATTACAACTGATTTCCAGGTGGCAGAGATCAGTTCCCCTGGAGAAAATGGCTGCTATGGAAGGTGGATTCCATGGCATTCTACCTCGCTGAAGTCTCTCCCCTCCCTAAGTCCCCCTTCCCTGATTCCACCCCCAAAATCTCCAGGAATTCCCCAACCCAGAGCTGGCAACCCTAAAGGTTAGCTTGTTGGATCCCCCCCCCCCCGATTTCTAGTTTACATTTTAAACGTTTAAAACTTGTATCCTGCCTTTGTGATAAGGCGATGAATCAAATATGTTTTATATAGACTTATTTAATAGCAACCAGAAGAGACCACTAAAAAAGTTTCATTAATGTGACATAATAATTTTATTTATACCATGCACTCCCCCCTCCCTAAACAAATGGTGCAGGGGTATTTTCAAAGCTACTACACTAAAACAATTTTTTAAAGAGAAGCAGCAACAAAAAAACTGGACCAAAAGGAAACTGACAGCAGGTTTTCTTAAAGACCGCCTGGACTATAAGCATTTTTAAAAGAGATTTCTGGATGGCATATGTTCTACACAGAAGGCCTTGCTACAGAAAGCTCCTGATTAGCTGCTGATTTAAAAGATGACAGACGGATCCCTATATGCTGGTGTTAACTAGAAGCACATAGCCAACAACTTCCAGTTGTGGAAGCAGGTCTTGAATATAGCAAGAGACCATGGAGTTTTCAATGCCAATGTCACAATCTTAATTTCATTAAGCAGGGAAACAGGCTGCCTTTCACAGTTGCCTAAACAACTGACTGGAGCGTGTTTTGAAAAGAACTTGGTCACTTGTGCTATAATGAATTGGTGAATAAAAAAGCTAAAACTCTAGTGCAGGGGTGGTGTGACCTATCTTTAAAAATACATCACTAGAGCCTATGGATCTAGCCAACTACTGCCCAGTTTCGAACCTTTCATACCTGGGCAAGGTAGTTGAGAGAATGGTTGCCAGATTCATGGATGACTCATCGGTATTGGACCAATTCCAGTCGGGCTTCCACCCGAGCGGCTCTGGTCGTCCTCACAGACGACCTCCATCGACAGATGGATCGAGGCAGGTTGGAGCTGCTGGTATTGTTGGATCTATCAGCAACCTTTGACATGGTTGATCATGACCTAGACCACAACCTTGCTGACATTGGGATCTGGGGAGTATCCCTTCAATGGCTGCGCTCCTTTCTCCAGAGTTGGGACCGAGAGTGGTGCTGGGGAGGTTTCGCAATGATACCCTTTGGTGTGTGGGTTGCCGCAGGGTGCGATCCTCTCCCCTATGTTAGTCAACATCTATATGCGCCCTTTTGCCCAGCTTGTCAGGAATTTCGGGCTGGACTGTCATCAGTATGCTGATGACACCTAGCTTTATCTGCTGATGGGATGGCCATCCGGACTCCACCCCGGACACACTGGCCAGGTGCTTGGATGCCGTGACTAGATGGTTGAGGAAAAGTTGGCTGAAACAGAATCCATCGAAGACGGAGGTCCTGCGGCTCGACCAGGGCAGCTCAGGGGTGGGGTGCCAGCTCCCAGCTCTTGACGGCATTAGCACCTTCGCCCACCATCAAGAGTCTGGGTGTGATCCTGGATGCCTCCTTGTCGGTGGAGGCTCGGGTCACAGCCGTGGTCAAGGTGGCCTTTTTCCATCTCTGCTAGGCCAGGCAGCTGGTGCCTTACCTCTTCCACCCCAACCTAGCCACAGTGATCCATGCAACTGTCACCTCTAGGCTAGACTACAGTAACTCGCTCTATGTAGGACTGCCCTTGGGACTGATCAGAAGGCTCCAGCTGGTGCAAGGCTCCAGCTGCAGCGAGGCTCTTCTCGGGGTCCTTGAGGTGAGAGCATATAACTCCAATGCTGAAACAGCTGCACTGGCTCCAGCTGGAGCATCGGATCAGGTTCAAGGTGCTGGTTTTGACCTTTAAAGTCTTACATGGCCTGGGACCTTCGTACCTACAGGACTGCCTCTTTTTGGTATACCCCTGAGAGCATTACGCTTGATGAACAACTTACTGGTTGTCCCCGGCCCGCAGAGTGTGCAGCTGGCCTCAATGAGGGCCAGGGCTTTTTCAGCCATGGCCCCGGCCTGGTGGAACAATCTCACAAGTAACATCAGGGCCCTGCAGGCCTAAATGAGTTCCACAGGGCCTGCAAAACAGAACTGTTCCGCCAGGCCTACAACTGAGGGCAGCTGCAAGTTTTTCTCCCATTACTACCGTTGCTGGCCTCCCCATCCTCCCCGCAACTTGGTTTGGGGGGGTCCACTGCCTGACCAAGTTTTTCCAGTGCCTGTGATCTGTGACTATGAATGCCACCTTGCTTATTGTATTGTCTGGAGTATGTCATTTTAAAGTATGTTTCAATTGATGTTTTTATGATTACAATGTAGTGACCTGCTCTGAGTCCAGCTTTATGGGAATGAGGACAGGCTATAAATGCAATAAAATAAACAAACAAATCCTGCAGGCACCTTTGGAATTCTGATAAAGGATGGTGGACACAGCCACAAAATGGCTGGCACAGGCAGAGGTAGCCACAACATTACTTACCTTCAGTCACACAGTGAAGATCCAGGTGCTATGGTGGCAACTGTTGCCAAAGCAACATTTAAAAAAATCTGCACAGCCAATCAAATTTCCAATGACCAATAAGAACATAAGAAAAAGCCATGCTGGATCAGACCAAGGTCCATCAAGTCGATCAGTCTGTTCACACAGTGGCCAACCAGGTGCTTGTAGGCTGAGCTGGGCAAAAGCCCCACTTGACCCTGCCCACTTACTAAAAACACCTGGTGGGTGCCAGGAAAGGTAGTGGCAGCCATAGCATCCATGGGTTAAGGACCCCTGCTCTAGTGATCCAACCTGTGCAAATTATGTTTCTTAATTTTAATGAAAGATGTAGGTGTTCAGTATGAAGCATTATTTAAAATATTTTCTGTTTAGATGTACTTTATTATATAATTAAAAATACAAGTTACTGGAGACTAGATCAAATAGTACATATCAAGGCCATAAGTATTAGGTTACAGATCAAATTGAACATAATCATACAAACAGAATCTTTTTTAAAAATCATAAACATTCAACTAGTGTTTCATACTAAAGTGGTAGAAGGCTCAGTATTGTATTGAACTGAATAAATGATATAGCCTATGTTCCACCTATTAGTACCAGATGGAGAACTGCTTGCTGGATTTGCCATTAACAGCTGAAAACGTACCATTTTTCATATAATCCAAAGACAAGTTGTGAAAAACTGTAATTGCTTTTCCTGTAGGGAAAAAAAGTATCTGGGGAAAATGTTTCAAAATTTACAGTACAAATGGAAAAGTGTCAACAGAATACCAGCTGTGGTCACTGTTTTTATAACATTATATTAGATCTGTAGTGTGAAATTGTAACAAACTGCAGGTAGAAATCCCTTGGCAATCTGTGTACATTCTTTTTCTCCACCTTTGCTACCTAACAGCAGAACTGAACCAGCTGGTCCCCGCTGGAAAGAAAAGCAGGGTATAAATGGAGTAAATAATAAAATTATATCCTCCCACCCACAACATAACTGGCGCATAATGGTGGTCAAGATATTTCAGTGAGGAATTAGAAATAAAGTTACTGCTCGTTACATGCAGAAATAAAAACTCAAAACAGTCCACTTTCAAAATAACAGATTACTTACCCCTCCAATTAATAACTCCAGTGAGGCCTAAAGAAATAATCAAACTGACAAATGTATAAGAAGGTAAGTAATTCTATGGCAGCGAATAGAACTTGTGCCTATTCTTTAAGACAGGAAAAATATAAGTAACATTCTAACACTGGCAAGTGCAGTTTTCATTAAGAAGCAAAATTAATAGCATCTGAGACTTCTCCATGTGTCTAGCACTTGTGCATAAGCCCTTCTTCCTTTGTGAGTCCAATTGGTCATAAAAGGGGCAAAGTAAGATCATATTTGTACTGATTTTGTTTCTGTGATCTTTAAGAAAAAAGAAACATTGCCTAGTAACAGCTGGATTTTTAATGGGTTTTATGGTTTTAATGGGTTTTCTGGATTTTTCCAACTAGCAGTTAACACTGGAATATGGGAGGGGGGGGAGATTACATTTTTAGATTCACATGAAAATTATTGAATATTAGATAACTGAATGAGTTTCTGAGGCAAAGAGTAGTAGAATGCCTAGACTGAAAGAACCCTAATGAAAACTAACATATGATAACGGTCTAGGAAATATGTTATGAAATGGTCCTAACTAGTGCGTTCTGCTGCTTACACAAATGGTGTATTAGTAACATACTGCTGGAGGAGTGCACTCTTGGGAAAGCTAACAAAGGTGTTAGTTTTGCGGCTATTAATTCCCCCCACACACACACATATTACCTAATGACTGCCATTTAAAAAGAGGCAAGCAACCCAAAACCACAAAAATAACACAGAACGGAACAAACCCAAAGGAGGTTTTCCTTTGCCTCAGCTTAAATGTGAAAGCCCAAGGAGTCCCATGTGCCATGCTTGGAGTGCAGAAGTTCCCAAATAAAGCAGGGGCATGCTGTGTTCCACCTGGTGAAAAATCTCAGGGTGGAAAACACTCTTGCCTTTATATCACATGTAGATAAATGATTTAATTTTAGCCATAAGCAGCACACTGAGTACTTTTTATCCCAGCTGTCTCTTTCTAAAAATAAGAAGAGAACTAATTAAACAAAACACCTCAAGATCAACTGCTAAGATAGGAATATGGAATATGGAATAATTGCCATAACCTAGATAGCGGAGTTAGGAATAACCAACGACTTGTACCTATCCAGAAAGATAGTTGACTTGTTCACTTTTAACAAACCATACCACAGTGATGTTGAACAGTTGATGATGAACAATGGTTTGCCATGTGGTGTGAGTAAAAAAAAAATCTCAGCTGATGTTACAAGTTACATCAAGCAGCATTCCAGGTCAGGGCTAATGTTATTCCCACTGATAAGCACATTAACATCAACTTGCCATTGTACATATAGGCAAATGACTGCAGAAAGGTCTTTTCGTACCAAAGGAAATTTTACTCCCAAAGAATTCCGAAGTCAGCTTTAATGGAAGATGTATGAACCACTCTACTCCTTTATGTGTGCTAAGGAGGAACACGAGGTAGAGGGCAGCATACTGACACTGCTGGAGCCTGAAAGACCGGACCCGTTGCCGCTGGCCTCGCCGCCCCCACTGTCATCCCCTGGGCTGGACTCGGTGCCGCTGCCACTGGTGGGGGCCTTCGAGGGGGGCAGCAGGGAAGAGCGCCAACACACCTTCCCCCCCCCAGTGCACGCGTCAGCAGGGCTGAAGGCTTCCTGCCTCGCACGCATGCAGCTGGCTTCTTCCTCTTCCCTCCCTCTCGCCCCCCAACAGCTGAGAGGCGGCGGGGAGGCTAGCAGCAATGAGGTGGGGCCTCCTCCTCCAGGCTCCAGCAGCAGCTCCTCCTTGCCGCCTTCCTCCTCCTCGTCCCCCTCAGGCGGCTCCCAAAAGTCCAGCTCCAGGCTGCCGCCGCCATCTCCTCCGGCCGTTTTCGCCAGCCTCCTCCTCCTCCTCAGGGCGCTCGCGGAGGGCCAGGTGGCCCTTCAACAGCTGCGCGTCCGCCAGAGAAAGGCCTGCCGTCCCCCGCCATCCTCCCCCTCCCTCTCCTTTCTTCCTTCCATCCTTTCTTCCCCAGTTTTTTCCTTCTTTTCTTTCCCAGTTCCTTCCCTTTCTTTCTGTCCCTCCCCCACTTTCTTCCTTCCTTCCATCCTTCCTCCCTTTCATCCTTTCTTCCCCAGTTCCTTCCTCCTTTCTTTCTTTCTCCGCCCCTCCCCCTTCCTTCCTTCCTTCCTTCCTTCCCCAGTTCCTTCATTCTCTTTCCTTTCCCAGTTCCTTCCTCCTTTCTCCATCCCTCCCACCTCCCTTCCTCTACTAGGGTTGCCAACCTCCAGGTGGTGGCTGGAGATCTGGCAACCCTAGCATCTCCCCCCAGTGTACCTATAGTTTAATTAAGACTTACAACTTCTATTAAAGTTTATTAAGTTAATAAACAGTGTACCTACCTATATAGTTTAAGTTTAAGAAATTTGGCTCTCAAAAGAAATCTCAATCGTTGTACTGTTGATATTTGGCTCTGTTGACTAATGAGTTTGCCACCACTGGTATAGGTTGATTGAAGCCACCATTAAGTATTGGTAAAATGATAAGCATTGTGAAAACCATTTTGTATATACAGAAGATATAATTTGTTACCTGCAACAGAACAGTCCTATGCAGGTCCTATTCCACTGAGTTCATTGGGACGTATTCTCAAGCGTACAAAGGACTGCAGTCTAAATTACTGAAATATTAGCCAAGAACATTTCAGTTCCAATCCTGTATTTGGTTAACATATTTTTCACTGCTTCACAAGTACAGCATATGTGAAAAAGCAGAATATACAGCACTTGTTGGGGATTTTGTTTTAATTGAAAAGATCCTAATATAGAACTCCCAGAATTCTGGCAGCTATGCTACTATTATTACCACTGCCATTTTCTTTTAAATGCAAAACTAGAATACAATTTTTAAGATACTCCCTATTTAACAGCCGCTCATATTAGTACTTGTGCTGTTCTCAATTATGCAGTAACATAGCAAGATCACAGGAAGACAGGATAGCGGTGACAAAACCAACAAAGAAGGTATATATCTGTCCAGGTTCTGCTTAGTTATAATGCTATAAATCTTGTGTAACATCACTACAATCAGAGTATGGTATTCTACAATCCTACATACACTTGAAACAAACTTCCAGTGAACCAAACAGGACTTACACATATACATACAAACACAATTAGGTCAGGCTGTAAATATATTCAGCAAAAATAAGTAATAGCTGTGTGTAATAAATAGAATAAAACAGCAAAAAATAATATTTCCAGGGCAGCAAGAGTACTGGCAGCAAGAGTACTAGCGAACAAAGTTATCATTTTAGTTATGCAGTGAACGAATAAAAAACTACATTCACAGTCATGTATAATAACCATTAGAACTTATATACCAATGAAACTCTTTAATAAGCTCATACGCTCCCTTCTAAAACACATCTCTCTTTAATATGTCTCTTAAAAGGTAGAAACCATTGTGTGTGTGTGTTAAGTGCCATCAAGTCGCTTCCAACTCATGGCGACCCTAAGAATCAATGTCCTCCAAAATGTCCTATCCTTAACAGCCTTGCTCACATCTTGCAAACTGAGGGCCGTGGCTTCCTTTATAGAGTCAATCCATCTCTTGTTGGGTCTTTCTCTTTTCCTGCTGCCTTTACCATTGGGGGTAAAGTGCCTTCAAGTCGCAGCCGACTTATGGCAACCCCTTTTGGGGTTTTCATGGCAAGAGACTAACAGAGGTGGTTTGCCAGTGCCTTCCTCTGCACAGCAATCCTGGTATTCCTTGGTGGTCTCCCATCCAAATACTAACCAGGGCTGACCCTGCTTAGCTTCTGAGATCTGACGAGATCAGGCTAGCCTGGGCCATCCAGGTCAGGGCGCCTTTACCATTACCGGATATTAAAAAATACAATGTAATGTATATATAAGCAATTTGTCACAAAAGAAAAAGAGGTTTCACTTATATCCAAGTATGATGCAATATAGTCATTCGCCTTTTAACCCTTGAAGGACTGATGATCTGTAACTGATGTTCATTAAGGTCTTCAATGCAGGCACACACTGGGACTGCCCACGTACAGGCCTGCCAACCAGAGATTATACCAAGCTCTACCACTAGGGTGAGCAGCATGTCAGTTCCGTGTGCTTGTTCCCGCCCAATGGCAATCTCATGTCCTGCTGCTGCTGCGCCCCTCCCCTCAGTTCCTACTAAGCTGCCGGCATCTCTTCTCACCCATACTACCACATGAGGAGAGTTCGCCGTGGGGTAGGAGGGAAGAAATGTGTGCCTGCACAGAAGACTTCAACGAACATCAGTTACAGGTAAGTGAAACCTGTTTTTCATTTTCGGTCTTCTGTGTAGTCCCCCCTTGGGATTTTAACAAGATTCTTACCATGGCGCTAAAGATGAACTGCAGGATAGCCTTTCCCATCTGAGTCTCTCTTCTCACCTGCAGGTCTAAGGCGTAGTGTTTGACAAAGGTTTCTACTGATGTCCACGTGGCAGCTCTGCAGATCACCAGCAATGGAATGCCTTTGAGGAACACATCCTGTGTCCTAGTCAAATGGGCCTTCAGAGTTAAGGGGCAAGGGAGCCCTGCTAGCTCATAGTACCTCTTTATGGTGAGGAGTAACTACCTGGACAACATCTGAGGGGTTGCTTTGTTCGGACTAGAGTGGCACACAAATAAGGTTGAATCCTTTCTGAATTCTTTGAATCTTCCCAAATAACATAATAAGGTCCGTCAAACATCAAGTGAGTGTAACATTCTTTCACTATCCAATGTTGGTTTTGGAAAAATTGTTGGCAGAATTAATTCCTGAGCCAAATGAAATTTTGAGATCACCTTGGGTATGGGGAGGGGCTGTGGCTCAGTGGTAGAGCATCTGCTTGTTATGCAGAAGGTCCCAGGTTCAATCCCCAGCATCTCCAGTTAAAGGGACTAGGCATGTAGGTGATGTGAAAGACTTCAGCCTGAGACCCTGGAGAGCTGTTGCCAGTCTGAGTAGATAATACTGACTTTGATGGACCAAAGGTCTGATTCAGTATAAGGCAGCTTCATGTGTTCATGTGTAACTGCATACTAAGCCTCAAAATTACCCTCTCTGGAAACACCTTTAAGAGGGGGGATCCATGCTCAGGGCAGCTATCTTGCTTATCCTCCTAGCAGAGGTGATAGCTACTAATAAGTAGACCTTCATAGATAAGAACTGAAGTTGTGGGCAAGGGTTCAAAGGGTTTTGACATTAATTTGACCAGCACTAATGATAATGACCATAGTTAAAATCACCACCTACAATTACCTCCCCATTATTAAAGGAGTTAAGTTTAGATAGTGTGGTGGTAATAAAAGAGTAGAGAAAACAAGGTTATGTTGTGGTTATTTTGTTTACCCTTCACAAAGATATATCTACCCTGTTTGTCTATTAAAACATCCTGAATTTGAAAGTTAAAGTTTATGAAGATCAAGATTGCAACCTCCCTCGATTTTGAGCTACCTGCAGCAGCATATTGGAAAGGGAACCAGAAGGATTTCAAAACTGGATGGAAGTTTCGTTTTAGGTGTGTCTCTTGTAGAAACAAGACATCAGGTTTTTCTTTGACCAACATGTCTGTAATTCTTCTTTTTATAGGATTGTTAAGCCCTTTGCAATTAAGGGTCAGAATCTTCCTAGTATTAGTCATTTGATTTTCAGGGCATGTATTTACTATATTTGTAGTAATTACTCCCACTAGTGTTGCAATGGTAATCTCCAGATAGGGAACCTACATATGTCATTGCATCTTTTTCTTTAAACAAGATCTGTACCTAACCTCAATAATATTAACCTCAATAACATTAACTCATTTTAACACATAATTTATAGGGGGGAAGGGATAACTCTAAGGAGGTAAGAATACTATATATGGAAATAATTTATTTCCCAAGAGGCTACAAATGGCCTCTTATCCGGAGTGGTGTATTTGATGGAGGAAAAAGAATTACCAACCCCCCTCCCCACCACTTTATGTGTATTTTAACTTTAAAACCTGCATATTTAACAGCCACTATAGTATAAGATATTTATCAGAGATTTCCATTATGCATATTATATAGGTATATCAAATTGAACGGTCAGTTTAAATGGGAAGCCCCATTTGTATCTGATGTTGTGTTTACCCAAATATTCTGTGATTGGTTTAAGTTGCTATCTCTGCTGATATATCTTGAAAGACTTGTATCTGGGATCCTTGAAAAGACAAAAAGCCCTTTTCCTGTGCCACACGTAGAATTTTCTCCTTTGATCTATGATGCAGGAAGCAAGCTATGATATCTTGAGGAAATTTTAAATGTTTTTCTTGTAAAAGGCCCATTCGGTGGGCTCTTTCAGTTACTGGATAGATTCCATCTTCCAGCTATAGCACCTTACCTAGCCAGGTAGATATAAATAGAGATGCATCTTTGCCTTCCACTTTTCCAGCACATCCACAAAATCACACATTATTCTGGCATGCTCTGTCCTCAAGGTCTTGGATTTTTGCTTTTAGCAATTCCTCATTTTTTGCAGGCATTGGATCTCTTTCTGTTGAACACATTGCTGTGTTTGCTGAAACTTCTTTTGAACTTCCCTTTATTTCACTAAGGAGGTTATAGGCTCCATGAGAGATTCCAATTTTGAAAACAGAGTTTTTGTTGCTCTGCCAAGAGGGTCAAGATATCTTGCTTTGTTGCAAGGTTGTTTAGCATGTTGGAATTGCTCTGAGTTTCCTGTCTGCCCTGCAGCCATTTTAGCTCTCTCCTGTTTCCACTTCAAAGACTCTGCACTAGCTGTTGCTCAGGAATAATTTTTTCAGGGTTTTATTGTCTTTGGAGCCTGCTTGAACTTTACCCCCTCCTTTTATGCCCATTTACATCTAATTTAACTTGTGTAGCTAAGGCTGTGTATGGTAGTTAAGTGCGGTGGGCAGGGCTGGATTTAGATGAAGAGAGGCCCTAGGCTACTCCACTTGTGAGGCCCCTCCCAATCCCCCACCCTCACAACTAGAAGAAAATGGAAGAGTGTTATAAACAAAACTGAGTGACGCCAAGGATGATGACGGGTATTTAAAATTCTGCAATTCACAATTTCTCCTCTAAAGGACATAAGATGTTATTGTTAAATACCATGGTGATTTTAAAAAAATGCCCTAATAAGGTTTGGGGGCGGGACTAGAGGGAGGGCTGAAACATCCTGCCCTCCTCCCCACGCCCCCAGCCAAGTCCTCTGACTGGCGCAGGCGCGATCGGGCGGCGGGGCTACAGCTGGGGTGTGGCGGCACGCCGCCGCGTCTACTGCGCTCCGTCTTCTCCCGGCTGTCGGCTTGCTGGTTCCTCGCCCCGTCCCTCGGGAAGCGGGCTTGCTCTCTCTCCACCTCTTCCATTTGTCGCTGCCTCGCCCGTCTGGACTTTCGGTCCCGTCCTGAGCCACTTACCCGCGTGCCGGCAGAGAGGGCTACGCGTGCCGAGTCGGGCACGCGTGCCATAGGTTCGCCAACACGGGCCTAGTGAGTGTCTTCGGGATGTGACGTCACCCCATGGGTCAGGAATGACCAGGTGCTTGCACAGGGGGTGGGACCTTTACCTATTTTAGAATGCAGACTCAATTTACATCTGTGTGAGAATTGAAACTCCCTGCTTCTGTCAGGAAGCCATTTGTTGTCAAGGTGACAGATGGACAATTACAAATAGATTTGTCTTGTCTCAGAGAGCCCCAGGGGCAATCTAGATGGATTTTATTTACATCTCTAAAATTCTGCAGACTTTGGCTGTGTGAACTGGGGCCCCGCAAAAAAAATTCAAGTTGGGCTGTGGAGGCCCCTAGATTTAGAGGCCCTAGGCTGCAGCCTACTTAGCCTATACATAAATCTGGGCCTGGCGGTGGGGAGGGAGAGCATCGTGTTCAGGCTAGCTGACATGTCACTTAATCTCTGTTTGTTTTTCTCCGGCGTCTCCAGTTAAAGGGACTAGGCATGGTAGATGATGTGAAAGACCCCTGCCCGAGACCTTGGAGAGCTGCTACCAGTTTGAGTAGACAATACTGACTTTGATGGACCAAGGGTCTGATTCAGTATAAGGCAACTTCATGTGTTCATCAGTGCCCTGGGAAAGACAAGTCCTTTTTGCCCTCGAAAGGCAAGTCCTCAACTTTCTCTCTAGTTTCAATCTGCAAGGCCTTAGATTGAAGCCATGTGTGTGTGTAAAGTGCCTTCAAGTTGCAGCCGACTTATGGCGACCCCTTTTGGGGTTTTCATGGCAAGAGACTAACAGAGATGGTTTGCCAGTGCCTTCCTCTGCACAGTCAGACAAATGGCTTCTGTTTGAAGCAATTTTGCCAGCTGTTTTCATTCATCTGGAAGGTGCTCTAGGAAGGGTGACATCTTCTCCCAAAGAAACAACTGGTAGCCAGCCATGATGGCCTCATAATTTGACACGCTTAATCCCAGCAGATGAATAGGCTTTACACCAGGGGTGTCAAACATGCGGCCCGTGGGCCAGATCCAGCCCCCAGAGGGCTTTTATCCGGCCCGTGGGGCCATTGGGGCAGCCGGGAGTGGGGGGCTGTTTGTCACTGCCGCAGAGCCGCTGTGGGTGGGGGGGCTCTTTGCCGCCACTGCGCTGGGCAGCAGGGCCACTGGGGCAGCAGGGGGTGGGGGGACGCTTTGCCGCAGCCCGTGGGGCTTGGGGCGGCTGTGTTGGGCTGCAAAGCTGTGTTTGGGGTAGGGATGCTTTGCCACAGCCATGCTGGGCTGCAGGCTGCTGGCGTGGCCTTGTGTGTGTGTGGGAGGCTTTTCTCTTTTCCTCCTCTTGTTCTGGCTTTCTTTCTCCCTCCTTTTATCTCTTTCTTTTTTTCTGTGGTATTTATTTATTTATTTATGTGCACATGACCTGGCCCAACCAAGTAACATTTATTTCATATCTAGCCCTTCTAACAAATGAGTTCGACGCCCCGCTTTACACTCTAGGGCATCCAGTTTCCTTCCCTCCTTATAGGTCGGTAGCTGGGGGGTCATAGGGTGACCTCTAGAATGGAGCTCCTCGATAATAAGGGATGACAGTGGTGGATGAGTGGCAAGGAACACAGGCGAATCCTGTTGGAACCGGTTGGTGACAAGGTAGCCAGTGATCATCCTGGTGGACCTGGACCAGGGCAGCAGAATTGGATTTGAAGTCCAGAATCAAAGCTGCCTTGCCTTCAAAGGACAGTTCTCCTCCAGCAAACCGATGCTGGGGGAAGTCAGACATGTGGAGTCCTGGCAGGAGGCAGTGCTCTCTCCACTGATTGGCAAGCTGCATCCGATTTGGGTTTCTCCTTCTTCTCCTTAGACTTCGGTCTCTTAAGTGGGGGTTCGGAGGAGCAGTGTTGCAGGAGCAACAGTGGATTAGTGGACTGTTTCTTCAGCTCCGATCCATGACCAGAGTGGTTGTACTTGATGGATATCAGAGATGGTTTCAGAGGCAGTTTCGAACCCGATGTCGGATCCAACAGTCCAGAGGCTTGCAGAACCTTCTCCCAAAAAGCGGCTTTAAATTTTGATGCTCTGTTACATCCTGACTTCAGTGTAAATTTCTGGCACGCTTTGCATGTGGCCTTGTTATGACTCTCCCGGAGACAGAATAGGCAGAGTGCATGTTCAGCCGTCTGTGGGAGTTTTGCACTGCAATTGGTGCACTTCTTAAATAGACTTTTTGGGGCCATTTTCACCCAATCCAGCAACACCGTATTTAGGGGGGTGGATAGGGCTCTCCAATGGCTCAAAGATAAGCCCATTGCGTGAACCGGAAAGTGAAATTGTAACAGGAGATGAAGAGAGGGCAGAACTCCTCAATTCCTACTTTTCCTCAGTCTTTTCTCGTGAGGGAAGTGGTGCTCAAAATGGCATAAACAGAACATGTGATGAGGGAAGGGATTTGCAGCCTAGAGTTGGCATTGGGGTAGTGCACAAACACCTGGTTTCTTTAAATGAAACAAAATCCTCTGGGCCAGATGAATTGCACCCAAGAGTACACAAAGAACTTGCAGATGTAATTTCTGAGCCTCTGACCATTGTTTTTGAAAAGTCTTGGCAAACAGGTGAGGTGCCAGAAGACTGGAGGCGGGCAAATGTTGTCCCCATCTTCAAGAAGGGGGAAAAGGAGGATCAGGGTAACTACCAACCCATCAGCTTGACTTCTATACTGGGAAAAGTTTTTGAACAAATCACCAGTCAGTCCTTGAGCATTTAGAAAGGATGGATCTGATCACTAAGAGCCAGCACGGGTTTCTCAAAAATAAGTCATATCAGACTAATCTTATCTCCTTTTTTGAGAAAATTACTACCTTGCTGGATCAGGGGAATGCTGTAGACATAGTTTATTTAGATTTCAGTAAGGCTTTTGATAAGGTTCCACATAGTATTCTAGTTGACAAACTGGGAAAATGTGGTTTAGATCCTATTATTGTTAGGTGGATCTGCAACTGGTTGACAGATCGTACCCAAAGTGCTAGTTAATGGTTCCACATCCACTTGAAGTGACTATTGGAGACTATTGGACACTTGGAGAGAAGTGACTAAGAGATCTGTGCTGGGCCCTGTGTTGTTCAACATCTTTATAAATGATTTGGATGAAGGAATAGAGGGGATGTTTATTAAATTTGCAGATGATACTAAATTGGGAGGGGTAGCAAATACATTGCTGGAAAAGACAGTCTTTGCCACCCCCCAAAGCTTGCAAGTCATCCCACCCCAATTCTACTCTATGCTGACGATGCAGTTCTCCTGTCCCGCACAAGAAGTGGTTTGAAAAGATCTTTGCAAACTTTTTCTGAGTACTGCTCTAGGGAAGGTCTTAAAATAAACCATCATAAATCTAAGATTATGATCTTCACTAAGAGGAGAAAAATGCCTCCCTTTCACTGGGTATTAGACGGCTTTGAGGTTGACCAAGTCAAGGAGTTTGTTTACCTTGGCATTCTTTTTCCCCATAACCTATAATTGGAATGCCCATCAAAAAGCAGTGTCCAACAAAATTAAACCTGGGGTTGGTGCTATTGTCAACTCTTTTCACACCAAAGGTGGCAAATATATTCCAGGGGCTATTCAGATTTTTAATCTGAAAATTACCCCAATTATCCTCTTTGGTGTTGCCATCTGGATAACAGTCATCAATGAATCTATAGATCGTCCACTGCTTCAGTTCTTACGAAAACTCCTAAATGCCCCTCGATGTGTTGCTGGCGTTACTCTTCCTTCCAAGTTTGGCCAAATGTCACTTGAAGCTAGGGCGTGGTTGGCCGCCTTTAAACTACACCTTAAACTGTGCTTTAGCACTGAGGGGTTCCTAGCTTCTCTGAAGCATGACCCTTTTAAATCCTCATGGCAAAAACTCCTAGATGAGAAACTGTCATTGTTGGGCTTCTCGCAGGATATGTTATTAGATCTTGGGAAAACTGAAGCTTTTACCAAAATTAAAAAGCACATTAAAGAGCTTGATTATAACAGCACTACTTTTCGTGCTCGTCACGTCTGTTCATCCCAGTTCTTCGGAATACCCCCTCCACGTGGTCTGCCTGCCTATACATATTATCTGACAACTCCTCGTCTTTGTAGAGCTTTTTGCTTGGCTAGATTGAATGCTAACCCTTTTATGGTAATGCAGGGCAGAATTCTGAATATACCATACTCAGACAGGATCTGCCCTTGCTCTTCTGGCTCTATTGACTCATTAGCTCATGCCCTTTTGGAATGCCGCTTTTAAGAGGAACTTCGATTGCACTATAATTCCCCCCTTTTAACATACAAATCCAATGCCTCTGTGACTGACATAATGCCTTTTTTACTAAGTGATAGGGACCCCAAGGCTACATTGTCAGTGGCAAGATTTGTTTCAGTCCTTATATCCCTCCAACAGTAGATATCTGCTGCTCAAGATCGATTGATCAAGGAGCTTCTAAGGGATAAAAGGAAAGGGAAAAGACAGTCATGCTGGGAAAAGTTGAGGGGAGCATGAAAAGAGGAAGACCCAACAAGAGATGGATTGACTCAATAAAGGAAGCCACAGCCTTCAATTTGCAAGATCTGAGCAAGGCTGTCAAAGATAGGACATTTTGGAGGACTTTCATTCATAGGGTTGCCATGAGTCGGAAGCAACTTGACGGCACTTAACACACACACAACAAATACAGTAGAAGACAGAGCCAAGATGCAGGATGATCTTGACAGGCTGGAGAATTGGGCTAAAACCAATAAAATGCCCTTCAACAAAGACAAATGTAAAGTTCTGCATTTAGGTAGGAAAAATCAAATGAATAATTATAGGAGGGAGACTTGCTTAGCAGTAGTGTGTGTGAAAAGGATCTTGGCGTCTTAGTAGACCAAACACTGAACATGAGTCAGCAGTGTGATGCGGTAGCTAAAAAGGCAAATGCAGTCTTGGGCTGCTTCAACAGAAGTATAGTGTCCAGATCACGCGAAGTGATGGTATCGCTTTACTCTGCTCTGGTTAGACCTCAACTAGAGTACTGTGTTCAGTTTTGGGCACCACAATTTAAGAAAGATGTAGACATGCTGGAACGTGTCCAGAGGAGGGCAACAACGATGGTGAGGGGTCTGGAGACCAAGTCTTATGAGGAAAGGTTGAAGGAGCTGGGTATGTTTAGCCTGAAGAGGAGAAGACTGAGAGGGGATATGATAACCATCTTCAATTACTTGAGGGGCTGTCATATAGAGGACGGTGCCGAGTTGTTTTCTGTTGCCCCAGAAGGTCGGACCAGAACCAACAGATTGAAATTAAATCAAAAGAGTTTCCGTCTAGACATAAGGAATAATTTTCTAACAGTTAGAGCGGTTCATCAGTGGAACAGGCTTCCTCGGGAGGTGATAAGCTCTCCTTCCCTGGAGGTTTTTAAGAAGAGGTTAGATGGCCATCTGTCAGCAATGCTGATTCTGTGACCCTAGGCAGATGATGAGAGGGAGGCCATCTTGGCCATCTTCTGGTCACTGGGTGTGTGTGTGGGAAGTAGTTTGGAATTTCCTGCATTGTGCAGAGGGTTGGACTAGATGACTCTGGTGGTCCCTTCCAACTCTATGATTCTATGATCTTCACTGAGAAGGTAGGCCCAAAGGCCATTGTTCCAATAACTAGACGAGCAGCAGCAGAGGCTTAATGGTGAAGAAGGAACTGAGGTGAAGAAGGAACAGAGATGAAGAAGGAACTGAGGGGAGGGGCGCATCAGCATCAGGACATGTGATCATCTTTTGGCAGGAACAAGCACATGAAACTGATGTGCTGCACCCCCTAGTGGTAGAGCTTGGTAAAATCTCTGGTTGACAGGCCTGCTCATGCGCAGTCCCAATGAGGGACTCCACAGAAGACTGAAAATGAGTATTTAAATATACAGTATAAGCATATCTTATCTGCAAGAATTTTAATGCAAAATGATAAACTAGTGGAGTAAGACTGACATAATCTATATTGAATCTGAATCCATATATTTAACACCACAGTCTATTAAAACATAAAATTGACTCCACATATTTTTATCATGTTCTTGCCTAACAACATGTATGACATAATCCAGCAATATTAATGATGTTCTGCACACGCTGGATACAGAAATACACAAAAAGATTCTGATTTACAACAATATTTTAAGAATACTTGTAGCCTGGGCATTTGAGAAACAATAAGATTAAAAGAACACAGTAATTATGTACATATGTTAGGAAGCCAAAACAATACTGCTATTTTTTACAGTCACAGTTACTTTCCTGCAAAGCCCATATTTGAATTTTTAAAAAATGCATTGAACATTATTCCCATGCCATAGGTAGAAAGCAAAAAGCTACTTGTGCCATAATCCATAAGTTATATTGTATATGTGCTTTTCTTGTCTTGAGTATTAACACTCATATCTGGAAAAGTGATATGCAAAATGACCCATAGAGTTGGCACAAACTCTCTTCTCTTTTAAAATAATCCTGAATGTAGAAAGTAAGACTTGCTCTCTCAAAATTTTGTTAGATATTAAAACATCAAGAGAAAGGAATGCATCAACTCTAAGCAAATTTGAGCCATCAAAAGTTTAACTGGAAAGAAAGAACACATGGCAAAAAGGAACAGCAGAATGAAATCCAACAACAAAGAACAGTTGCTATGGGATGTAACTTTCAAAATTCCACCAACCCGAAGAGAAAGCCATTTATTAAGTTGGGAAACCTGTATTAAGAAATTCAGGACATGCTGTCTTGTCATTCCCATTACTGCTGCTTTTGAAGAAACACTGTGTCCAAAGCCATCAGCATGATTGTGTTTATATATATATGTTATATTTAAAAAATAACAGCTCAATATTATCATAAATTTAGATAAACATAATTAATAACTCAAGTATAAAGAGGGTCTGATGGCAAGGTGAAAATTTCACCTCAAGCTGTACTAATAGGATTGTTATTACTAATAGACATTGCTTCTCAGCCTTTCGGCTAAGATCAAGTGTGTGTACTAATACACAATATAATATAAAGCCTGTAAATACAACTGATAGATCTGATCCTTAATGGAAGTTGCTTTTTAGGATTTTTAATTATATTGGTCAAAGGATGACCCAAACAAACATTGTATACATACCGTCAAAAAAACAGCATCTGCCTGCAGGTTCCATAGAGTAGTATACTTTTTGTACATAGGATGGTCATATTTATTAATAGCTGATCAACAAGAACATAAGCTGGTTTGGGAGCATTTCTTGCAGCTAGAATAGACCTAATATATATTTTATGGGTGTCAGTTTTCTTCAGAAATACTAATCCCAAAGTTGGAATTTAAGGAGTCAGCCCTCATAAAGTTAAAGTAGTACCAAAATCTAACAACCTTTGGTGGCAGGAATAGAGGGGCAATCAAATGCCCTTAGGACACTGGAAACATATTCTCTCACTGTACAGTTCATTCCCAATAACATCATTGTATTAAACACATACAGTAGAACAAGCAATTGAACTGCTACAATCATTCACAACTGAGAAGTGCTTTTTAAGTGTCTCATCAAAACAGCTTCATAGAGCAACCTAAAAACCCTGTCTTTCCCTACATTTGTTCAGATATATATTGTCAAAAATATTGCACTGAAATTCAAGCTAACATTCATGAAGTGACTTTAAGCCATTCATTGCTTTTTGGCTATGATATAAGTCAAACCTTTGGTATGTAAATCTAAACATCAATTGCCAAACATGTCTATGGCTACCAGCAGCCAACATTTTTCTTTAAAATTAGGACTAACAAGTTCTAATAAAAATGTGTTGCAGAAATTCAAGCCTTCATGGAATGCTAAAACTATGAACAAGCATTGTTGCACAGTTTCAATGCATAAACAATATTAGTCTTATAAAAATATAGTGTTTGAATTACTCTTTATTGCATCAGCAATTGTCTTTTAAAATACTTCCCTTTCACGTCAAACATTAAATTAATCCTTTTATAAACAAAATATAAGATCTTTCTCTAAATGCCAAGCAGAGATATGGAAGGTGCACCACAGGAAAAGAACTGCCTAAAAGAATGACAAACATACAAATATCACAAATGATAGAAAATATAAACTACTAATTCTCTTTTGTTACATCATTTACATGATTTTTTAAAATTTTCAAATAACTTGTAGACACTTAAGTTACGCATCACACTCAGTTGACATCAAGGGGTTGGAGCAGGAGTCACTTTAAGACTATTAAGTGCTGCATGGATTCGGAAGTGTAATCTGGATTCCATGGAATATTCCTTATAGTTGTTTCTGTAAGATACAATACATTAGTTGGACAACCTCCAATTAGTTAGATGGGATATCTCCCATATCATGTTATTTTCCCTCATTACACTTTTTGAGGCTTTTTCACATACAACAATAAAAGTACAAGACATAAATATACTATGCCAGTGAATTAAGCTTCCATTTTGCAAATTGTGTTTCTGGCTGCTGCTGGAAGTGTTCCCTCCCATAAATCCAAGCTTAACTAGTCCATGGGATTTCCATAGCCCAACAAACTTAACTTGCATGCAGCTAGGTTCTGTGCTGGAATATTTGCCTCTATCATTAGTATTTAATTTGCTGTGTTGTAGTAATGAGCAGGAGTTGGACTATGTGTGTATCAAATGTCAGTATACTGGGTATCATAGAAGTAGCTTAACTATTTCAAGGTATGTGCAGTCTTAGAAATGTCTCTAAACTTTCTGGAGTTGTCAGGGTGTCTCAAGCTATCTGTACAACAAATTCCAGGTTCCTAGCTAGTGTGAGAATAGTTTAACCATTTTGGGGTCACCAAACCCACTGTTTTGAGATACACGCACAAATGTGCTCCTTTCAGACTTCCATTCACCACCATGTCTTGACAAACATGTACACCAAATGTCAGTTTCTGGATGACCTGAACTACCTTAATTGTTGTGAGGTACATTTTGAGGGAGAATAATATGACTTGTTTTTTAGATTTTTCTAGTAATTGGGGTTACAGTTTGTGGGAAAGAAACAAACTCCAGGTACCCACAGCCAGACATCTGGGCAAATTAAGGTTTTGTGGGAACTTCTAAAACTTGGAGACCTTCAACTGTGTTTTCCACACAGGGGAAGGGAAGGAGTGTGCAAGCATGGCAAATAACCTCCGTTTGTTCATGAAATTTGAATCCAGCCAGATCCCCTGTACCTAAGGTTGCCAGGTCCCTCTTTTCCTCCGGTGGGAGGCTTTTGCATTTAAGTGTGTGTGCGTATGCTCGCGCGCCGACGCACATGCGACACTGCCGGTTTAGAACCGGAAGTGCCGCCTCGCAAAGGGCCTTTACCTCTTAGTTTGAGTGGTAAAGCGGCCCTTTACCACACAAACTAAGAGGTAAAGGCCCCTTGCAAGGCGGAAAAACAGAGTTGCACTTACCTATAACTGTTGTTCATCGAGTGGTCTTCTGTGCAGGCACACATGGGACTGCGCTTGCACAGAGCCAGCCACGGAAAAGATTTGTAAGCTTCTGTAGATTAGCTCCATAGAGTCCTTCCCCCTCCCCCCATCCATGTCCAACTGTCTTCCTACTCAGATGGTCACGTGATGAGGGGGGAGGAGGGAGCACTCTCCCTCCAGTTCACCCAAGCCGCCGTGGAACTGCTGCCGGAAATAGCGACAAAAAATCAGCAGTCCACTGCGGGGAAGGAGGGATGTGTGCCTGCACAGAAGACCACTCGATGAACAATAGTTACAGGTAAGTGCAACACTGTTTTTCATTGTCGTGGCTTCTGTGCAGTCCCACATGAGAGAGTAGCAAGCTCACCTGTATAGGTGGTGGGGGTGCGACTGCTCATTTGACAGTGAAAATAAGTGTCCTTTAGGTCAATATTTACAAACCAGATATTATTTCCCAATAGTTGGAGGACCTCTGGTAGAGATATCAACCCGAATTTCTGTACATGAAGGAATTTGTTTAAATTTCTTAAATCCAGGATGGGACGCTTACCACCACTTTTTTAATCGATTAAAAAATACCTGGAATAGAAACCCTTATGTGAGTCAGGTTCAGGAACCTTACGAATAGCACCTTTAGTAAGCAATTCTGCAATCTCCTTTTGTACAGTAAATTCCAGAAAATAACCGTGTTTAATAATAGACAACACCCAGGCATAATCTGTGATGGATTGCCAAACCAAGAAAAACCTTTGTAACCAGTCTTCAAACAGCGGGACTGCAGCCAGTCAGGCTCTATTATTACCCTTATTGGAATGATCAGGAGGCGACTGAGGGCGCCTCTTCCCTTTAAACTTGTGCTGAAACTTCCTCCCCTGTTGTGGGGCTGAGTATGTGGGGCGGAAAGGCTGATAGGCCTGCGTATGGTAACCGTATGGCCTTTGATATCCCTGCCCCTGCCTGGGAAAATATCATTGCCTATAGTGGGTTTGGGATTGCGGAGTGATCCCCAGCGATCAAGCATTGTACCTGTTTTTTCTTATTCTATCAATCAGGGCATCCGTCTGCTCACTAAATAGAGCTGAGCCCTCAAAAGGGGGATCTTTGATTCTGGCCTTATTGTCAAAAGACAAAGCTGATGCTCTGAGCCATGAGTGTCGTCTTAGCACCACCGCAGATGCCATGGTCTTGCTACAGGTATCAGCCACATGATGTGCTGCATTCAGTTGCTGTTTACCCAAATGCAAACCTTCAGTTTGTATAACCTTAGCCAAGGTCTTCTTATCGTCATTGAGAGTATCTTTGTACTGGGACATACGGTCCCATAGAAAAAATTGGTACCTGCCCATTACTGCCATAAAATTAGCAATTCTTAAGCCTAAGGCCCCTGAAGAATAAACCTTATGGCCCAACATGTCAATTTTATGCCCCTCTTTATCATTGGGCGCTGACATAGACCCAGCACGGTATTTAGTTGGAAGGGACTCTGTAACAACTGAATTAGCAGGGGGGTGACGAAAAAGGAAATCACAACCCTCCTGTTTAATTTTATACATGTTCTCCACCTTCCTAGTGGAAACAGACAGTGAGGCAGGGTTAGCCCAGTTAGCGTTGACCATGTCCATAATGCCCTTAATCATAGGAAGGGCAATAGGGATGGCATCATCATTGAACAGCACGTCCATGATAGGGTCTGATGGGCGGGGATCAGACGGCTGAAATTCTATATTTAAAGATTCAGCCATTTGAACAAGCTGTTCAGCATATAGTTAATGTCCTCCAATGGGGATATTGGGGCGGGATCGCCCACCACATCATCTGGCGGGGGTAGAGATACTGGCTCGTCCTCCTCCCCAGAATCATCTTGGGCAGCCTCCTCTGCCTCCGAGAGGCACTCAACATCTTGGCTTTGATGAGAAGTGGATGCAGCCGGATCTGGACGATCCCTTGACTTCGATGGAACTCCATGGAGCTGCTCAGCTGATGACATCGAGGCATACCTATGTCTCCTTGTAGGTGAAGGCATGTATCTTCCCCAAGCTGGGGGGTGGTTAAAACTGCAGTCACAGGAACACTGAGGAGGCCAGTGGCAGTCATAAAGACTATCTGCAGAGTAATAACGGTGGCTGTGTGAAGCAGACTGGTGATTATTCGACGCTGCAGCGGGGATCTCGACAACGTCGCCTAGAGACGATGGCGAGGCCCACTCCCTCAGGAAGGGGGACGGCGTCCTCGGCTTGTTAGAGGACCCCGCAGGAGGGCGTCGAGCTGGAGGGCTTTGGCTCCGAGACGCTGACAAGCTCCGGCGCAGACAGGCAGGTTCCCCGGAGTCATTTTGACATCGACAGGATTCGCTCTGACACGACAGACATGGGGAGTCCAAAATCATAGGCGGGAGCTCCCTTTGCTGGCCACATGACGGCGGTGTATGGCATCGAGGGCTTCGTCCCCTTGACAACGGCGATGGGGATCAGTGACAGAGAGAAGTGCTATTTGGTGACTTGGAGGGGGAGGTCTTTTTTGCCTTCTTTCCTTTCCTCTTGTCCTCGGCCGATTTTGGCTGTTTTTTAACTTTTTTAGTTGGGGGTTCAGACGTAGCTCTGTGAGCCACTGAAGGCTGAGTAGCCTTGGAAGTTGAGGGCACGACTGGCACAGATATAACTGAGGGCGTACATGAAGCACTAGGTATCTCCTTTCACACAGGACCTAGGCATTTTTCCCAGCATGACGAGGGAATATGACCCTCACTCAAACACATTAGACAATCTTTATGGGCATCATTATGTGCCATCTTTGTGCCACAGGTTTGGCACTTGTTAAAAAGTGGGTCTTCTTTTTCTCCATTTTTAAAACTGAAGAATTTACCTCAGAATGTTAAACAGAAGCAAAACACGTCCTCCTTCCACGACGGCAGAAAGAGAACTGGAGGGAGAGTGCTCCCCCCTCATCACGTGACCATCTGGGCGGGAAGACAGTTGGACACGGATGGGGGAGGGGGAGGGAGCACTCTATGGAGCTAATCTACAGAAGCTTTCAAATCTTTTCCACGGCTGGCTCTGCACAAGCGCAGTCCCATGTGTGCCTGCACAGAAGCCACGACAATGAACATCCGGTTCTAAACCGAAAGTGCTGCGCAAGGTATGCACGCATGCACATTTGCCCGCCGACCCTCAGGTGGTTGGCGGACAGAGGGAGCAATTGCCGGGGGTTTGCCCGCCACCAGCGGGCACCTGGCAACCCTACCTGTACCTATAAGCAGGATCAATCCTCCTAACTGTGTGCCATGCATATTTTAAATGAAAAACCTATTAAGGGGGGAAACAGCACAGACTGTGGTTTGTTAACACTTTGTGAAAATATTCCCTCCAATCCAGCAATCTGATGCAGTGAGGCACATGCAGTTTCCTTACAACAGCTTCCCTACTTGCTGCAAGCCAGCTATAAAAATACAAGTTACACTACCAGTGCAAATAGTGCAAATACACTGATTATGACAAGCTGACAAATATGCTACAACAAATAAACTTGGCTTTTTGTAATTCATCCAGTGACATAAAAGGTTTCCACAACTTACTTTGCTGCTTCTATAAAACGTATTGCTTTTTCTCTTTCATCCTGTTCTTTGTACAGAAGGCCCAATTCATACATCGTGTATGGCACTAGATAATTATCATATTTCAATTGCTTCTCACTAACAGATCAAGGGAAAATCACATCACTTTTCAAGAAAATTAAACATGAAACAGATTAAGTTGAAATTCTGCATAAATTAAAAGATAAGAACTAAAAACAACCCAATACTATTCTAAGCATCTATTTATACTAATCCAGCTCTACATCCAGTTGTTGTTGTTAAGTAACAGTCAAATCCTTACAGAAGGTAGTAAAACAGATAAAACAGATAAAACATGGAAAAGCAGAATGGCAGAGGTCTCCTGGTTTTTCCTCTTCGGAATTTCTCAGATAGCATTAAGCCTTCCACTCTTACAGAAGGTGGAGTAAAAGGTAAAGGTAGTCCCCTGTGCAAGCATCAGGTCATTACTGACCCATGGGGTGGTGTCACATCTTGATGTTTACTAAGCAGACTATGTTTACCCCCAATAAGGTGGGTACTCATTTTACCGACCTTGGAAGGATGGATGGCTGAGTCAACCTTGAGCCGGCTACCTGAAACCGACTTCTGTCGGAATCAAACTCAGATCGTGAGCAGAGCTTGGACTGCAGTACTGCAGTTTACCACTCTGCGCCATGGGGCATTATTTGGTTCTGTCACTTTGCAAAGTATTAAGATTCTGTATAAACCCAATTATTTTAGATTTAAGTGTAAGAGCTATAAGAAGGGAATGTCCTGGATATTTTAAGATATCACAGAATATCAATGTACTGCTCTGAACCCAACCTTTGGGTTGGGGAGGGCGTGGTAAAAATGCAATAAAATAAATAACTAAATGTCAACATCTGTTTTAGAAAATTTAAACCCTACCTTTGGGTATTAACTCAACATTTTAAAATGTACTTATTAGAATACTTCTGCATTTCTTCACCTCACAATGAAACCAAGGCAGTTGAAAGAGGCTTACCACAATATATAACACATAAACAGAATAAAATAATTATCACTAAAACAGATAAAAATAATCTTAAAAACAAATAGTAGCAGCAGTCAATACAAAAACATCAGTGACTGTGTGTGTGTGTGTGTGTGTGTGTGTGTTTAAAGTGCTATCAAGTCACAGCCGATTTATGGTGACCCCAGCAAGTTATTAAGGCAAGTGATTAAGGAGCGGTGGTTTGCCATTGCCTTCCTCTGGAAAGTCTTCCTTGGCGGTCTCTCTTCCAAGTACCAATCCTGCTTAGCTTCTAAGATCTGACGAGATTAAGCTATACCATGCTGCCTTCTTTCCCCAGTGAGTATATATATCGGCACTCATAGCAACCCCTCAAAAAAATTAAAAATAAAATGCACAGGGAAAAACCCCCAGCAAATGCTCAAATAGTCTTGACCATCTTCTGGTAGGCCACAAGTGACAGGGAAAGATAGGCATCTGGGGCAGGGAATTCCACAATATTGGGATCACTACTGGAAAAGCCCTGCCTTGTGTAATTGCCAGCCTCACTGTATGAACACAATACAGAGAACAAGTAGTAGATGATCTTAGATCATGGGCCAATTCATATATGCAGGAAGGATCCTTCATGTATATTGGTCATAAACCATTAGGGCTTTAAAGGGCAAGATCAGCAGTTTGAATTGGGCCCAGAAACAAGTTGGCAGTCAGTGCTACTGGCAGAGTACTGGAGTATTGTTGTAACTGCAGCAGGTTAACCTTAACAGCTGTGCTGTGGACCTGTTCATTTTTTGACAGTCTACAAAGGCAGCCCAAGTAGAGCATGTTACAGTAATCCTATTCTGATGTTATCAATGCATGAGTAATTACCTAGATCACCTCTTTCTGGGAGCTACTACAATTGGTGGACCAGTATAAGCTGGTAACATACACTCTGGAAACATCTTCAGCCTGCCTCTAAAGAAAGAGGGCCATGTCCAGGGCTCCTCCCAAACTGAAAACTTGATTCTTCAGAGCGAGTACTAAAAACCTACTCCTGGGTTGATTATGCCCACAACCAAAAGAAACTTCCACCTTGCTGTTTCTACCTCTGAATAACTTGATTGAAGCAGAGTTCTGCTTGCAAGAGTCTTCCTAAATGTTTCAAACACAGGCCTTTCAACAGCTGCAACAGGCAGATGTCATCCATATAGTATTCATTGTGATCTTAAAATAAAGTATCAAGATTTCGAATTACAAATATAATAATGATGGATATGAAAAAATAATCATACAATATCAAATGTCAGCAAAGGCCATAACAAGATTTTCAAGCACATATTCAGTTGTAACAGGTGAAACAAGATGCATTACTTTCATCTTATCCGTCAGAGGTCTATATTTATTGACCATCATCCAGTGTCTCCCAATGCCTGTTCGGGACTTCCACAGACTCATCTGTATAAAGGCCAATAATTTTCAGTTAAGCGGAAACAGAGTTGGGAGCCTGTATCCAGCCATGCAGTTGCAAATATTTAAGGGCACTTAAGTTTTTGTAAGGGGGGGGGAACTCCATGATTTTTGCCCATCCCCCATCCACTGCAGAACACCGAGTCCCCAAAAATTTGTCCCTGCAGGTCAGTGGACCCTCAGGAACAGCATGGTGGGAAAGTGGGAGTCTACAATAAGAGGGAGGGATCAATGGGGAAAACTTCCCCTTCTTAATAAAAGTGCATGACTGAATACAGGACAAACTCTCCCAGCACTTGCATGTAGATCAGGGATGCCCAATGTGGAGCCTGCCAAAACCTTTCCTGGCACCCACCAAGTGTTTTTAGAAAGTGAGTGGGGCCAAATACAGCTGCTGAAAGGGGGGGACTGGGGGGACAAAATATCCAAGGGCCTAAGTTAGTTGGAGGGCCCTTGAAGCCAGCATCATGCTGCATCCAGACAAGTGCCTTTCCAATTATTTTCCTTTTCATGCATTTTTAGCTGCACCCGCTAGGGGCACAGGGAAGTCTGAGCACAGTAAAAGGCTCTATCAGCTAGACTCACCTTTCTGCAAGACTGAAGCAAAGCGGTAGTTAGTGCATTGTAGCAAGATAAAACAACCTTTCCTCTCTTTTACTTAATTTTTCTCCCTCTTTTCCATTCTTTTCTCATTCACTTCTCTTTCCCTCCGTCTAATTTTTCCATGTCCCCTGGATTTACTTCCAAGGCTTGGTCTCAACTTTTCATCTCTATACTGCTTGGCAAGAGAATATACTTAATAGTAGTATAGTAGCAAACTATATGAACAGAACAGGGTGGAGTTAATATTCCCTATGATCTAACAAAGTAGTAAAAGGATGCTAGCCCCCCTCCACCCTTTACATCCATGGTAATGGAACGTTAATCTGTTTTAGTGGTTATGTATATGGAACAGAAGTGAGAACTCCCAGTTCAGGCACTTGGTTGTTATCATTATTATTGTGTTGGTGGAAGATCGAATAGCCCTTTGTAAATGCTACTTGGCTATATGACAAATGACATACCGTATATACCCGTGTATAAGCCGACCCGCGTATAAGCCGAGGTGCCTAATTTCTCCCCCAAAATGGGGAAAAGTTAGGCACCCGCGTGTAAGCCGAGGGTCGGCTTATAACCCCTCCCCCCCCCAGCAGGCTTACCTTCGCTCCAGGCCCGGCGAAGGCGGTGGCGGTGGCGCCCCGCAGCCGCAGAAGGCCCTCCCAGGCCGGTCCTGGCCAGGGGGAGCTGCGCGCGCTTGGCGGGGGCAGCGGAACAGCCTTCCAGCGGCCGCAGGAGGCCCTCCCAGGCCGTTGCCGGCCGGGAGGAGCCGGGCGCGCCCGGCGGCGATGGCGGCGTGGGCCTCCAGCGGCCGCAGGAGGTACTATAAACTGGAGGTGTACTGATATATGGCTAGTAATTCCCTAAGGAAATAATCTCAGTACACAGCCACCAATCGTTTCAACATATGCAACTTTACTTAAATACTATTCTAATATGCACGTTGTGTATGCGTAACACTCTATTCAATAAAGTTCTGAATTGAAAATAGTCTAAACGTGATGTTAACAATAGGCTTTAACCTTCTACATATATACACACTTATCCTCCTTATCTTGTACAAATTGATTGGTGGCTGTGTACTGAGATTATTTCCTTAGGGAATTACTAACCTCCAGGTACTAGCTGGAGATCTCCTGCTATTACAACTGATCTCCAGCTGATAGAGATCAGTTCACCTGGAGAAAATGGCCGATTTAGCAATTGGACTCTATGGCATTGAAGTCCCTCCCCTCCCCAAACTCTGCCCTCCTCAGGTTCCGCCTCAAAAACCTCCCACTGGTGGCGAAGAGGGACCTGGCAACCCTACTTCACTTCCTGTGTCAGAACTGTTGTGCTTGGCTTCACCTCCATCTTGTGGTTGCGTCTACCACCTTGTGTCAGAACTCCACAGGTGCCTGCAGACTCAAAAAGGTTGGTGCAAAAAGGGACCTCTGATGCTGATATTAAACAGCATAGAGGCAGATCAGAAACTCAGAGAAACCCCATATTGAAAATGCAAGGTGGTCAAGCAGCAGTCTCCCAGCACCACCTTCGGAAAATGACTGATCAAGTAGGAACAAAATCACTGGAGTGCAGTGCTTTCAACTCAGCCTGTTTAACCAAAACAACAAATGGACAATACTACTAAAACCCGCTGACTGTGTGAGAGGATCAAGGAGGATGTGCTCTTCCCACCATTCTCCCAGCGAACACCATCAATGAGGGAAACAAAGTACAAAACAATAGGCCTGAATCAGTCTCATCTGGAACTGCCTGAAGTTGCTTAGGCCACCTCACACTCATGTAACTTGCCCAGAAATGAAATACTGGCAAAGCCAATGTTCAGAATTCCATGATGTACGAAAAGTACAGATTCTTCTGATTGCTGCAAGCCACAAAATCTTGATGACACCCCCCCCTTTCAACCATTTCAATATCCCACTCTCTCAGCCCGCCTGTATATGCTGAGGGAAAAGCATTGGCCTGAGTATATTTGTGAGGAGATTATTTTCCTTCTCCTCCAGTCTCACACCAGTATTTACCTCAGAGAGAAATAGGACACAAGGCTTTTTAACTTAAACAGACAAAACAGGGAAGTTTATTGAACAGAACTCACAGAGATTGGTTTTCAAGGAAAAGGCAGAATTTGGAGGGGAAACTCAGAGTCAGATTTATATTCAGAGAAATAGCTTAGATGTTTTCTTCACTCAAGTTCCTTTTGTTCTTAGTTTCAAGCTTAGTTCTATCCCTCAGAACTGTTACTCAGATTCAGACTCTCAGTCTCTGTCCCCAGCCTAGCTCTCTCTGACTACCCCACCTCAGTGGCTGTAATCCTCCACACCTTCCTGCTACCGGAATAGCTCTATCTCAAAGACTAATTCCCCTTTGTGACCTGAGAATGGGCCCTCTCTAACCCAATTCTCACTCCTGTCACTACCACAGGTTGTGTGTGTCAATAGCTTTGGCTTTAACAGAACCCTCAGGTTCACAGAGTACAGTCTGGCTTCCGCTCAGTCTCGCTACCAAGCTCCCAATCTATCACAGCCCTCTCTGGCTGGTCTCAAGCTTCGAATACTTTCACAACCTTCTATCCAGGCTGCGTCCCAAGCTTTGACTACTTTCACAGCCTTCTATCCAGGCTGGGTCCCAAGCTTCGAATGCTTTCACAGCTCTCTATCCAGGCTGGGTCCCAAGCTTCGACTACTTTCACAGCCTTCTATCCAGGCTGGGTCCCAAGTTTCGAATGCTTTCACAGCCCTCTATCCGGGCTGGGTCCCAAGCTTCGACTACTTTCACAGCCTTCTATCCAGGCTGGGTCCCAAGCTTCGAATGCTTTCTGACTCTCAGAGCTCAGAGTGTCAGCTCTTTGGCTCCGCCCACTCTTGGTCTGTCAGCTCTTGCTGCAGATTAACCCCTTATCTGTCACAAAAGCCAATACAGAATAAACGATCCAATGTTGATTCAGATCAATCTTTTTTTTCTTCATAGGATATACATAGGTTACTACTTACTAGGTTCGTTTTTTAAATCAGTTTCTTCTTTTTCAATTGTTACCAGTAAATTTTCAGTGAGGTCAGTTCTCGTGCCAACAACTGAAAAGCCATTCCAGACATACATCATTTCCTGATAAAACAAGAAACAAAACTATTAATAAACATTTTCCATACTATTAATTATTAAATATTTTCCAAACCTACTAATAAATATTTTTCATACACAATATTCCTTCACAAAATTTGCTGAAAAACTGCCTGCTGAGGCACCTGAATGCTGAAATGGATCTGGGCAGAGCAGTGTTGAGGTTGTTCTGTTTTTTTTCTATCAGACCGCCCATAAAAAGGTTGCAGCAAGAGATACTGAACCATCCACTTGGGAGCTGACATGGAGAGGGACACTAGGCTCTGTGTTATCTCCCAGGTTATTTAATGCATGTGGAAGACCCCTTTCCAGAGTTCTGGAGGAGGTTATCATCAATATGCTGATGACATCTAATTATATCCTACCCTGAATACGTTGATTGCTGCTGCCTCTGTCCTGGGCCAGTTTCTAAAATGGTACTTAATTTCCAAGTAGGCAGGCCTAGGGTTGCTCTCAAAAGCTTCCACACTTCTATCCATACATTCAGTCCATTCTCCCACTGGCAACTGGAATAAAATTGTAGATTTGAATATATTGTTTGAGCATTCCCAGTTTGGCATGAGCTCATCAAGGCTTGGGAGCTAAGCAGGGTTGACCATGGTCAGTACTTGGATAGGAGACCACTAAGGAAGATTGGGTTGCTATGCAGAGGAAGGCGATGGCAAACCACTTCTGCCCATCTGATGCTTGGAACGTCCTATGGAAGGGGTCACTGTGAGTCAGTTGTGACTTGATGGCACATTCTTCATCTTCGTATTGCTTGCAAATTTTAGAAATGGAAATTTATATTTGCTGAACAAATATAGTTGTGACTTGATGGCACATTCTTCATCTTCGTATTGCTTGCAAATTTTAGAAATGGAAATTTATATTTGCTGAACATTTCAAAAGTGGTTTGTATTTTATAAATAGAATTGTGGTACATTATAACATCCAGGTTGTAAATAAAGACATTTCTCACAGTATTCAATACTCCTTATTCATTATTTGAAAATGAAACTGGCCTTTAGTTATCCTCTGCTTTTGGAATGGAAAACAAGGTTGCACTTACCTGTAACTGCTGTTCATTGAGTGTCATCTGTGCAGGCGCATATTGTGCCCCTCACCGAGGCAAATTAAACAATCAGCATTTAACCCATACTACCAACATTTTTTAAACAGAGCCATGCTAGTGCCCTCCACTGATTACCTCAGAAGAAGAACCGGAGAATAATAGATCTGGAAGCGAGAACATCTTCTCTCCAAGACAGTGAAGAGAGAACTGAGGGGAGAGCACGCTCCCTCTCTCCATCATGTGACCATTTAGGCAGGAAAAGACCCACCAAGGGCTCCAGATGGGAGTGGGGGAGAGCTTCATTATTTGCTTGATTTTTCTATAAGCTAGCAAATCCTGCCTCTGCGGCTGGCTTGCGCCTGCGCAGTCCCATGTAGGACTGCACGGATGACACAATAATGAACTCAATGATATATAAAATTGTTTCATAAGGTGTCTAGGGATGGCACCAGGCTCGGGTTTGGCCTGGCTGCCATCGGAACTAGTCTTACCAACCCCATGGCCGTAGAAGGAGACGCAGCGAGGACAGCCTTACCTGGGGAGCAACAAGGAGCCCCTGAAGAGATGGGAGCCAGCATCAGCCACAGATGAGATCCAGCCCCTGCAGAAGCTGTTTGACAGCTGAAGGGAGAAGCCAACACTGGCCTAGCAACAGTGGCACTGACCCACAGCAAGTCCCAGCCTCCACCACAGCAGGGAAGTCACTCAGCGACAAAAGAGGCCCTGCAACAAACACATCTAGGCCAAGCTGGGGTGGCCAGGATGACAGTTCCATGCCAGGGCTGGGCCAGGGAGAGATGGAGGTGGGGCTGGGGGAAGCCTTCCAGTCCTGACCACCCAGCAGAGGAAGCCACTGAGGAAAGGGGCTGTGATAATGGACAGCAGGTAGCTGCCAGCCAGAAAGAGGTCACTCTCTGTCCTTATTCAATTGGGCCAGGAGGCCTGAAGGGAGAGGGAATGGGACTTAGGAGGCAGGGCAGATACCCTTTAAAAGGAGGGCTCCTACAACAATTTGGGGAGAAAGTAGAGGACATTGCTCTGAGAGAACAACCATCCCAAACATAGTGAGGAACCAGGTGGCACAACTCCTCCTTTGCCCATTCTGAGGCCTGGGGGAGACCCCCATCTTGTGGCAAGATGGCTGATGAGTGGCAGGCTCATGACACGAGTACAACTTGCTAAAAGATTAACTCTGTACTGAATTTACCCAGAACAGGGCTGTCAGAGAAGTAATCCTCAAATCAAGGGGGAATTCATGTTTTTGTCCGTGATAACCAGGACTGCATGTGCCCTGACAGTACATTTAACAGTAAAGGAAGCCTCTGAAGATGATGCCTTCTATTTTTATTCATTACTGAAGATATCCATAACCTCTTTTTAATTAACTAAAACAAATAGCTGTAAAATCGGCTGTAAATACCAGAGCAGGTACTACCAGCTTCACTGGTTGAAACCCTGCATAGCGTCGAGCTTTCCTCACAGCAAACTTCTCGGTTGGGATAGATTTTCCTGCAATTCTTTGTTTTAGGCCTTCTACTTGTCTGCAAGAGGAAAAACAAGGTGGTTTTTTTTTTACAGTTACAGAAATGAAACTTCAGCATTTCCAAATCTACAATTAGCTCTGTCTGTTTCTTAAACCTAGCTCTATGAGTGCACTACAATATAAATACATTTTATGTATCTACACACAAACACATACACACAATTTTAGAAGTTTTAGAAATTTATTTCAGGTTATTTCGTTTCATTTTTATTTTGCCTTCCTCCGAAGTGCTCAGAGTGATGTACATGGTCTCAGCTCTCTCCTCCATTTTATTTTATTGATTTTAAAGGGTTTGGGAGACTTGGATTATGGAGTTGCCATTAAGCCTCTATTAAAGGGACAGGATGTTTCCTGCAGGCTGTTGGCAACCCTACTGAGCAGATTCATCAGAATTAATCAAATTAATCAATGAAATTATGTTACCTACATCAAAAGAAAATTACATCTGTAGCTGCTGTAATCCAGTTGCAATAGTAACATAAAACGTTACCTGAACAAAGCTACAATGTTTTCTCCTGTTGTTTTCACATCATCTTCTGGAAGCATACACAAAATGGCAGCTTTTTGGAACATGTAAATTGCCTACGCAAAATAAAATACAATATTCAAATCATTTGTTTTAACATGTTAGTTCTGAAATAAACAGGCATCTAGCAGCCCTTTAGAAACTAATAAGATTTTATTCCAGAAAATTTTGTGTACTAAAACCCACTTCATCTGTTGAAATGTATATTAACATCTGCTTAGTGCATTACAAGGTATAAAAAAGAGCAGGGTCACGAAATGATGAAATGCAGGAAGTACAGAATGAAATATAATTATGCACAATTGAATGATAATCAGAAAAGTACAGAGACCTACACTATAGCAGTAATTTGCTATCTCCCTAATTTTGCCAAATTATTTTTACTAAGATGATATGGATGTGACAAAAGGAAAACCAAGATGTTGACTCATCAAACAAGTGCATGTTAATACCATCAACACAGCAACAGCCCCCATCACAAAACAAATAGATATGCAACATAAAGTATAAAATGAACAAAGGAGATTTTGGGGGGTTTGGTGGCAGTTGTAGGAGAAGACAACTTATCCTGTCTGGTGCCTACTTTACTTTCTTTTGGGTGCCAGGCTCAAACACATCTTTTTACCCAGGCTTTTAACCATATCAGCATTTTAATTATCTGCTTCTGTTTTGCATAAGCATGGCACTTTTACAAAACAGTTTTATGACTGCAATAGTTGACAATGATATGCTATGCAGTTTGTTTTTTGCTATAAGCCATCTTGAGCAATGTTTGGAAAGGGGAACAGAAATATTAAGTAAACAATGGAAACTAGTAACAAAACCTAACATATCATAAAATTAAACGTTTTTAAAAGAACAAAACTTATCAAAACATTCATACAATACTTTTGTGCCCAGTCCATCAAGAGAACAGAGAAAGACTAGCTTATTGACCATAGTGTTGACTCAGTTCTCCAAACAATTTTGTAACATGTTGAATTTCAACAGAAATATATGTCTCTCTGTGATAGGTACAACCATGAAAATTTGAAGGAGCCAGTGAGAGTGGAGTTCTGAACCAGCCAAAGGTAGCTGAGAACTAGGAAATACAGTAAAATCCAACAGTTGTTTTGGTCAATGGAGAGTTAGGTTTGCTCAGCTGATGGTTGAAAGTGGCAATAGAGGGGAGAGTTCATTGAAGGATTAGCTTAACAGGAGAGTACTTTTAAGGACAGTGTAGGGACCACATTATTAATTCAGGTCCCCTTACACTGTCCTAGAGATAAGAGAGTGCTAATGAAACTACAGCTGAGTGCTGTGGATTATTTGCCACATATAACCAGGGTGTAACAGAGTATTAAAAGCTTGTCCGGGAAAGGGTTTTCCTCCCATCTACGACATGAACTGTTCAAAAAATATGATATCCCACATCACTAAATAAACAGTCAGTATTTAATTCACTTTGGATTTAATAAACTTCATTCTTGTTTAGAAGAAAACCAACTTGTCTGTGTTATCTCATAACTATCAGTCACAAACTTGTGTAGGGATTTTTATACCCAAACCAGAATTTCTATCTCTTTGAACCCCAATGCAGTAGGGAAGGTGGGAAAGTGACAAGAATTCCTTTTGATTTCCTAGCTCCAGGAAACTATCACACTATCTTCATGGTAATTCATTCAAAGCCAGTTTTGATGCCCTCTACATTTATGTCCACATCATTTTCTGAAAATCCATTGCTGAAGCTCAGTTTGTTGGACAAATCAACATTATTTTAGTCAGTTCTGGATCAAATTCACAGCAGGAAAAAGTACTAAGAGGTGCTGAAGCACCTGAGTACTTGAATTTCAATATACACATTAAATTACTGGAAGGCTTAGAAATTCCTTGAATAAATTGCTTCTTTTAATCTTCTAGTAGGCCTATGCTAACCTATAAATTAGTATAGGCTGTTACAATGAAGCCACTCTCACCACCATAACAGCATCCACTCACCCATTTACCTTTGACCACCTGCTTTCTTTGCAAAGCAAATCTGCATACCGATATGCTTGAAGCCAGTTCTGCTGGAAGGAATAGCACCACATCAGCTCCCAGTAGCAGAGGTGATGTATCTGTTTCCACTCTTGCTGGGCTGCAATACATTCCTGGAATGTCACCTGAGCCTAAAATTCAAAACCACATTACATATCAACAAGCAAACCACATTACATATCAACAAGCAGTATCTGTCTTTTAAAATGTACATCATTCAAAATTATGGCTACTTAATAAATACAAGCCCTGACCTGGATGGCTCAGGCTAGCCTGATCTTGTCAGATCTCAGAAGCTAAGCAGGGTCGGCCCTGGTTAGTATTTGCATGGGAGACCTCCAAGGAATACCAGGGTCATTATGCAGAGGAAGGCAATGGCAAACCACCTCTGTTAGTCTCCTGCCTTGAAACCCCTTCTGAATTGCCATAAGTTGGCTGCGACTTGACAGCACTTTACACACACAATAAGTACAAAGTTGCTGACTTTAAGACTATCAAGAAAGTAGCCAATGACTTAGAATATTTAAGGTCTAAGATTCACAGCTGGTAGTGGTGATGAGAATATCATCATCCTCTGATCCATCAGATTCTAGGGTGGTGGTCTTTAAAAACCAACATTAAGAGAAGGATTTATTAGACCCAGTTTGTCAATCAGAAACCTAAACAGGATTTTACACATCTGATACAAAACTAGTTTGCTTAAATGTATGAGGTTCAAAGTACACAAATGATATTCTCAGACCAGGCTGATGCTAGGGATGGTGTACACTTCTGACACCTCTAACTGATGGTATTAGGTAGGAAGGAACAGAAAATACCTAACTTTTCTAAGGGTTTTGTTCTCTTATGTAAAATTCATTAAGACCTTTAAAGTGGCTCCTTTAATGTAACCAGTGGTAACTTCAAATCTGAGATTAAAATGAGTACCACTAGCTGTCTTATTAGGCTTTACCTAGTCTTTATGTAACCTTGGGAAGAATTGAATTTTTGCTTATTTTTAAACTTGTGTGTGTGTGTAAAGTGCCGTCAAGTCGCAGCCGACTTGTCCGGCGACGGGGCTCTCACCCCGCTCCCCGGACCTCACAGCCGGCTCACCGGAGTCGGGGCGTCCTCCCCGCTCCCCGGACCTCGCAGCCGGCTCGCCGGAGTCGGGGCATCCTCCCCGCCCACCAGACCGCGCAGCCGGCTCCCCGGCTTTCCCCCGGCCCGCAGCCTCACCTGTGGCACGTCCCTTTTTTCTTCCAGGGCCGGGCCGAGGACGGGGCCGAGGGCGGCGCGCCGGCTCCCCCGCAGCAGCAGGAGCGGGATGCAGAGCCGGCACCAGCATCCCTGGGGCAGCACAGAGCCCTTCGGACGCGACAGCCGCCTAGCTGAGGAGGATCGGCCAGCCCACCAGCTGATCCACGGGCGGGCCCGCGTTCGGTCAGTCCGCGCCCCACACTCGCCACTACAGGGCGGGGCAGACGCAGCCGGCCGGGGACAACGGCTATTTGGGTGGCTTCCGGGTGGTGGGGCAGGGGCGGGGCCTAAGCTAGAGCCTCGCTGGCTGAGAGGATAAAAGGGGGGAGAGAGAGGGACGCCGGGGAGGATAGAGAGGCCAGTGGTTGCAGGAGCTGAGGGCTCGCAGGCACACTGGCTGAATCGGGAGGAGAGACCAGCTCTGACTCTCCTTCCGACTGGTCTGAGGCGGAAGAAGTCGTCTCAACCCCCTCCTCCTCGCGGGCAGCGACCTCGGGCCCCGGGGGAGTCACTTGCCCGCGTGACACGACTTACGGCGACCCCTTATGGGGTTTTCAAGGCAAGAGACTAACAGAGGTGGTTTGCCAGTGCCTTCCTCTGCACAGCAACCCTGGACTTCCTTGGTAGTCTCCCATCCAAATACTAACCAGGGTTGACCCTGCTTAGCTTCCGAGATCTGACGAGATCAGGCTAGCCTGGGCCATCCAGGTCAGGGCATTTTTAAACTTAGGTCACCGAAAACATTCTGGGTTAGGTGCAAAATCTGAAAGGGACAATTTGTCACCTTGAGCTTGTTCCTTTACTCCCCTGCATCTCCCTGAAAGCCACTCCTGAAAGTTAGGGATCCTTGGGATGGAGGATTGGAAGTTGTAGTAGAAAGGGGGAAATGGCAGAAATCAGCCCTCTACTCTTGCACAAACTGTTCCACAAATGGAGCAGGAATTTGCACAAGGCAGGGAGATCACCACACATTCCTCCAACCCACTTCAGGCCTCTACAGTGCACCACATATCTACACTGTTCTGAAGGGTCCCAATTCATCTCTCCAGGGACCTGCTCTGCAGGGAAGGCATACAAGTTCAGTGAATAAATAACCCTTGAGAAAAAGTTTTTCAGGGGCCGTAAAGGGGGGGGGGGGTCAGCAAAGATCCCTTCCATTCTACTTGCAGATCCAATCTCATGCTTTAAAACAGATGCCTCTTGTCTTGTCCAGCAGATACAGAATTCTATACTATACCACAGAGGAGGTCATTAACATTTACATTTTAATTACTACAGCTAGTATAAGAATTGTTTTCTTTGAATACATCTGCTTCCTAATCAAATTCTACGGTTCATCAATTTTCAGGGAGGTATTTAAACACATATTTCTGTAGAAATCATTTGTATCATTTTCCAGATACTAATGTGGATGAGCCTTACACTCACTAAAATTTGAAACACAGCATATCCCCAAAAATCCATGCAAATTACAAAATGATATTGCTTAATAGCTAAAAGTTGATTTAATAATTATATATGTGTATGTATCTATATATACACACACACATATATAGTTCTATATACACAGAACTATTATACACATTCAGCTTCAGCTTTAGTTCTATCCCTTAGAACTACTATTCAGATTTTCAGACTCTCAGTCTGTCATTCAGCTTCGGACTTGCAGACTCTGTCCCCAGCCTAGCTCTCTCTCTCTGATTACCCCACCTTAGCGGATGTAATCCTCCACACCTTCCTGCTACTGGAATAGCTCTACCTCGGAGACTAATTCCCCTTGTGACTTGAGAATGGGCCCTCTCTAACCCAGTTCTCTCTCCTGTCACTCCCATAGGTTGTGTATGTCAATAGCTTTGGCTTTCACTGAACCCTCAGGTTCACAGAGTATAATCACGCTTCTTCTTCGTCTCCTCAGGTTCACAGAGTATAATCTCGCTTCTTCTTCGTCTCCTCACCCAGCTCTGAATGCTTCTGTCTCTCAGAACTCAAGAGTGTCAGCTCTCTGGCTCCGCCCACTCTTGCTCTGTCAGCTCTTGCTGCTGGTTAACCCCTTATCAGTCACAGTCTCCCATTCAAGTACCAACTCTGCTTGCCTTCTGAGATCATACCATTCCACATCCCATTATTTATCTCCCTCTCTCTGTGGGTGGATGGATGGATGGATGGATGGATGGATGGATGGATGGATGGATGGATGGATGGATAGATGGATAGATGGATGGATGGATGGATGGATGGATGGATGGATAGATGGATGGATGGATGGATGGATGGATGGATGGATGGATGGATGGATGGATGGATGGATGGATGGATGGATGGATGGATAGATGGATAGATGGATAGATGGATGGATAGATGGATAGATGGATGGATAGATGGATAGATGGATAGATGGATAGATGGATGGATGGATGGATGGATGGATGGATGGATGGATGGATGGATGGATGGATGGATGGATGGATGGATGGATGGATGGATGGATGGATGGATGGATGGATGGATGGATGGATGGATAGATAGATAGATAGATAGATAGATAGATAGATAGATAGATAGATAGATAGATAGATAGATAGATAGATATGAAGTGGGTTGCCTCAATTCTCTAGATATTAACTTCAAACTAATGTCACCATTAACTAGCAATCCCACTTCTAAAGGTTTCACTAAAAATGGAGTAAACATACTAGACTAGATCTAAATTACTGTGAGTGAAAAAAACTCATTTAGAAGGACATTCTTTTTTGATGCTGCATTCAAGTGACACCGCCCCCCATTCCTAGGATGGGTTAGAGAACCTTCATAAACTACATGGGATTAGAAGAGGAGGCAAAAATTGTCAAAAACAACCTTCTCAGTCATCAAAGGCATTACACTGGCACAACAGCATCTTAGGTTTTTCATAAATAGTTACACAGGAAGCTACTGACTTTCACTGGTTTCAGTAGAACCATGATTGAAGCAGTTTTTGCACTAATGTGAATGGTAGAAAATAGTTCTTAAAATGTTCCTCAAAGCTACACCACCATTAAATTGTATTATAAGAGGACAGGGGGCTGTTACCTTTTCAAAATTTCCTTTTAAAATGTCTATTCTGGCATCATAAAATAGAATGAGGGCACCCTGGAAGAAAAGAAAATGACAAATCACATTTTTAATAATACCAAGAAATTACTTTAAAAAATGCCAAAAATGAACACAAAACCCTACCTTCGGAAACTTCTGGAGGTAAGGCTGAAGGAGAGTCTCTGCTTCTAAGAGGTTGGATTCCCCAGTTCCTTTAAACATAACAAAAAACTCTCTGAGAACTGATTATATATCAGAACTGAAGATTAATCCAATAACAGTGCCATCTTAAGCAGACTTATACCCTTCTAAATCCTCTCAAGTTAACGGGCCTAGAAGGGTGTAACTGTTAAGGATTGCAAGTAAGTTTCTGTAGATTTACTATAAATGCATTCCATTTCATTTATATAATAAAATCTATTTTCTGTAGAATACATAACAAAAATTAATGAACTACTACCAATAGGTTGTACTATAAGTGAACATGAGTGAACAAAACATTCTTGCAATTTGATTCTTGAATTAGACTTAAAACTTTAAAAATCCATCCATGTTCAAGCTTTTCAATGTATAAAGTGCTCAACAATTTTTCACTTATTGAGAGCTGGTACAGGCAGGCTCACCTCAAGCACCAGACACTAGAAGCCAGTCTTGAGAATACCTGCTCCTTTCCCCCATGCAACCCAATCCTTCCTAGAACAAATTTACCTCTTTCTCTCTTTCTTTTCCACTGTCATCCTAAAATAAACCCTTATAAGCCCACTGACTGCGATGGATTTAGAAAAGCCGTAACTCTGTTTAGTACCACACTGTTAACTGCTATTCATTCAGTACTGCTATTAATTCCAGTTAAACCTAACCAAGGCTTCCTTTGGAGGCCCAGATCACAAACACTGCCAGGATGGCATTTTTCCACCTTCGCCAGGCCCGGCAGTTGGCTCCTTATCTGGCCCACTCAGACCTAGCTACACTGATCCATGCAACAGTCACATCCAGGTTAGACTACAGTAACTCGCCCTATGCAGGGCTTCCTTTGAGGCTGCTCTGGAAATTACAACTGGTGTAGAATGCAGCGGCACAGGTCCTCACAGTGACTCCATGGAGAGCACATATAGCACCTGTGCTCTGCCAGCTACACTGGCTCCTGATTGAGTACCGGATCAGGTTCAAGGTTTTGGTACTGACCTTTAAAGCCCTTTAAAGCCCTCGTATCTACGGGGCCACCTCTCCCAGTATACCCCAAGAGAGTGTTACGCTCTCAGGGAAGCAATCTCTTGGTGGCTCCTGGTCCCAGAGCTATTCAGCTGTCCTCAACCAGGGCGAGGGCTTTTTCAGCTCTGGCCCTGGCCTGGTGGAACTCTCTGTCTAGTGAGACCCAGGCCCAGCGGGACTTGGCTCAGTTCCACAGGGCCTGCAAGACAGAGATGTTCCGCCAGGCGTACAGTTGAGGGCAGCGATGGCCTACACATCTAGCTGGCCTCCCTCCTTGTCCTACTCCTTCTCCTCCCCCCCCCCCGCAGGTCCCACATTTTTAACTTTTCTTCGATTATACCTGAATACAACTATTGGGGGCACCAGAAGATAATGGAATGGATCTCTGGGTTTTAATAGGAATCTGTTTTATTCACTTCTAATAATTTTATTGGGAATGTGTGTGTATGTGTGTGTAGACAAGAGACTAGACTCCCAGCAGAGTTACTCAAGATGGAATGGTCACAGCTGAGACACCAGACGAAGATGTGTCCACCCACTTCAGGGATCAATGGCCACATCAGCAGAAGAGAACAGGCAGTTCCAATGGTGATGAGGGCAGAGGAATCCTTGAAGTTTAGCTACTAGGCAGCAGCAGTAGTGGAAGGTGACATTGGCGGAGGATCTTTCGAAGACAATGGCAGTGCCACTACTGCTAACCCTGGTTAGTACTGTGAAGAAGGCAATAGTAAAGCACTTCTGACCAACCTTTACCTTGAAAACCCTATGATGAGACAAATCCAAAATGAAAAAAAGATATAGTGCTGGAAGATGAGACCCCCAGGTCAGAAGGCACTCAATCAGCTACTGGGGAAGAGTGGAGGACAAGTACGAGTAGCGTTGTTCTTAATGACGCGACTGGACTAAAGCCGAAAGGACGTTCAGTGGTTGATGTGAATGGATGCAAAAGGAAAGTCCAAAGCTGTTCGTCGCATATAATAGGAACATGGAATGTGAGAAATGGAACGTTTAAACATTTCAATCCTGGGAGTAAGTGAACTACAGTGGACTGGATTAGGACATTTTTAATCAGAAAATTACAAAGTGTTTTACTCGGGACTGACAAAAACAGAAGAAACGGAGTTGCATTAATAGTGAGGCAAGATGTAGCAAAGGCAATCAGGAGGTATAATGCAAAGACTGACCAAATAATATCAATGAGCCTTCAGGGAAAGCCTGTCAACATAAGCATTATTCAAGTTTATGCCCCAACTACAGATGCTGATGAGGAAGAAACTGAAAGTTTTTATGCAAGTGTTCAGGAAGAAATTGATCACACACCTAAACAAGATGTGCTGATAATCATAGGTGACTGGAATGCAAAAGTAGGAAACAAGGCAGAATCAAATGTTGTTGGCAGATTTGGGCTAGGAGCACAGAATGAAGAAGGAGAACGACTCAGAATTCTGTGAAGACAACAATTTGTTCATTGCAAACCCATGTTTCAGGCAACCAAATAGACAATTGTATACGTGGACATCACCAGACAGCCAGTATGGAATCAAATAGATTACATAATTTGAAGCAGAAGATGGAGAAGCTCTATTCTCTCGGCCAAAACAAGACCAGGAGCCAACTGTGGTACAGATAATGAATGATCAACACGGAAATACATTAACTGAACAGGACAAAATAAAGAAAAGGTAAGAACAATACACTGAAGAACTATACATAAAAGATGAAAGGATGACCGATTCCTTCCAAGAAGAATCTTTTGAAGAAGAACCCACAGTATTAGAAAGTGAAGTAAAAGCTGCACTGAGAGCAATTGGGAGAAATAAATCACCAGGAGCAGATGGGATATCAATAGAGCTAATCCAAGCCACAGAAACGGAGTCCATTAAAATCTTGACAAGAATATGCCAACAAATATGGAAAACAAAACAATGGCCCACAGACTGGAAACGATCAATTTACATCCCAATTCCCAAGAAAGGAGATGTCAAAGATTGCAGCAACTATCGGACCATCGAATTAATTTCTCACACAAGTAAAGTGATGCTCAAAATCTTACAACAAAGACTGTTACCATATACGGAACAAGAAATGCCTGATGTTCAAGCTGGATTCAGAAGAAGAAGAGGCACTGGAGATGATATTGCAAACTTATGTTGGTTAGTGGAGCATACAAGAGAATTTCAGAAGAAAATCAGCTTGTGTTTCATAGATTACAGCAAAGCTTTTGACTGTGTGGATCACGAAAAGCTATGGCTGGTTTTAAAGGAAATGGGTGTGCCACAACAGCTGATCGTTTTGATGCGCAATCTGTATTCTGGACAAGAGGCCACCGTTAGGACAGAATATGGAGAAACAGAATGGTTTCCAATTGGCAAAGGTGTTAGACAAGGATGTATTTTATCTCCCTACTTCTTCAATCTGTATGCAGAATATATCATTAGGAAAGCTGGATTAGATTTAGATGAAGGTGGAGTGAAAATTGGGGGGAGGAACATTAACAATTTGAGATATGCTGATGATGCTACACTACTGGCAGAAAATAGCAAAGACTTGAAACAACTACTGCTCAAAGTTAAAAGAGACAGTGCCAAAGCAGGACTACAGCTGAACATCAAGAAGACAGAAGTAATGATTACAGGAGAATTACACAACTTTAAGGTTGACAATGAGGAAATTGAAATTGTTGAAGACTTTCTATTCCTTAGTTCCATCATCAACCAAAAGGGAGACTGCAGCCAAGAAATCAGAAGGAAATTGAGACTGGGAAGGGCAGCCATGAAGAAGCTAGAAAAGATTCTGAAGTGTAAGGATGTGTCACTGGCCACCAAGATTAAGTTCATTCATGCCATCATATTCCCTATTACTCTGTATGGGTTTGAGAGCTGGACAATGAAGAAAGCTGATAGGAAGAAAGTAGATCCCTTTGAAATGTGGTATTGGAGGAGAATGTTACGGATACCCTGGACCGCCAAAAAAACAAATCAGTGGGTTATAGATCAAATCAAGCCTGAACTGACCCTAGAAGCTAAAATGACTAAACTGAGGCTGTTGTACTTTGGACACTTTATGAGAAGACAAGAGTCACTGGAAAAGACAATTATGCTTGGAAAAGTTGAAGGTAGCAGGAAAAGAGGAAGACCCAACAAGAGATGGACTGACTCTATAAAAGAAGCCATGGCCCTCAGTTTGCAAGATGTGAGCAAGGCTGTTAAGGATAAGACACTTTGGAGGACATTGATTCATAGGGTCGCCATGCGTCGGAAGCACTTAACACACACACACACACACACATAATTATTGGCTGGGAGCCACCCTGAGCATGACTTGTGTTGGGAGAGAGCAGGGTATAAGTTGAATAAAATAAAAAATTTAAATGGTTTACATTACTATTCAAACTCCAGTGAGAAACTACGCACAAACTAAAAACAAGTTCAAACAACAAACAAATAAAATTATATACTAAAAACTAAGTTAAAATAATGCCTTCCCATGAGTAACCTCACAGCGGAGAACCTTTATATTTCTTACCCAGGATTAATGAAACGTAGGTGTGGTATAGCAGCAGGGTGAAAGTACACAGTATGGCCCGCAGGCTGGCACCAGAAGCTCCTTCTCGTAATTGTTGGAGACCCACCTCCTATCAGCAATAACACAATTGTACAGGATGAAACAGCACTTTCTTATTTTGAGTACTAACAATTTCAAATAGTAGGGAAAGGAAGACATAAGAAAAGGGAGAACGGTTAGCTTGAGATTCAGAAGGTACAGCAGCCTAAAGATTTGTGCTGTAAGTTATATCGCTATATTCTTTCTTCAAAGACCTCAGAGCCTTACAATATCCTGGCAAATTAGGTGAGGCTGAGAGACAGAAATTTCCAAGACTCACTACCCAGTGAACTTCATAAAGGAGTAGGGAACAGGGATCCCCCCCCTCCAAGTTCAACACTAGCCACTCTACCACACTGATCCTCTGGTTATGAACAAATGGGTTATGTAAGCAAAAAAGACTACAAACAACTTCCCAAAAGAGATAACACACCAACAGTACTCTCCTAAGAGCACTTTCTTGGGAATAAGCTCCACTGAATAGACTTGAGTAGGTTTCTGAATAGACCTGCTTAGGATTCCTCTGTAAATGACCTATGCAATCTAATAAAACGTAAACCCATTTTTAGCAATCTGTGTTTTATCTGTGACCTGGCAGAAGCTTAAGCAAAGCTTCTGTATAAAGAAGCATGGATGGATCACTGACCTGCCTAACACTGGAATACAGTGTAACATCAAAAGTTTTTATTTAATAAATTCTACCTAATAGAAGCCTGCACAATGAAAGGCACACAGGCTAATCTCTGGAACCCTCCCTGCCTATTTATGGTCCACTGAGAAAAAATGCCGTATATATTATCCGTAGCCTTTTCCAACCTCTTTGTGGAACATGTGCAGCCTATACAGGCCCAAACAGTTCAGTGGGAAAATGTGCAATTTTGTTTCCACACAACTCTTTTATCTGAATACAAAAGAATAGAATGGATGCTAGACTTTTCAGCCTGCTGCAACGAGGCAGTCATGCTGCATAGCCCACGTTCATATGAGAATCTCTTAAAATCTGAACTAGGGGTATGCAAAAAAAAATATATCAGTAAAATTTGGATTTGGCAGCGTGACCAAAGTGGCCCGAATCATGTCGAAAAAATATGGCATGATTCGGGTATCCACTTTTTGTCTCCCTTTAAATTGCCGCCATTTGGGGGAGGGGGGGGGACCAAAAAAATACCAATAAGATATTTTTCAGGGAGGGGGTGTTGGTTCAGCTTTTCCGAACGCACAGCCCTAATCTGAACTGCAGGATGAATGATAAGCTTCCATGTGGCTTCTGCCAAACTCAGCAAAGAATAATAGAAGAGATGGAAATCAAGGCAGAAGGAAAGCAAAGAGAGAAAATAAAAGGAGAACTGAGAGACAACGGGGGCGGAGGGACTGAGAGGTAAGAGCACAGACAGATATATGGATGGGGAAATAAAACGAGGGAGAGAAACAGATGCTAGTACAGATCTGTAGTGACCACACCAAGAAAAAACAATGTGTACAATGTAGTACAAAGAAAAAATGCAGTATGGAGAAACAGGGTTAACAGAGAGGTGTTTAGCGAGAAAAGAGAGTGTGTGCTATGGGAAAAAATATGGAGTTGAACAAGAATAAAGAAAATGGAATCATCAAGATAAGATTCTAATGCGCTATCTTTTCTCTGCTTAAGTTAGTGGCACAACCTTCTCTTGGATAAATAAAAGTATAAAAGTAGCCCTCAAAGTGATTTAACTGGTGCTCCCTTGATTGGTTAGGGAAAAATGCTTGAGAACACAACCTGCTTTGTCAATAATGATATACTGAAAGGCAACAATAATGAATGCAGGGACTGAAGTAGCTTTAAAACAGATGATCAAGGCTTAAAAAATTAGTGCTTTGAACTCAAAGGACTAGTGATTATGTAAATAAATAATATACCCTATTGCCTGAAAACCCAATAAATTCTAGAAGCCGAAGTATTCTTCCTGGTAAAAGGGACAACATCTGTAACAAAGGAGAAACGAATTGCCCATCAATTTTTTTAGCCTTAAAAACTAAACACCAAAACAAAGGAAAATCCACACTGGATTTTTAAAACTCGAAAATACTTCCAGTATAACATTCATCATCATCATTTTATTTACTGCTCAAAGACCAACAGGTCACAAGCAAAAAGAAAAATAGTATATAAATTAACAACTAAATAACTAAAATAATATATAACATTTCATTTCATTTTTTTTATTTTTAACTATATCAGAATACAAGTTAAAAATTATTTCAAAAAGATAATACCATTTAATGCCATAGACAAGAATTCTGCAACCGCCACGGACACATTTGGATCAACATCTGTTAGCAACTTACCTACAAGCTCTTGCTTTGTATCAGAGCTCCATTTTTAATATACCTATAGATCCATTTCTGGCGGGCCACTTTATATTTCTTACAAATGATGAAAAAGTGCCAAATGGTATCTAGGTCCCCTGAGTTACAATCGCAAAATCGACTTGAGAAGGGGAGTATAACGTTCAGTATAACATTTAGATAACTAGTACTGAGTTCAGTTAAATTTAATACAATAAAGTTGTAAATTTCAATGGAAACATTTACTTTAAAAATGATAGCACCACAAACCATATTTTATGTTGCAAATGATGTATCATAGCTGGCTTATAGTTTGGAGTCAAAGACACATACCAAATTGAATGCTCCTATTCCTAGTTGCACACCCCCTTCAAACTGGTAGTAGGTTTCATTCGTGCCTTTGCTATCCTGCGTCATCTGTAGAACTTGATGACATTCTCTTTTGATTTGAAGAGAGAGAGAAAGTTTTCCAATTAAATGTAATGATGGGAAGCGCATGAATAAAATAGACAATAATGTACAAATTCTAAAATTTAACCTGCATCGTTATAAATTTAATGCAATTACTTCATTACTCATCAAGTAATACAATCTAGCCTGGCCTAACTGTAGTGTTTATTGTATTACATTCTTATTACAGTAAAAGCTTTGTTATCTGGCAGTTGGTTATTCAGAATGCTCAGTTAACCAGAAATGCCAAGAGGGCAAGCTCCCCCTTCCCCAGCCACCATACTCCATGTCTTCAGGCACACACACACACTTCATTTCTGCCTTTCCAGCCAGTCTGCTTGATGCCTCTGACCACTGACGTGCTTCAGACACATGGTGCTACCCATTAATGTCATCTTTGGGTACCTCCCTCCCACCCAGCCTATCTCAAGCCACTGGGAGCTGGCTCTGCTGGAGGGTTCCTGGACAGCTGGCCCACTTCTCTGGCTGCTGCATTAGATGGCTAAGGTGGAAAGGTCCCCCAGACATGGGGGCTGTCACAATGTAGTTGCAATGGGTGGGGGTTGTATGCTACAAATTCCTCTGGGTAGGGGCAAGGGACAGCAGTAAGCTGAATATCCAGTACATTTGATTAACCAGCAACCCCCATGACTGCAGGGTAACAAAAGATTTTACTGTTTTTATCCAGTATAGCAACATCAATTTGCATGGCATCTTGATGAAATTACATCTCATCAACACCCCCTCAGTAACCTGTGTAAAAGTCATAACATTGGGAGGGGAGAATTAAATTTTGATGGTCACAGACTTTTAGTATAATGTAGTTGTAAAACTATTTTAACAAGTGGCTCCTCCAGCTCAGTCTCAATTAGGATTCATTCCATCTTTAATGCAGCACTTTTACTTCAACAATCTTCTTTCAAACTTCAAGGAGCAGAAGCCAAGGATTAAAGGAAGAATGCGTCTCCCCATTTCCCAGGTGACAAAAAGGGGAGAAAGGTTCAAAGTCCCATGAGAATGCAAACCTCTGCAACCCTGACAAGCAGAGACCCAGGGGAAAGCATGCACATGTGCTGCAACATGAACAACAAAGCAACAGAAGCCCCATTAAAACTAGCTGAAAAAATTAAAAACTATAAACAAAATTTAAAGACTATAAACATAAAATCTTCAGCAAGCAAAACAGAAATTTTAATGGTTTTCTATTGCAGTGAAGTGATTAACTCTTCTGTGTAATGGGGGAAGGGAATAAAAAGCCATTTAAAGTCAGTCCTTTGTGTGCCAAAACATTTTTAAATGGGTTCTGGCACACAAACAATTAATTCTGAAGTGGTTTCTATATAATACAGATTGCACACGAGCACTCACAGCACCATGGAAACAACAAAAATTAGAAACTCTTTCAAAATCAGTCTTTTGTATGGGAAAAGCTCAAAACTTGTTTTGTTTCTCTTTTGCAACACACAGTCATGGTCTTCCTGAATTATGTGGTCACAGAGGTGCACAGCTATGAAACCTTTTAGACAATATTTTTCCCAGAGTCTGTGGTTTACTAAGACACCTGGAAACAATTTAATACAACAAAAACTGTTAAGTTCTCAGACTGTTCAATGGATCTCACAAAGACTGGGTTTGATACAAACAGCAGTCTGATAGGACCAAGATTTGATAGTACACTACTATAATTTCACCATAATGTTAGTTTTAATTGGTTCAAATTCAGCTGAAAATCCAGCAAAGGGCAGAAAATACTGGAATATTAATAGCTACCTAGGAAAAGGTCCTTCCTGAGTTGTGGTAGAATGCCAATGGAATTTTATTTATTCATTTAGGAATTTTATCATATTTCTCCAAAAATGTACTCAAAGTGGTTTACAAGAAGATCTAGTAGAGTATTAAAAAAAATGCAGCATATTTTTAAAGTACAGTTTTTTTGAAAGGTTAGCAGAGAACTCACCAAAAAAGCAAAGGTTCAAGCAGCAGAACTAAATTGCCTAGTTGCAATTAAAAGCAGCATAGAACCGAATAAAAGCAACTCCAGTCATGCTACAATATATTAAAAGCAGTATAAATTTTCTAAAAGATCCTGAATCAGCCCTGAACCACAAAAGGAATTTCAGAAAAGAGAAGTTTTATGATTTCACCAGATGGCCAACAATGAAGGGGACAGATGTACAGTATCTCTGTGGAGGGGGAGTTCCGCAGCTTGGTAACCACATGTGAAAAAGACTTGTCATGAGCACCCTCCAGCCTCCCCTCTGACAAGGTAGCCTTCTGCACACAGAACATGCCTGGATAATATTAACACCTAGGCAGGTTCATATCAGTGAAGTTAGTTCTTCAGGTACTTTAGATCTAAAGTGTGTACGGCTTTAAAAGATAGAGACTACCAACACTCTAAAATTTAAGCCATGAAATAAAAGCTTGAGCCATGAGATAAAAGTTATATTACAATTGATTGTAATTTGTATAGATGCTGGTCTTTGACTGTAACAATAAAGACTGAATAGACAAAGATGGCCCAGTGCTTGAAGGATAATAGGATTGAATTAGCTGAGCAGTATAAAGAAAGTAAGACTTGAGCATGAGAATCTGAGGGCACAGGAACTGCTAGTTCTCCTGATCTTATACACACCAGTCAGTCACAATAGGGCATGGCAAACCTAAGAGCTGAGGAAAGTCCACACAGGAAACTAGAGCTGCAAACACAAAGAAAAATTTGAGGCCCAGAGAAAGGTACATAAGCCCCACAAGCAGCATATCCAAAGAAGAGTGAAGAAGACTGCAGGAGAAGGTACACCAACATGCCTTAGAGCCTCAGAGTTTACTGACAGAGCTAAAAAAAGCTAAATACATCACACCTTTTTTCTCTGCGGTCTTCCTTTGTACCTTGGAGAGAAGCAGCTCCAAAACATCCACGCTGCAGCAACGAGCAAGCCCTGAAATCCAGATAAGTAATGATCTAAATGCCTTTGATTCTACAAGCCCTGAGGATGAATGTCAGAGGTAGAAACTGCTAGAAAGAGTGAGATCAGTTGCCTTAAAATTTTGTTGTAGTGTGGTTGGTCCTGCTGAGGACTGGGGCCAAGGAAAGTAGGAATTGTCAAGAGAATGATGCCGGGCAAGCGAAGATAAAGGATATCAGTCCCTTCCTAATCACATAAGTATCAGTGAATTCCCCGAGCAATTCTGTACAACTCTGAGCATTCCCATCTGGAATGGGGCAAGGGAAAAATCTGAGCCTTGTATACTTCAGCATTTTTCTGTGTGTGTAGGGGAAGATGTTTTCGTGGGAGTTCTTCAACAGTTTGGTGAAGAACCCGATAAATTTTAGAAACATGCATGCTCATACACCTATATTTTGCTCTGATGCTGATGATGAGTTGACACCAGTTCTTTAAATGTTACTGATATAGTTAGTGGGATCAAGAGGGAAAATCTTCTAAAGTGACTAATCCAAGGAGAAATCCTATTGTCCATCCCACTGAATGCATAAACCCTAATGATCTTTATACTTGTGGGGGTTAAACTGAGGCCCAGATTTCTAGTGGCACAAATCAAACACTGCAAGCTGAAGGTTTTAAACAAGAAAGTGAACCTTGTACAATTGCAAAGCTTGCAGTTAACTCACATAAACAACTCTGTTTCTCATGTACCTGTTCATGAGAAGCTATATAACCCTGATGGAGAAGACAGTTTTAAAAAAGGAATAATCTAGGGAACTGATTCTGGACCTGACCTGATTTTGGAAAACGATGTGACTGAAGTAAATGGAGGAACAGATCTGCTATACAAAAATCCTAAACAGAAAGGGACAAACTAGCTTCCTAAGTTCCATTCTGAACTAAAAACTGCTAAGTAACTACTGTATTTTCATCCACAATTGCAGAAGGTTTGGGGAGAGGCCATGGCTCCAGAGTATCTGCTTTGGATGCAGAAGGTCTCAGGTTCAGATTCTGGCATCTTTAGTTCAAAGAAGGATCAGGTAATAGATTATGTGAAAGATCTCTACCTTGGACCCTGGAGAGCCACTGCCAGAGTAGACAATATTGACCTTGATAGGCTAGTGGTCTGACTCTGTATAAGGCAGCTTCATGTGTTCACAGTGAAGTTAAATATGGAGTATTTTTCTACAAGCTCTATCTTGCTTTACAGATGTTATAGCAACATTTGTTGTGTTTGTCAACAGTCTTCTTAGGTCTATTTCTTCTTTCCCATCCCCTGGACAACAAGAGGTTTTTAGCAGGAGGATAATCCAAGACAACTGCATGCTGAACTTTATATCTTTACTCTGTTCTAGATTAGAAAAAAAAATTTCCTTCCCCCCCCCATCACAAACAAACTTTTTGTGGAGATTACACATTCCTCCTGTAAAAGGTGTGTGTGTATGGGGGGAGGGAATATTGTGGTGAAATGGCATCTTACCCCACAGGAAACCTGCAGAAATGTTGGTAGCTGCATGGGAAAAGTCAAAAGGTCCTTCTAGAATTTTAGTTAAAATATTTATACCCTACCTTATATCTCCATACTTAAGGCAGCTAACAAGGCAATAAATTGCAACCACATCAAAATAACAGCCCATATGTAAGATAAAAACAACACACAAAAACAATGCACGTGTCATGCAATCAGTGGAATCCAGAGGAGAGACCAAAACTTCTGGAGGATCCCAGCAGGTAGAGGGGAAGGGTCTCAATAGGAATGGATCCCTTAAGAAGAAACATCATGGAGGACTATAGGATAGAACATGGAAACTAAATATGGTTTACATTTTGAGCCATGAAATGAGGGAACAATTACATTCTGGTAATATCATGTTTAGCTATCCACTGATTTGTTGCCATCATTATGGATGTTAGATTCAAGGACATTCAGATGACTTTATTTTCTGCTTGTTATCTATTGCTCAGAATGTTGTAACTAGTATTTTGTTTGTTCAAAATTTTCTGTTCTTTTTGTAAGTCAATATGGTTAAGTAAAAACTAAATTTTATCCTTCTTAACACTTTGTGGTCTTTTCTGCAATTCTACATAAAAACCTCCCTTGGTCTACACTATCCAGGGAATTAAGGGAAACTCTGAATCCCCACTCGTGCCATAGAAGCTCACTGGGTGACCTTGGGCCAGTCACATTCTCTCAGCCTAAATTATTTCACAAGATTGTTGTGAGGATAAAATGGAGGGGAGGAGAATTATGTGAGCTGCCTTGAGACCCCATTGGGGAGAAAGGTGGAGTACAAATGAAGGAAATAAATAAGACTTCCAAGAAAAGCCAGTCTCCCAAGATTTTGCTTCATGTTTACTGTAAATAGTCATAAAAAGTTAGGAGAACTGTGGAGGGGTGAAAGTAATTGATAGGACTAAAGCTGAGTGTAAGGGCAGAGAGACAAGAGGCAAGGAAATTGAGGTCTTTAATGGTAATTGAGGTCTTTAATGGTCTGTGCTGGGTAAAGAAGCAAACAGGAAGCAAGGATTAAAGAGGAATGTTGAAAGAAGTAGATGATTTTGGCAACAGAATTCAGGATTAAAATGACAGAGAAGAGGTATCACAATAGATGGTTAGAGAGGAAACTTTTGCAATAGTCAAGACAGGAAAGGACCAGAATATGAACAATATTTTTGCTGTTGGTATAGATAATAAGATACACATTTTTGTAGTGTTGTATGGGAAGAAGTGAAAAAAACCAAGGCTTCATGCCTGATCCAGGATAATAGTGTTGTCAGTGGATAAGAAAGTATACAAGTAGGGGAAGCCTTGAAAGAAGAGAAAATTATCTGGGTGTCATTAGTGTACAGGCGGTAATAGAACTCATGGGATTTGATGAGGTCATCTAGGGACAGAACACAGAGCAAGTCAGAATAGCAGAAGACCACACATAGACCTCTGAGAGACGCCAATGCAGCTGGGAATGAAAAGGAAGAATTTCCCCTGTGAAAACATTAAAGGAGAGAAGAGGCAGGTGGGACAAGTAACAGCTAAAGCAGTGGCATGGAGTCTGAGGACATGAATTTAGCAGAAGATCAATAGACTCAAAGGCAACAAAAGTTGAGGATAAACAAATAGGGACATATGGATTTGGTATTGAGACTGTCAGTGATTTGGTAAAGGTCAGTTTCAGTGGAGGACAGTAGCCAGATTGTAAAAGGTTAAGCAGGAGTTGGAGGAAAGAAACCAAAACAGCGGCAGTAAGTGCATACTCCAGGAGTTTGGAGGCAAAAAGCAGAAGAGAAATTAGATGGTATTTGGGAGGCAGAATGGGTCTCAAGGGAAATATTTTTGACAATGGAAGGCTTCTTGTATTTCTGAATGCAGCATGAGCAGGAAGAAAGGAATAGGCAGATTCTGTGCTTTAGAGATATGAAAATGGTAGGGATTTAGAAACTAGGACCTGGGAGAGGATAAAGGGAGTAGTTAAATAAGGATAAAACAAAATTGCACTTACCTGTAACTGTTGTTCATCTAGTAGTCTTCTGTGCAGGCACACATTAGGACTGCGCATGCGCAGGCCAGCCATGGATAGAGATTTACTAGCTTCTAGAAAGATCGAAACTGGGAGCGTCCCCCTCCCCTTTGCTCATGTAACCTTCCCACCCAAAGTCATATGACGATGGGGGAGGGAGCGCTCCTCCCTCCATTTCTCCTACCTGCCGCCACGGAAACCATCTCCAGAGGTTTTGAGGAGAAGGTCCCACAGCAGGGAAGGAGGGAGGGATGTGTGCCTGAACAGAAGACCACTAGATGAACAACAGCTACAGGTAAGGGCAACTTTGTTTTCATCTGTGTGGCTTCTGTGCAGCCCCACATTGGGAGAGTAGCAAGCTCGCTTACCAGGAGGTGGGTGTGGGACAAGTCACCAAAACAATGACTGCAGAATGGCTCGTCCCATCGCTGCTTCCCTGGTGTCCACATTAACTGCGCAGTGCTTAATGAAAGTGGACGGAGTGGACCAGGTCGCGGCCTGACAGATGTCCTTGAGGTCCATTCTAGAACTGAAGGCAGTGGAAACAGCATAAGCCTGAGTGGAGTGTGCTTTGATCATAGGTGGACATTTGACGTGGGCATTCTCGTAGGCCAATCTAACAGCCGAGGAAATCCATCTGGACAAGGTCTGAGATGTTGCACACTGGCCCTTATGTTGACCACTAAAGCAAATAAATAAATTGTCATCCACCCTGAAGTCAGTTGTCCTTTTTAGATAAAACAAGAAGGCCCTGCTGACATCCAAGGAATGCAGGGCTCTGTCAGCATCCAACTTGACGTCTGGGAAAAAAACAGGGAGGATGATGACTTGGGACAGGTAAAATGGCGATACCACGTTCGAAAGGAAAATGAGGCTAAATTTAAGGACCACACGATCCGCGTGAAACTTAGTAAAAGGAGGGCGGTAACAGAGTGCAGCGGGGTTGATTACCCTCATGGCCGAAGTGATGGCCACTAGAAAGGATGTTTTGTATGACAAAAGGGACAAGTCACATGTGGCCATAGGTTCAAATGGGTGTTCCATCAACTGCGTTAACACCAAGGATAAACTCCACTGGGGAATAGGCGGAGACACAGGAGGGTAAAGGTTGGCTAGACCTTTCAAAAATTTCTTTGTGTGCAGGTGAGAAAACACCATACCTGAATCCAAATCAACATGAATAGCTGAAATAGCTGAAAAGTGAACTTTAATGGAAGAGTTCGAAAGTCCAACATCCTTGAGGGACAACAAATAATCAAAAATATTTGTCAGGGAACACTTATCAGGGATGAGCCCATGCAGTAAAACGTTTCCACTTTGAAGCATACAATTTTCTAGTGGAGGGCCTAAGAGAATGGAGGGGGATCTCCGTTACTCTGTCAGACCAGACGTTCAAACCTGTATCCTCCATGCTGCTAGACGCAGGTTGGGCAGGTTGCAAACGTTCCCCGTGAGCAGATCGTTGTTCGGGGGAAACAACACGTAGTTCCCCTTGGCCAGAGTCATGAGAGCCGCGAACCAGGACCTCCTGGCCCAAATGGGGACTATTAGAATGCAGTTGGACCTGTCTGACTTTATCTTGGCTATGACCCTGCTCAAGAGGGGGAACGGGGGGAAGAGATAGAAGAGATCCCCCAACTATCACAGTTGGAACGCATCCCCCATCGAACTGGGGCCTATGGCCGCCCTGGAGCAAAAACTCTGGCAGACTGTGTTGTCGTGAGTCACAAAGAGATCAATGTGAGGGGTGCCCCACATGTCGAAAATCTGCTGAAGATAAGCCCGGTTCATGCGCCACTCGTGAACATTGTCCATACGATGACTGAGAGCGTCTGCCAAAACATTGCTTTTTCCGGCGATGTGAATTGCCGTGAGGGTGACGTGATGAGATATGGCCCACTCCCAGATCCTGACGGCCTCCATGCAAAGCGAAGTGGACCCTGTGCCGCCTTGCTTGTTTATATAATACTGGGCGGTCGTGCTGTCCATAGTGACTTGCACCAGGTGTCTCTCCACGGTCCCTGCAAAGGAACAGAGAGCAAGCCTGATAGCACGCAGTTCAAGCAAGTTTATATGCAAGGCAGACTCAGCACTCGACCAAACCCCTTGAGCCTGGAGGCTCCCCAACCCAACAAGGAGGCATTGGTAAAAAGATGAATTTGGGGCCTGTGTGTGCGAAATGGTACCCCCCCCCCCCAAGAAAGATTAGATTCCAATGACCACCAATTTAGGGACTTGATCACAGACCTGGGTATAGACAGTTTCTTATGCTGCAGGTTGATGTTGTGACTAAAAGTGCGCAAAAACCAATTTTGTAGCACACGCATATGCAAACGAGCGAAGGACACCACAGCAGTTGTAGAGGCCATCAGGCCTAACAGTTTCTGCACCTTAAGGGCTGTCTGATACCTATTACCAGAGAACAAATGCACCAATTTCTGGATGGATCTAATGCGTTGGACCGGAAGGTAGGCCCTGGCTCGAACTGAGTCCAGACGGGCACCAGTAAACTCAAGGGACCTTGTAAGGCACAATTGGGATTTGGAATAGTTTACTAACAGACCCAGGTTTTCGAGGGTGGATGTAACTATAGATACATGATCCAGGAGAGTCTCAAGGGAATTTGCCACCATGAGCCAATCATCAAGGTATGGGAAAATCACCTACCCCTTTAGGGCTAAGTAAGCAGTAAAGGAACATTAAGGGAGAATAAAGCAATTGCTGAGAAACTAAATGAATTCTTCTCATCTGTCTTCACTGTTGAAGATACAGGGCAGATTCCTTCTCCTGAACAGAGATTTTGGAGAGGGGAAAATGAGGAACTGAGGCAAATAGTGGTAACAAGGCAGGAAGTCCTAGAACGTCTAGACAAACTGCAAACTAACAAGTCACAGGGACTAAGATTCATCCTAGAGTTCTTCAAGAACTCAGATGGGAAATTGCTGAACCTCTAACAAATATATGTAATATGTCCCTTCGATCAGCCTCTGTACCAGAGGACTGGAGAATGGCCAATGAAACACCCATTTATACAAAAGGTTCCAGAGGGGACCCAGGAAATTACAGGGCAGTTAGCTTAAAGTCTGTTCCGGGTAAACTGGTGGAAAGCATTATTAAAGATAGAATTGTCAAGCATATAGATGGGCAAGGTCTGCTGGGCAAAACCCAACATGGCTTCTGTAAGGGTAGGTCCTGTCTCACTAACCTATTAGAGTTTTTTGAAAGTGTCAGTAAGCATGTGGACAGGAATGAGCCTGTAGAAATTGTGTATTTCGATTTCCAAAAGGCTTTTGACAAAGTCCCCCATCAAAGGCTGCTAAGCAAACTTCATAATCACGGGATAAGAGGACAAGTCCTCTTATGGATTGAGAGCTGGCTAAAAAATAGGAAGCAGACAGTAGGAATGAATGGTCAGTTCTCACAATGGAGGGATGTGAGCAGTGGGGTGCCTCAGGGATCTGTGTTGGGACCGGTGCTTTTCAACCTGTTCATCAATGACCTGAAGTTGGGGTTGAACAGCGAAGTAGCCAGATTTGAAAATGACACCAAATTATTTAGGGTGGTTAAAATAAAATCAGACTGTGAAGTGCTCCAGAAGGATCTCTACAAACTGGGAGAATGGGCATTAAAATGGCAAATGAGATTCAATGTGAGCAAGTGTAAAATGATGTATATTGAGGCAAAAAAAATCCCAACTTCACATATACACTGATGGGATCTGTGCTGGCAGTGACAGACCAAGAAAGGGATCTTGGGGTGGTAGTGGATAGCTCGATGAAGATGTCAACCCAGTGTGTGGCTGCTGTAAAAAAGGCAAATTCCATGCTGGCCATAATTAGATGAGGAATAGAGAATAAAACTGCTGATATCATACTGCCCTTGTACAAATCTATGGTGAGACCACACTTGGAATACTGTGTACAGTTCTGGTCACCACATCTAAAAAAGGATATTACAGAGCTTGAGAAGGTGCAGAAAAGAGCAACCAAAATGATTAGGGGACTAGAGCAACTGCCCTATGAGGAGCAGTTAAAACGCTTAGGGCTGCTTAGCTTGGAAAGAAGGAACAGCCAAGGGGGCGGGGAGAGCGGCCGCGGCCAGGGAAGGAGGCCTGAGGGGGAAAAGATCCGCCCAGGGCCAGGCGAGCCCCAGGGAGGCGGAAGAGTGAGGATGGGGCAAAGACGAGGCCCCTGCACTCTTGGGAAACTCTCCAGCCAAGGAGAGATAGGGGGTAAGGGAGGAACCTTTATAGCCTCAGGTTGAGGTGCGGGTAGGTGGGGCTACCCAAAGGGGGGAGGATATAAAACAGAGGGGATGGAGGCCAATCAGGCTGGCTGGCTGTCTACTGACCCCGGTATTGACTGGGAGTTACCGAGCTGGCCAGCTCAGGGGAGTAAAGTTCTTCATCCTCCTCTGAGTGGTCTGAGGCCAAGGAGATCCTCTCTGCCAAAACCCCGACAACCCCAACATGCACCCAAGCGAGGGAGACCCCTCTTGAGGGGGCAGCCCTACGGTCGGGGGCGCGACAGGTTTAGATCCTCAGGTAAGCCACTAGAGATTCTATCCCATAAGGAGTACTGGTAGTGTGCCATGACCGCCAGAAAACTGGAGATTCTCAAAGCAATGGCACTAGAGGTGTAACCTTACAGCCCAGGGAATCTAGCTTGCGGCCCCCTCTGTCTTGGGGTGAGGAATGTGAGCCCGACCTATACTTCCCAAGTAGTGCCTCAACCACCATAGAAATTGGAGGGGGATGGTGGTAGAGAAATTCTTCCCTTTCACGTCTAATCTTCTACAAATTCTCAACCTTTTTAGTTGAGGAGGCAACAGACACTGGTTTAAACCCAATTAGCATTGGCAATATCTAGGATACTCTAAATCATAGGGAGGGCCACAGGGCCCGCGTCTGGTGAATGGAGAATGTCCATAATAGTGTCCACAGGGCCAGAGTCATCCACCCTATAATCAATGTTCAAAGCCCTTGCCTTGCAGATGAGCTGCTTGGCATACAGCTTAACATCTCCTGTGGGGGAGATAGGTTTCGTATCCCCCACCACATCGTTGGGAGACGGTTGAGAGGTCTGTGACTCGACGTGGAGTCCTGCAGTACACTACCATCAGAGACAGTGACTGGTGAAAGGGAAAGTGCCAGTAGTGTGGCACCGGCTCGACCCCGATGGCGTTTGGCAGCTGAAGAGGACAAAGGGTATTGCCTGGAGCTGTCCCAGCATCGAGGACTGTCCCGGCGCCGAGGACTATGAGGAGAGTGTTGATGCCAATGACAGGAACAGGGTGATCGACTACAACGAGAGCATCGGTAATGCTTGCGCCAAGATTGGGCAGAAGATGAACGACTCTTTGGTGTCTGGATGTGGAGCCTTTGCCGTCGTCCAAGGAATATGAAGAATAACTCCTCAACGAGCGATATCTCCTCCTCGGTGAGCGGTGGCGAGGATGATAGCGTTGATCCAGGGAGTTGCGGTGGTGCCTCTCTTGGCGCCGAGAGGAGGAGCGGTCTCTGCTGTCAATGTGCTGGTCTCGGTGTTGAGAAGAAGACTGTTCTTCACAATCTGCGCCCCATTCCCGGAGCCGAAAGGATGAACGCCTTCAGCGATCGATGATTGGTGAATTGTGCTCACACCGCTCTCAGCACCGAGATGATGAACGCCGCTCAAGGTCGATGATTGGAGAACTTCCTGACGGTGAGGGCTGTTCAATGGTGGAATGCACTGCCTCGGAGGGTGGTGGAGTCCCCGTCTTTGGAGGTCTTTAAGCAGAGGCTGGATGGCCATCTGTCGGGAGTGCTTTGATTGTGGGATCCTGCATGGTGGGAGGAGGGTTGGGGTCACTGGGGAAGTGGGGGGGGGGAGTAGTTGTTAATTTCCTGCATTGGGCAGGGGGTTGCACTAGATGACCCTGGTGGTCCCTTTCAACTCTATGATTCTGTGATTCTATTCTATGAACCCCGGGGCGATGCAGGTGGACGATCATCAGGAGCAAGTGTGCCAGGGGAGTCAGGCCAATGAGGCGACTCTCTGCGCTGTACCTAGGTAACCTCCGGATGTGAGGAACCAGAACGCTGAGGCCCTCCGTAGCAAGATGTTGGCATCGAGGGATGATGTCCTGGTAAAGATCCAGGAGAATTCTCCAAAGGTATGTTCAGCTGGGCTTGCACTTCTCAACTTCTCTGCGTAGAGAAGCCAAGATCTTATGTGGAGGTGAATCTTCCAAAACTATCAGTGACGGTGTAGTCTGCTGCTGTGTATTATCCCGTTGCGAGGGGGACTCTCAATGCGGAGAGCGGCGCCAGGGCGACTTGGATGGAGATTGATGCCAAGCTGGCTCTCCCGACGCTGAAGGCGTCAACTTCAAGGATTTGGAAGTAGAAGCAGTAGACTTTGAAGATTTTGTATTAGAAGATTTATGAAGTTTGGATGTACCTTTAGACTTGTCCGGAGCAGTCTGGCGGGATTTTTTCTCCATTGGAATGGAAAAGGATCGCGCCGCTTCGGATTAAGACTCCCCCACGAGCCCAGGAGGATCAGGGACCAAAACTACGGAGAGTGGGCGTTTAGAAGGCCCAGTAGAAGTGTCCGGCCTGAGGGATTCCTCATATAAATGGGCCTTGAGCTGCGAGGAACGGACTTGCAGTGCCTTTGTTGTAAGTTTGGCACAAGTTTTACACGAAGAGGGAATATGCCCCTCCCTAAGGCACAGGAGGCAGTCAGAATGACCGTCGTTCTTAGCCATTTTTGTACCGCAAGTGCGGCAGTTCTTAAATAAAGGGACTTTTTCATCCTTCTTGGTCTCAAATTTTAGCAGCTGAGGCAAATCGAAGAGCTGAGGGGAAGCACGTTTTCTTACTGTGGCAGCAGAAAGAGAACAGGAGGGTGGAGAGCTCCCTCCCCCTTCGTCATGTGACCGTTTGGGCGGGAAGGCTACATGAGCGAAGGGGAGGGGGAGCACTCCCAGTTTCGATCATTCTAGAAGCTAGTAAATCTCTATCCGTGGCTGGCCTGTGCATGCACAGTCCCAATGTGGGACTGCACAGAAGCCATGCAGATGAACATCTGGATCAGTTTACGGATAGAGAGAGCAAGAGAAAAGATAAATGTGCTGACAGGAATTACTGTAGAGGGCCTTAGTAAAGTCATCATACCTAATGTTTGGATCTTATAATGCCGTTCTTTTCATTCTTGGAATGGCTTTAATATTTGTACAAGAAGGCTGATTTTTGCTTATTTCCCCACTCCTGCTGCAGATACCCAGTCCCCCCCCCTCCCGCATACATTGTTCCCTCAGGTCCACCAACCCAAGAACCATGGGGGGGGGGCTGCCGTGAGAGGGGCAGTGGAGAAATTTCCTTCCTGTAGCGCAACTCTGCTTGTGCTGCTTAGCATCCAAGCAATGTACCTCCCATTTCATATATATAAGCAGTGCTATTCATATGTGGTAAGTTACTGTTGATTTGGAAGCTGCTTGACCAATGTGCAACTATAAGTCTATTCAAAAGCCTATGCCAGCAAGAATAACCTTAGCCTCTGGAGTCCTCATGAGCACTCAGCTGCCTACTCCTAACTACCTCTCCAGGCTCTGATATAGGAGCCAAACCTGCTGAAGTTCACTATAACCATAAAGCTAACAGGCTAGTGACTATCCGGTGACACTGACAGTCCATAGGCTGTGAACATAAAATACCTATGTCTTGCAAGGAGAAACTGGGGTTCTCAAAATTGATTTCACCAAAGAAAAAGGATGCCATTGCCAGAAGAAGAGCGATTAAATTTCCTTTTGAGGCCAACTAGTATAGGTTTGCCTAATTTGTAACACTGCAGGAGCTTGTGCAAAAGGGAGGAGCAAGATGCCTTCCCTGGCCTTCCCTGATCAGACCCAACTGCTTTTCATCCTTCATTTATCTGTCTATCTTTCACTGAAAGCTGTCTAAAATACTAAGCTATTATCTTTTTCGCTCCCTTCAAAGAATCACTTCTCCCATTCTTCAAAGACAGAACTTAAGGCAGCACATATAGGGCTCCTTAGAAGTTTCCCATCCAGGCACTATCTGGCCTAGACATGCAAAGGTGCTGCATCATGCATCTTTCAACCACACCCTGGGACAGAAACATTCGGCATCAATTTTTTGCTATCTCAGCAAACACAGGAAATCAGTTTGCTGCAACATACATAGTACACATATTTTGGGGACTTACTTGTATATTTGGTAACTTGTTCTAATTTTGAGGCCACCCTTTATGAAGTTGATCATATTTTCATCCTAAGAAAAATGGATTTGAAAAAATATCAAGCAAAGCTATATGGTTGCAAAGAGCATACTAAAACACAATTGTGCAAGAGAAGTGTCAACACTGAATAGAGTTTGAAAAATAAAATGTATATTCTTATAAATGAAATATTAGAATGCGTAAGCTACTCATAATCAAGGAGACATCTTTTTCAAAGGTAAAATTGACAGAAAAAGCACTTATATATCAAGCTACGTTGAAATACAAGATATACCACTATTGTCTACCATCAGAAGAACACTTCCACTGGAATAAGACACCAATGAGACAGGAGGGGGAAGCGGAAAAATCCCATTTCATGAGCTCAACACCACTTGCAGTTCTTGTTGGATACTGGCCATTGTGTCCAATTATGTTCATGTTTTAATACAATTAAACAATAAACAATTTAATACAATAAAGGAATGGAATGCTAAACAATGACATCTGTACTCATACTAGTTAATGGTTTATTGAGGATAGGCTTAAATGTACCAGCTCAAGATAAGAGCGAAGGTATAATTAAAGTCAATGTACTAGCCCAGATCCCAGTCACCTGTTCAATCAAACCAATACTGGCACTTGTCTCACTTTTCAGTTGCTGCCAAGTTTTAGGATTCAGAGCATCATGCCCAAATTTCGAGTTAGTCTGTTCAGCCAGTTTTGGTACACAGATACATAAAAGGACATTGGCAAGTGACAACAGGTGGCATTGCCATCAAGTGATGCTTTACCTACTCTTCACGTTGGGCTATTTATTCTTTATTTCTGCCCTCTATTTCTGCTATAGTTAGCCCTGCACATGTGTCCCCTCCTACAAGCTAATCTTTGGAGCCTTAATACTTATTCACACTTTCAAATTCCTCTACATGACTACATAGAGATGAACAACTACAAGAGAAAAGGCGAGCATTAACTGGGTTTTATATACAGTGAGCCAAAAGCAGTTTGAACAACCATAGCTGCACTTTTCCCCACTTGCCACAATAATACAGACAGCTGCCAAGTCCCACTCATACAGCCTAAATCACATTACTGTTTTCATATGTTCCAATATGTGATCATATGGAGGAATCTGAAAGTAAGGTTTGCCCAAAAGGTCTTCTCAAATGCGGTTTATAATTGTTATTATGGTAAAGAACAGCAGTGACTTTAATCTACAGGGTGTAATGCGACCCTTTCTATACAGGGAGAGGTAAATGGCTACAGTTTAAAGCCAAGAGACCTACTTTATTTAATGATCTCAAATAAAAGAAATGGATGGCAAAATTTGCAGGGACAAATGTATTAAAAACTCCAAAATCTAGAGCAAGAACCCAAGTGTACTTCAACATCACTACATAGTTTGGCAACATAATGGCAAACATAATGGTTCTTGTAGGTTATCCGGGCTGTGTAACCGTGGTCTTGGAATTTTCTTTCCTGACGTTTCGCCAGCAACTGTGGCAGGCATCTTCAGAGTAGTAACACTGAAGGACAGTGTCTCTCACTGTCCTTCAGTGTTACTCCTCTGAAGATGCCTGCCACAGTTGCTGGCGAAACGTCAGGAAAAAAAATTCCAAGACCACGGTTACACAGCCCGGATAACCTACAAGAACCAATGAACTCTGACCGTGAAAGCCTTCGACAATATTTCACACATTGGTATTTGCAAAACAATGTACTTTTATCAGGAATTCTCTTCCTCATAATTATGAACATAATACTTCCTGCTTTTGAAGGTCTAACTTTAATGTTAGTGGTAAACATGATAAGGTCAAAAGAGCAAGTTATATAAAAACAGAATGCCAGATCATATTCTATTACAATGTACTGGCACACTTTTCTCTGCCATCATTGCTGCTTCTGCTTATGGGGAAAAAGAGAACATGCACATGCATCCTGGATTATTATTATTTTTAAAAAACACAGGTATTACTTTGTATAAGCGTCAAGACATGGGGAAACAGAGTTTTCCCCTGCCTTGTCAATTTCCCTGAGGAGTGAGATAATGAAGGAAAATGGTGCTTGGCAGGCTAGAAGGGCAGCTGTGCGACTATATCAGAAATTGGTCACAGGGACCAGCATCTGGGATAGGCATGTAGGGTGGACAGGGTACAGCAACATTTTAAAATGTGAAAAACATACCTTGTGAATGGTGGTAATGTACTATAATTGAGCAGGGCATATACTCAAATAATAAAAAGCAGTTTTAAATACATGAATAGAGACAGAGAAGAGCAAGAAATCATGCTCTTGGCTGTGAACTGTGCAGTCTTCCCTAACATATATTGAGCACTTTAAACAAGAATCATCACTGATACAGCAGCATTTGAAGCCCAACTTCAGCAGTATATCCATCCACACAAACATACATATATACATCATTATGTCTCGATACATTTTATAGTAGGGGAAAAGTTACATCTTAATTAAGAAAATATCATAATTTTATTTTAACAAAATAAATTGTAGGCTATAGTGTATTAGTGTATTCCAACCACATATGCACTTACATTACTGAAGTGTGAACACTACGTTACCTGTACAAATGTCAGTGCTGCTTTCTGTAGTAAACACTCAGCATAACAGATTTCTGCGTGCATTTCCTCTGTTAAAGAAAAAAATCATCTGATGTAACCATTACTATATTTAAAGTAAAAATGAATGGTATTAAATAGTTATTCCCAGACCCCCCAAAAATGTATCTAACCCTTTTATCTGACTTACATTTTTATCTTACTCCATCGTTTACATTAATTATGTTGATGGTCCATTATTGTTGTGTGTTTTGCCATCAAGTCACAACTGACTTATGGAGACCCCATAGGGTTTTCAAGGCAAGAATCATTCAGAGGTGGTTTGACATTGCCTGCATCTGCATCACACCCCTGGTATTCCTTGGTATTCCATCCAATGCTTGCTTGCCAGGGTCGAGGCTGAGAGTGTGTGACTATGACCTCCAATTAATTACCAAGGTTCTTCATATACATTATTACAGTAAAATGTAAAATAACTCAGTAAATTCTCATCTGAGTTACTGTAATGTGGAAATGTACAGATCTTGCTGGGGGTATTTTCAACCTGGCCAGGCCAGACCTCGGTGGTGGCTCATGTCGTAATCACAACCCCAGGTAAGGTGTCCCGGGGCCAACTAGAGGCCCGTGCCCCGGAAGCAATGGGAAATCGTAGCACGAGAAGTGGAGGATATGCTGCGCCTAGGAGTGATAGAACCCTCCAGGAGTGCATGGAGGAGCCCGGTGGTCCTTGTCCCGAAACAGGACGGGACACTATGCTTTTGCGTGGATTACCGGGAAGTGAATCGCCTGGAACAAATAAATGCTTTCCCGATGCCCCGATCGGAGATCTTGATCAATCAACTGGGTACGGCCCGCTAGCTATTGGCTCTCGACTTAACAAAAGGGTATTGGCAGGTACCCATGGTAGAGGAGGATAAAGAGAAGACAGCCTTTGCCACGCCCCAGGGGCGTTTCCAATTTTGGATAATGCCCTTTGGGCTACATGGGCCACCTTTCAGTGCCTGGTCGACCAGGTCTTGCCCATTGTCAGGCATTCGCCACGACATACATTGACGATATTATTATTTTCAGCCAGAATTGGCAGTTGCACCTAAAGCACTTAAGAGCTGTTCTCTCAGCCCTGTCAGGCGCAGGTCTGAAAGTCAACCCAAAAAAGAGCCAACTGGGGTTCCAGGAATTGAAAAACCTAGGCTTCCTGATTGGAAAGGGCCAATTGAGACCATTACCAGATGGGGTGGTGACCTTGGAACAAAGCCCTGTGCCCTCTACCAAGAGACAGCTATGGTGATTTTTGGGATTCGTGGGCTATTACAGCCGCTTTATCCCCCATTTTGCAACAATTCCCAGCCCACTGTTGGATTGTTTGAAGAAAGATTCGCCTAATCCTATACAGTGGACTCTGCAGCGTACCCAGGCATTTCAGCAGCTGCGGAGGGCGCTCTTGCGGAACCCCATACTGCAAAATCCAGACTTTGATAAGCCCTTCGTAGTCTTTACAGATGCCTCCGACACGGGGCTGGGTGCCATGTTGGCTCAGTAGGTCGAGGGTCAAGAGCAGCCAATACTGTTCCTCAGTAGGAAGCTACAACCAGCCGAAACCCGTTACGCCACAGTAGAGAAAGAGGCCTTGGCCATCAAATGGGCCGTCGGTGACCTGCAGTTTTATCTCACTAACAATCCATTTACGTTAGTAACGGACCATGCCCCTTTGGTCTGGATGGTACGCATGAAAGCCCACAATGCCCAAGTCTTATGCTGGTATTTATCCCTCTTCCCCTTCAGCTTCATTATATGCCACCGATGGGGGAGACAGCACAGCAACACAGACTACTTATCCCGGCTCTTCGAGGATGACGACAGCAAGCTAGGGGGGGGATGTGTTCGGGGCTGGATGAAGCAGCCTTCCCTCCAGGAGCTGTCAACACAGCAGCCCCAGACTTGGGGGAAGGAGCTGGGCAGCGCGCCGAGGGTTGCCTTCCCAGCCCGGCCTCCAGGGCTCAAGATGGGTGGGCCCCGGCCCTCAGAGGTCAGGCAGAAGGCGAAGACAGCTTGAGAGGGGAGACCAGGATGTCAGGATGGAGCAAAGCCTCTCAAGAGGCCCCCTCCACACTGACGCAACACCTCCAAAGGGAAAGAAGAGGCCAGGGCGAGGCAGGTCCCATGGCAACCACTTACCTGGGGGAAGGGAGAAGACTTCAGGGCACCCCCACACTCCCTCCCTTCCCTGCCTCGTCCATGGGGAGATTGCTGCTCCCCCCTCCTCGCAGCCGGCAGTCTCACCAAAACACAGGCAGCCGGCCGAGGAGGAGAGCCTGCAGAAAGCTGACACCTGGGAGATGAGGCTCCAAGCGGCAGGAAAGGGAGGAAAGAGAGAGAATGCAGAGAAGTTACGGATGAGTAATCACACAGTGAAAGGAAGGGCAAGGCCGCAGCCCTGCGGGAGGAGGGAGATTAAGGGGGAAGAGCCAACACCTGGGTGAGGGGGGTAGAGTTGAGGGAGAGCCAGGGAATTTGAGCTGGCGAAGGGATAAAAGGGGGAGATTGCAGCCGAGGAGGAGGGTGGACGATTGCCTGGAGACAGAGACAGAGACACACACACAGAGAGAGAGAGAGAGAGAGAGAGAGAGAGAGACAGAGACAGAGACAGAGACAGAGAGACAGAGAGAGAGAGAGAGAGAGACAGAGAGAGAGAGAGAGAGAGAGAGAGCGAGAGAGCGTAAGAGGCAAAAGTCCAAGGGCAGAGTGAGATGCTGGGAGTTTCTCTGAGTGCCGCTGCCATTCTGAGACTGTCCCAGACCCTGAGGGAGGCACGCCAGGATGGAAGCCTCAGGGAGGAACCCTGAGGGCCAAGCCCCGGTGCACAGAGTATCATAGAAAGTAGTTCTGGAGCCAACAGAATTATTAAAGAGCAATAGTCAAATACATCAGCTGCTAGACTACTGCATAATTTAATAATACACTGAAAGACCTCCGGAGGAAACAAAAATAAATCCAAAGATGGCGTTTTCCATTATGTTTTTCCCCCTTCCCTGATGGAACTCAGGGTAGCATACATGGTATTCCTTAGAGATATCACAGCCAGACACTAAATTAGCAAAGAATGAACGATGCTACTTTAATCTCAATATTTAGAGCAAATGAGATACTATATCATGTGATCAAAACAATCTAAGAATATGCATTACAGAAATGACAGCTCATCCTGTGGTTTTCTTACCTTCACTCAGCTGATCTACAGATTGTTTTGAAACTAAACTGGACAATGATTCCACCACTGTGTTTCTTTTCCTGAATCTACGTTAATATGAATGAGAAAGACAATCAGTAAAAACCTTACTTTTATTCTTGAAACCCTTGCACACTTGCCAAGAGTTTAGAGGAGAAACAAGAGCAAAATTCAGTGCTGGATAAAATAGGCTGTTAATAATATAGAACAGTTGAGGGCAGGGACCTAAGCATGGTATTACCCAGCCAGCTTGTTGGAGAGAACTTGGAAAAATGGCAGAGGATGGTGCAAATTAGAGTGGCCAGGTCCTTCTTCGTAACCAGTGGGAGGTTTTTGAAGTGGAGCCTGAGGAAGGCAGGGTTTAGGAAGGGGAGGGACTTCAATGCCAAAGAGTCCAATTGCCAAAGCAGCCATTTTCTCCAGGGGAACTGATCTCTATCAGATGGGGATCAGCTGTAATAGAAGGAGATCTCCAGCTAGTACCTGCAGGTTGGTAACCCTAGTGCAAATTGGTAACTACTGCCACTAGCCATTAGCCTAGTAGTGAAGATGTTAACTCATCTTACCCAATCTAATCTGTGGAAGGGAGAAGAAAAGCTGCATGGAACTTCCTGCACTTGTGTGTGATGGCCTTCTATCCAGCTCAGAGGGAGGGTCAGCCAGCTGAGTCCAATTAAGTCTGGTTTAGAAAAAGAACCCCCTCCTACAGTAATCCTAAATTAGGAAAGAGGAGGAGGGCAGGGGCAGAAAGAAATGAGGGAGGGACTGTGGCTTAGTGGTAGAGCCTCTGCTTGACATGCAGAAGGTCCCAGGTTCAATCCCCGGCATCTCCAGTTAAAGGGACTAGGCAAGCCGGTGATGTGAAAGACCCCTGCCTGAGACCTTGGAGAGCTGCTGCCAGTCTGAGTAGACAATACTGACTTTGATGGACCAAGGGTCTGATTCAGAAGGCAGCTTCATGCATTCAATATAAATTTCAAACGCCAATTGCCAGGTCATAGAAGTTCTTTAAAGACTTGCTCTGAACTTAAAGACAGGACTGGTTTGGCGAAGTCAGAAAGCCCTTCCCACTGGTGAAATCAAGTCTTCTAAACTGTGAGAAGATGCTAACCCAGACATCAAAACTGCCCTCTGCCTTGGGATGTAGGGTGAAACAATAAGGCATATATATTAAGAGTCATTTGATTCTCCTTTAGTGCTGCCCAGCAGTTTTTAAATTAGAGTTTCTTCTCTACCAAATGGTGTGTATCCAAACCACAAAAATGTAGCCTCTCTTTACATTATATTTTTTATGAATAAAAAAGGTAAGGTAAAGGTCCCCTGTGCAAGCACCGGGTCATTCCTGATCCATGGGGGGACGTCACATCCCGGCGTTTTCTAAGCAGACTTTGTTTACGGGGTGGTTTCCCCAGTCATCTTCCCTTTACCCCCAGCAAGCTGGGTACTCATTTTACCGACCTTGGAAGGATGGAAGGCTGATACTCCTTGTTGAGCAGAAACACAAACATGAGAATACAGAACCCACTAATATTTAAATTTAATCAATGCACAATTCAGTGATGCTTACTTTTGGCAGGTTTGTAAAGCTTCTTTCATTGTAGCAATTCCCATTTGGATATCCTGCTGTTCAAAGGTCATAGCAGCTTGCATAACTAAAATAGTGCTATAACCTAGGGCATGGTACATACTGCCTTTTGACCTGTTTGGGGGGAAATTGACATTTCAGTTCAAGTGTCCATTTCCTAAAATTATGTGCCCTTTAGTAAAAAATTACAAGTTCTGCAAAGTAACGTTATACAGGTTGGCTATCCTTACCCGGACTGCTTGGGACCAGAAGTGGTCTGTATTGTGGATCTTTCCGTATTTTGGAATATTTTGGAATTTTTGCATATACATAATGGGATATCTTGGGGATGGGAGCCAAGTCTAAACATGAAATTCATTTATTATACACACACACACTTTACATATACATATACTTTATGTATATATATACATTTATGTTATATAATATATATTACATATACTTTATACACATAGCCTGAGAACAATTTTAAACAATATTTTAAATAATTTTGTGTACATTGAACCATCAATGGAGCTGCTGAGGGCCTGTGAGTAATGCCTGCATGCCGGCTCAAAATGTTTGGTTTTTGGATCAGTCCGGATAAAGGATACTCAACCTGTATGTATGTATGTGTATACACACACACACATATACATTTTTTTTCTTTTCACGTATAATGCATGCTGGTAGTCTCCTCGTTAGAAAAGCATCTCGCTGAAAATTTTTTTTCAAATCTACTTCTGAGTTCCTTCATCTCTCTGCCCATTCCTTGGACCTGGGTATTATTTTGGAACCCAGTCCTGGTTTGATATACACACTTTCTCACAGGTGTAAACTATGGGGGGGGGGGGCTGAGGGGATCAAGCTACCCCCCCCCGAACTTGGCCAGGGGAGCTGACCCGCCCCCTGGGCAACCAGTGCCCACATGAAAGGGTCTGTTACAATGGCAGCTGAAGCACAGTCCTGTCCTACCTTCCTGTTGTATCATGTTATAATTTCCATGATTCTTTGGGGCTTTGTTCTTGTTTGCTAGTATGTATTTGTGTGTATATTGAGAAAGGCACTGCTGACAATTTTAGCATCAGTAAGCTACCTTGCCTGTCAGGCCATTGTACTGTACAGTGGAGTACAGGCTCGTGTAAAGCATGAAAAGCCAAGAGCACTATATGTCCATTGTTTTGCACATGTTGTAAATAGGGCAAAAAAAAATTGGTAAATTTTGGGTTCGGGTTTACTGGGCTGAAACTGTTTAAACACTATCAGCGAAAAAGAACATAACTCTGAGACACTTTTGCCCCACTAGGTGGACTGTTAGAAAAGCTTCCTTACAGTCAGTGGATTCAAATTATAGGGTGTTGATTCAGTTCTTTGAGAATGTATCATAAGAAAAGAACATAAGAAAAGCCCTGCTGGATCAGACCAAGGTCCATCAAATCCAACAGTCTGCTCACACAGTGGCCAACCAGGTGCCTCTAGGAAGCCCACAAACAAGACAACTGCAGCAGCATTATCCTGCCTGTGTTCCACAGCATTTAATATAATAGGCATGCTCTTCTGATACTAGAGAGAATAGGTATACATTATGACTAGTATTCATTTTTACTAGTAGCCATGGATAGCCCTATCTTCCATCAACATGCCCTTCTTAAAACTTTCTTCTGAGCAGAGATTTTGGGGAGGTGAGAATGAGGAACTGGGGCAAATACTGGTAACAAGGCAGGAAGTCCTAGAACATCTAGGCAAACTAACAAGTCACAGGGACCAGACTGTATTCACCCTAGAGTTCTTCAAGAACTCAAATGGGAAATTGCTGAACTCCTAAAAGTAATACCGTATATACTCGCGTATAAGCCGAGTTTTTCAGCCCCAAAAAAGGGCTGAAAAAGCCGGCCTCAGCTTATACGCGGGTCAATACGGTAGAGGAGGGAGGGGGGAACTTACCGCCGCCGGCATCGCCGCCGGGCTCACACGGCTTCCCCCGGCCAGGAGCGCCCTGGGGGGGCCTCCTGCGGCCACTGGAGGCCCGCGCTGCCATCGCCGCCGGGCGCCCCCCTGCTCCTCCCGGCCGGCACCGGCCTGGGAGGGCCTCCTGCGGCCGCTGGAAGGCCGTGCCGCCACCCCCGCCGGGCGCGCAGAGCTCCCCCTGGCCAGGACTGGCCTGGGAGGGCCTTCTGTGGCTGCGGGCCGCCACCGCCGGGCCTGGAGCAAAGGTAAGCCTGCTGGGGGGGGGAGGGGTTATAAGCCGACCCTCGGCTTATACGCGGGTGCCTAATTTTTCCCCATTTTTGGGGAGAAATTAGGCACCTCGGCTTATAAGCGGGTCGGCTTATACACAGGTATATACGGTATGTAACTTGTCTTTTAGATCAGTCTCTGCACCAGAGGACAGGAGAATGGCCAATGTAACATTTATAAAAAAGGTTCCGGGGGGACCCAGGAAATTACAGGCTAGTTAGCTTAATGTCTATTTTAGGTACATCAATGGAAAGCATTATTAAAGATAAAATTGTCAAGCATATACAATGGCAAGGCCTACTGAGCAAAACCCAACATGGCTTCTGTAAAGGTAGATCCTGTCACACTAACCTTTTAGAATTTTTTGAAAGTGTCAGTAAGCATGTGGACAGGAATGAGCCTGTAGAAATTGTGTATTTCGATTTTCCAAAAGGCTTTTGACAAAGTTTGCTAAGCAAAGACTGTTAAACAAATTTCAGAGTCATGGGATAAGAGGACAAATCCTCTTATAGATTGAGAGCTGGTTGAAAAATAGGAAGCAGCGAGTAGGAATAAATGGTCAGTTCTCACAATGGAGGGATGTGAGCAATGGGGTCCCTCAGGGATCTGTGTTGGGACCGATGCTTTTCAACTTGTTCATCAATGACCTGGAGTTGGGGGTGAGGAGGTGGCCAAGTTTGCAGATGACACCAAATTATTTAGGGTGGTTAAAACAAAATTGGACTGTGAAGAGCTCCAAAAAGATCTCTACAAACTGGAAGAATGGGCATTAAAATGGCAAATGAGATTCATTGTAAGCAAGTGTAAAGCAATGCATATTGGGGCAAAAAAATCCCAATTTCACATATGTACTGATGGGATCTGAGCTGGGAGTGACAGACCAAGAAAGGGATCTTGGGGTGGTAGTGGGCAAAGGAAGTCCCTCCCTGTGATGTCACTGGCCCCTCCCTATTATGTCATAGCAATGCCTCTGGCCCAGCCCCAGCCCCCCCGGAAATTGGAACGTCTACGCCCCTGCACTTTCTCTCTTTTAGGTGCATATGCAATGATGTATATGATATTTTAAATTTGAAAAAGGCACAAATTCTGAGTAACAAAATATCTAGGTCACTTCAGAGGATTGAAACAAATAACTGCAGAAGATCTATCTGCCTTAGTAGAATAGAGGACACAGAAATAATGGAAACTACAATGCTGAGATGTCTTATATTAATCTCCAGGAACCAGATGGCCTACCTTTTTTTCTATATTACTCACCATGGACGAAGTAATTCCAGAGCCTCTGAGAATTTGTTGTTTAGAAATAGATTTAATGCCATTGTACACTCTTCCAAAGCACACTTGAGATCCATCTTGGTGGCCCTAATAAAGCAGACAATGAAAACTAAGATTTAACTAGCAATGTCTGTCTTTATTCCAAGCCAGCATACAAACCGCATAGCATAGTTTAGCTGTTTTATACATTCTATTTTATTATGCCTGTCTCAGATATAAAATAAGACCAGATACAATTAGACTGGATTCAGTATGTTTTCTCATCACATTATCTTAAAGCTAAGAAAATAAATATATTTAAGGTAACATATCAACTAACTTCAAAACTAATAAATGATGAGGTTTATGGAATGCAGTAATACCTGGAAAGATCATCTCTCAAAATCTATTTTTAAAATCTTGCTAATGTGTGGGAAATTGTTACAAATGTATTTGTACTTTATACTTCACTTCCATGAATATCAATGTTCTCTCATTAAAAATAAACTTGACTCAGTGGTTACATTGATTAACCATATGGTTTTCTAAAGTAAGTTACAAGTTACAAGTAAGAGTCACATGATATCATATGTGTGTAAATGAGAGAGAGAATAGTGTGAGTAATCAAGAGGCTAAGAAACTGCTTACTATTGAATAAACAGATATTTTATTTACAACACTTCAATCACTTGGGGTTGCTCAAACTGATTCAGAGCTTCTCTTGGCAAACTCAGCATTCAAACCAGCAAATCATAGCCAAGCTGCTGGAGAGGACAAACTCTTCTCCCCTTTGTAGCAGAAAAACAACTTTCTAGTGTATCTCCAGTAGTTAATTTACTACAGAATTTGGACTGGTAAGAATGCAGTGAAGAACCCTCTCTTAATCACAAGCTACGAGATCAGAAGTGGGCTGTGAGATTGCACATCTCTTCTCCTTTTCCATACCAAATCCTCCACTACTCCTGTCTCAAATATCGTTAAACATTACACCAGCAGCAATCTTAATCACAATGAGTTCTGACCAGGATCTTGTAACCTGGTTTAGACAGAATTGGAAGCAAGTTTCATTTGACTGGTAGGGGGAAGAGCATGTCATCTAGTCCAACCCCCTGCACAATGCAGAAAACTCACAACTACCTCCCCCTCCACACACCCAGTGACCAGAAGATGGCCAAGATGCCTTCCCTCTCCTCATCTGCCTAAGGTCACAGAATCAGCATTACTGACAGATGGCCATCTAACCTCCTCTTAAAAACCTCCAGGGAATGACCCTGGTGGTCCCTTCCAACTCTATGATTCTATGATCCAGGAGAGATAAGAGCTGCTATTCCAGTATAGAGATGATCCGGAAGGTGTGCACATGAATAAACTTGTTGAGGTTACAAAGGTACAGGATGGGCCATTTACCACCCACCTTCTTGTCCACTAAAAAATATCTTGAATAAAACCCATCAGGGTCCATACTCTCATCAACTTTAGAAATTGCTCCTTTAAGGAGGAGTGCAGACACTTCCTGGATGAGCTCAGGTGGGCTCAAAGCAGAAGAAGATGGAGGGGGACCAGAGCGAGGAACATGAGACCATTCAAGAAAATAACCATTCTTTATTATATTTAAAACCCAACTGTCATCACACACTTGTTCCCAAACTGTAGCAAACCTTGCCAAACTTTCAAAAACAACAGTTGTAAGTGCCCAAAGTGACTCTGAAGGTCTCAGTGCCTTCTCGTAGAGGAAGGCCTTAAGTCTAGTGTCCCTGCCTTGCTTGGCTTGAGGCATTAAAAGATTGCAGGCCTTGCAGGACTCAGTAATGTGGCCCTCGCCTAGACAATACAGGAATTCCTTGTGCTCGTCATTCTGTGACATTTTGGTGCCGCAAGATGCACACTTCTTAAACGAAGCCATGAGTAACGACTCACAATTGGAAGAAGTAATAAGAGTCGGTCGCAAAGGTGAAAGATCAAGCAGAAACTCCCTACATATTTACACTCTGCAGCAGCGAAGGAAGAACTGGGGGATGGCCAACGCCCCTCCCCTTCGCTGCGTGACTGTTTTTTGTCTAAATGATATACACTTTTCAAACCAAGTGCAGACGGTAGTACTACACAATTGTCTACATGGATAAGAATAATTGGATCAGCCATGTAATTTCTTACATCTATTTTAAAAATCTATCAATATTCAGAAAAGTAAACATTGTCTTGGTCTGATAACAACAAGAAGTTCATATTCCTTACTGAAGATATCTTAAAACCTGCTAAAGGTGATCAGGGAAGGTGGTGAGAGACAGATAAACTATTCAATCTTTTTATTAGTTTATTACAATATTAATTTTTTTCAAAACATGTAATAAGCATACATATGTTGATATATAACCTGTCCAATACAAAAGAACATAAAAAAGAAACAAATACAAAGAAAAAAAGGAGCAGTCAGGTGCAGACAGAGACTTGGATCCTATTTATTTATTTACAGCTGATTGAAGGCAAGAAAAATATAGGGTGAGTTGTTATTTATGAAGTGCATGTTCTTGGATTATTTTGATCATATGGCAACATAAAATAGATCTAGAGAACCAGTGTGGTGTAGTAGTTAGAAAGTCTAACTGGGATCTGGGACACTCAGGTTCCAATCCCCACTCTGCCATGGAAGCATGCTGGGTGACCCTGAGTGCTTCTGCAGACAGAACAATTTGCACCTACAGAGCCTGATTTTCTTACCTCTCCCCTCCTGCTGCAGCTCAAAATGCCCCCTTGAAATGTTGGCCCTGGGGCACAGGAGACTTCCAGAAACAGAATTGGGGGCCTGAAGGAAGAGAGAGGCAAGAAAAATGCACCCACAGGCAAAAATTGTTCTGTCCCAGAAACACTCCACTGTATCCAAGTCAGAAGCTATTCCCAACGTATCCAAAACTCTGTGGAAGAGTTACTTATTTGTAATTGTACAAGATGGACTGGACTCACTAGTGTATTGTTTTATATCCACATACAGAACTCAAATGACTTGATATGTATTTTGTTAACTGTGTTTCTTGTCCACAACTGTTTCTTATATTGCTATGGCAAATACTTTCTCTAGCCATTAACAAAGATGCGTATCTTTTTCCCCACAGTCCTTTTAAAATACTACAGAAGAGTTGGAATACAAACCTGAAAGAAATGCTCTAAAACAGCCTTCATTTGAGTGCTGGACTAGGATCTGGAAGAGCCAGGTTCAACACCCACCCACCCATTCTGCCATGGAAGCTTGCTGAGTGACCTTGGGCCAATCACACTCTCAGCTCCCCCTAACTCACAGGGTTGTTGTGAGGATAAAATGGCAAAGAAGAGAATGATTTAAACTGCTTTGGGTCCCCATTTATAAATGAAATAAATAAAACAAAACATTGTGGGTAGTTGTTTCATCTCCGCCATGTGTCATATTTAAAGTAAGTGCTTGAAATCAGCAACACCAAGAACAGAGTACATTAAGAATTCCAAAGTATGCCTTGGAATATGGCCAGGAAAATGCATTACTCCAAAAGAACATAACTTAGTTACAGTCAATACAGAGACTACTTGAAACAGACAGACGTAGTATTTGCCAGCAAATAATTTACTTGCAACCCAAGCATGTTGCTTGACCTGGCACATATATCAGTGGCTGCGTCTCTTATTCTTCTGCTAATATTTGTACATACCTGTTGTGTACACACAAAGAAGCGAACTGGCGAGAGGAATGGAGGAACATATGAGAACATATCTGTCACTTATCTTCTAAACAGCATCTTTCCCATGTACAGATCACATGGAAGAACTTGTATGTAAAACTGGGGTCACCACTGCTGTAAGTTATGTAATAGTGTACATTTTTTTCTTTAAAAAAAAATTCTATTTAGTTGATGGATTTTGAGGTTTTTTACTCTTGTTCTTTTTTTCTTTTTTTGAAAAAAACAATAAAGATAGAGATTTTTATTCACGATTGGATTGGATGCAAGGAAAAAATGGTGTGGCAAATTTGCATGGTTGAAAGTTATATGAAAGATAAACTACTAAAAAATAAAATGAATCTTCAAAATTAAAGGGAAGAATCTATATTCTACAAGTCAATCGGCACATTATTAATGAACAAGATATTACTTTATGTAACAGTGGCTTGAATACTGGGTTCAACCAATAACCATTTAGCTCCCTTTAGTACTTTAATGCATACACTAGAAGCAATTTATTAATCTTATTTAAGCCACTAATGGCACAATCCTAAGAATTTCCTGGGAGTAAGCCCCATTGAATAGACATGAGTAGGATTCTGAGTAGACCTGCTTAGGGTTGCTCTCTAAATAATGGTTTGGCATGGATTTCCCCTGTTGAGTGCCAACTCACAGCTGTTGAAGCAAGCAGTGCAGGAGATGCTGCATCTCTATTTTAACAAGCCAATTACATTGGAACACTAAATTAAGGTCTTCCCCTTGACCTTAAGAAACCTCTGCTGGTAGCAGCTCCAGTCACAGCCTTCTAGACTGCAGATCTCAAAGTATTCATTCAAAATAAACTAACTTAAAACCAGTAGAAGCAAACTCTTCCCAGTTAGCTGGATAACTCAATACAGGTACAACAGGGGTTAACACACAAAAGCTTGCAAGTGATTTCCTGAATTCCCCCCATTTGAAGAGCTACTAAACTATGTTCCTCCCATAGTTGAAGCTCATATGATTTTTAGTCCCAGTCTTTTATCACAGCAAAAAAGGACCCTGAGGTTCACGTATCATGTGAAATAACTATCTCAACAGTTATAAGAAAGAGAATAAAGGGGAAAGCAATGACACCTTCCAAGTTCAGACATACTTTTCATTCCTGCATTATATAGGAAGCAACAGAATACATACTCAAAATTGAAAGATTTCAATAAAATAATTGTAAAAAGCATCACAAAATTAGCTTCACAACTGTGTTAGAAGCAGAATGTTCCCTGAAGTAAAACTCCAGTAAGAGTATTCACCTTGTCTTTTAAGTTTTTAAATTTTATTTATTACATCTTTATCCCACTTTTCCTCCAAGGAGCTCAGGGTGGCATACATTAGTCGCCCTTTCTCCATTTAACCCTCACAACAATCCTGTGAGGTACGTTAGGCTGAAAGTCTCTGGCCCAAGGTCACCCAGCAAGTTTCCATGGCTTGGTGGGGATTTGAACCTGGGTATCAAAGAGACTAGTTCGACACTTCAACCATTATACCACAACTGACAGCAAAAAGGCCAGCAAGTGCCTTCCTCCTGCCCCCTTTTTTCTCTCTTCACTTGGTTCAAGATGCATGTGTCTCCTGGACACATATTCACGTTCTTTTAAAGGGTAAAATGGCAACAAGGCAGTCCCTCTGCAGCACAGCTATTTCCCTTACTCCCACATCCATAACTTTGTGTTACTGATCCACACAGAACTATTACTGCCTTAGCATTATCTTTAGTGCTTGTTGTTCTTACTGCACTGTCCATCTCTTTCACCTTGGAGCAGCCAATGGGTACTAGCAAAGATTTTTTAGCAAATAATGAAGATCCTGACATATACAGTACAGTGGAGGGGGGGGAAACCTAGTGCAACTAGTAAAGAATTCCAGAGAGGTAGGAGAAATATCACAACAGATGAAAAAATTTCTCTAGAGGAAAACACAATCCGGTTACCCAGCATATAGGGCAACAATACCATGCCAGATGTTTATGGCAGTAGCACTGCGTCATAGAAATGTTGGCTCAGATCCAGATGCATTACTGGGACTGGGTAATCTTTTTTTCTGTGACTTGCTGCAACTTTGCAGTAATTTACATACAGTTTGCTGTACATTAATCTTATGTAATCACTGTAGAACAGCCTTTCTATCTCATTATATGTTTTCAATTACTTCAAGTATATTCAGTCCCCCCTTTTAAGCTATTGATTCATTAAATATAAGCTCCTGTGATGAAGACACAAATGAAAGTCATTAGACAGCAAGGACTATGAGTTTACAGAGACTCTCAGTAAATGCCACATCACACAGCCAGCTCAGATGTGTTCTACCGTGAGTTTCAGGAACACATCCCAAAATACACACCTTGCAGTATAATGCATCCTACAGCATCCTAGGCAATTAAACCATTGACATCACCAGGAAAAAAAAAGATGACTGCAAGAAACAAACTATGATAAGGTGAGGGAAAATCAATCATGTCTTAAACAACTCAATGTTAATTTTTACCATGGGCAGTCAAAGGCAAGCTGAACTCACTATATTTTCATTGCAAAATATAACCACTTTCTATTAAAAACCATCATTTAAACCCCTTTCAAAAAAACAAAAAAATTGCAAGTACCCTCTCACGTATTCTCTCAATATCAGTAACAACTTAGTAAAGACAAGACACAATATACTCACAGAATTAAATGATTTAGATAACTTTAGATGGAAGAAATGCAAGCGCTATAGGAAGATAAGCCTCTCTCAGACACGTTTTGTTTCCATCAGTAACAGAACAGCCAGTAGAAAGCACCCAGAGAGTATTTCTTTTTCTGTGTTTTATTCCTCAATACCCATGGGGTTCTCACTAATTAGTTATCAAGCAGAAAAATATAAAAGTCCACACAGTAGCAGCTGGTATCACAGGAATCCTCCATAACGGAATTTAAAAGAAATGTCAGTTGAAATAGCTGCAGCTACAGCAGTGCTGTTAGATGATGCCTCTGCAGAAGAGGATGATGGGAAATTTTCCCAATCTTTGCTGCAGCCTAATTCTAATCCATCACTACCTAGCAGCAAAGGGAAAAATTGAGAGCAAAGACAACTCAATTATTCATACATTTAGAAGTTTTTAAAAAGCTACCTCAATGTTTGGCATTTCATTCATCATAAAATGTTTAAAATCAAATAAAAAGGGAAGCCATGCTATTTCACATTTTCTTTTAAAATAACAGAAAGCATCAGATGACAGAACTGTTTAATAATTCATTGGCCCTTGTTCTAAATACAGTCTTACAATAAGTAATAAGAACACAAGATATTTACTGAGAAAATACTGTATCTTATTTTTCAAAACATTGATGGTTTTCTAAAACATTAAAACTATCTTTTAAAAGGAGCTAGATAAAGATATCCTATCACATACAAATCTAGGACATCTGGGAAGACAGTGTAGCAAGAGCATGAAAACATGAATGAAACCATCAATATAAAATCATCCTCTAGTGATGGTTCCAAGGAGTACTAAAGAGATCTCTACTAAGCTTCCTACAGTCTTCACCAGCATTCCAATATTTTATATTCTTACAAGAGTTCTATAGAAGCCTGCTGTATTTAAAAGGTCTGCAGAAGCATGTTGTTTCCCCCTCCTTTATTTATTTATTTATTTCTCACATTTCTAACTTGCTCTCCCCGCCAAGGCTAGACTTAGGGAGGGTGACAACATTAAAACACAAATATAACAATAAAATATTTAAAGCATTTAAAACCATAAATACCATTCTTAAATTATTAAAAAGATGGTTGCCATATAGAAGTTAGGGTTGCCAGGTCCCTCTTCGCCACCGGTGGGAGATTTTGGGGGTGGATCCTGAGGAAGGCGACGTTTGAGGAGGAGAGGGACGAATACGAAAGCCTTTATTGGCATTAAAAGGGAAATCGTACAATGAGGTTTACAGTAAAATCATGATATAAAGGCATGCAGATATCATACGATAAAGTTTACTATAAAATCATTTTTATAAGAACATACAAATCCCACTAAATTGGTTACTTGGTTATTCAATCCTGACTTAACCATTACATTGTGCAGAATAACAATCACGTTCTCTAATTACAAGCTGAAAAAACCTTGCCACCGAGTCAATAATTATTGGATCCTGCGTGGTCATAAGGTTTGATTTGGTAGGTATCAATTCCCTATCAGCAAGTAATGGGTCTATGAGATTAGAATGCCCCCTATCATAGAGCGGATATTTAAAGAGGATATGTGAAACTGCTTCTATGTCACCCTCCCCACATGGGCAGGCCCTATCAAGGTATGAAATTTTATTGAATCTTCCATATAGTAATGCAGATGGTAAAACATTTAATCTAGCGAGCATATATGCTCTTCGCTGTTGGGGTACAGTTAGGCATGAGAAATATTGTGCCAGATTGTTTGTATGGCCAAGGCTCCCAGCACAGGGGCGAACATCTACTACTTGCCAATCTTCTAAGCTCCTGCAGTTCTATGTCTATACATCTATGCTTAATCATCTCAAATGTTGCTTTTTCTGCAAGGCAGTACAAGGAATCCAAGGGGATTCCAATTGATCTAATTTTATTTTCAATAAAACTTATCCATCTGGATGAATCAGATTCAGTTAGCATATAATGAGTGAAACTGTTTATTTTAGAATATTGTCGAAGGCTTTCACGGTCAGAGTTCATTGGTTCTTGTAGGTTATCCGGGCTGCGTAACCGTGGTCTTGGTATTTTCTTTCCTGACGTTTCGCCAGCAGCTGTGGCAGGCATCTTCAGAGGAGTAACGCTGAAGGACATGTCCTTCAGTGTTACTCCTCTGAAGATGCCTGCCACAGCTGCTGGCGAAACGTCAGGAAAGAAAATACCAAGACCACGGTTACGCAGCCCGGATAACCTACAAGAACCAATGTTTCATTTTAGCCTTATACTGCCATTGTAACCAGAATTTTGTTGTTACAAGCCAAGCTCTTGTTTCCAAACATTTTTGGTTTGTTTCTAAGCACAAGGCTACATAAGGTACACAAGATGGTGTTCCAAGAATTTTTCGTAGGAATTTGGATTGTGTTTTTTCAACATCCTGGTTTAAGACCTGGATCCAGACTGGGATTCCATACAGAAGTTGAGAAGTTAAATTAGCGTTGAAGACTTTAAGAGCTGCAGGTACATACTGATGTCCTTTAGTATAGAAGAATCGTGTGAAAGCCAAAATACTGTTTTGCACAGCTGCTATCACCAGTTTCCTGTGCATCACCCAACTGGCTCTATAGTGGAAGTATATACCTAAATATTTAAGCCATTTCACCTATTCAATCGTAGTAAACCCTTATCCTCCATATGCATCGAGTCTACAGATTCTTAATTACAGATTCTTGTGCTATTATTTCTCCTCTCTGTTTTATTAAGCACTTCTTTCCAAAGGATGTTAGCAGTCCCTTCTTTGCTAATGCTGTCACAGAGATAAGATTGTTTACAAAGCTAGGGACGTAGTGGCAATTAGTCATGGTATTTTCCCTCACTTGCCAGGGACGAGCAGACAATGAATCAATCGTCCTGCTACCTAAACCTTTGGCCATAATTGGCTGGTCATCTACCACAGACAATTCCTGTTTCATTTCTTCATCTGATGTATCATCTAACTTGTCCTTCATCTCAACCACATTTATAAAATTCTCATAAGATTCAGGCAAGCTTATCAGAATTAAGAATTGAAATGTATTTTTCAGCAGCTCTTAGCCGGACAGCTAAATTAAGCATTTTTTTCAAGATGTTCTTTAAGATCAGCTCATTCTCTCGTTTTCATGGTAATAGTTGCTTTTGAAGGGACGTTTCATAGGAGCATAGAATCATAAAGTTGGAAGGGACCACCAGGGTCATCTAGTCCAACTGCCTGCACAATGCAGGAAATTCACAACTACCTCTACCCCTCCACACCCCCAGTGACCCCAGAAGATGACCAAAAAAACCCCTCCAGGATTCCTGGCCAATCTGGCCTAGAGGAAAATTGCTTCCTGACCCCAAAGTGGTGATCGGCATTTCCCTAGGCATGTAAGAGAGGGCCACGAGAGCCAAATACTGATGCAACCCTTCCTGCCCTTCCTCTCATTATCTGCCTAAGTTCACAGAATCAGCATTGCTGACAGATGGTCATCTAGCCTCTGCTTAAAAACCTCCAAAGAAGGTGAGCCCACCACCTCCCGAGGAAGCCTGTTCCACTGAGGAACTGCTCTAGCTGTCAGAAAGTTCTTCCTAATGTTTAGCCAGAGACTCTTTTGATTTAATTTCAACCCATTAGTTCTGGTCTGACCTCCTGGGGCTACAGAAAAAAACTGCACCATCCTCTATATAACTGCCCTTCAAGTAATTGAAGACGGTTATCATATCACCTCTCAGTCATGTCCTCCTCAGGGTAAACATACCGAGCTCTTCCAACCTTTCGCTAACCTAAGCTCATACTGAGCATTAGCTTTTCTAGCACTCTCCCTACAAGTACTGGTTATTTGTTTATATTTATTTTGGTTATAAGACCTTCCCTTCCATTGCCTAAATGGCTCTTTTATATTTTTCAAATCTTTAGAAAGCTTGTTTATGGAGCCACCCTGGCTTCTTTAGGCTCCTCTCATTTTTCCTTTTCATATGACTCGTTTGTGATTGTGCCTTCAATATGTCACTTTTAAGAAACTCCCACCCCTCTTGAACTCCCTTCTCCTTAAGTATTTCTGACCATAGGATTCTACCCAGCATAACTACGTTTGTTAAAATTTGCTTTCCTAAAGTCCAACCTATATGTCTGACTACACAAAGCTTTTCCCATGCCCAAGATTGTAAGTTCCAAAATTACACTACTACCCAGGGTATCCACTACTTTCACCTCGTCAACCAGTTCTTCCCTGTTGGTAAGAACCAAGTCCAAGATAGCAGACCCCCTTGTTCCCCTCTCCACTTTCTGGAAAATGAAGTTGTCAGCAAGACAAGTCAGGAATTTATTTGATCTTTCACTTTTAGCAGAGCTGAACTTCCAACAGATATCCAGGTAATTGAAATCTCCTATGATCACTGTATCCCATCTCTTTGAGAACTTTGTGATCTGATATAGGAATGTCTTATCCAAGACCTCTGTCTGGTTTGGTGGTCTATAGCAGACCCCCACCATAATATCACTATTATTTTTTACTCCTTTTATTTTTACCCAGAGACTCTTAATTGAACTTTCATGCTCAGATTCATGTATTTCTTCACAAGTATACACATCCTTGACATATAATGCTACTTCCTTATTTGTCTATCCCTTTTAAACAAGCTGTACCCCTCAATCCTAATATTCCAGTCATGAGTGTCATCCCACCAAGTTCCAGTAATGCCTGTTCGATCATAGTCCCCTTCCTATTCCTCCTGCTTGTTTCTCATACTCTGCATATTAGTGTAGAGACATCAGAATCCATGGTTTACGTGCCCTGAGGATTTCGTTTCTGGGCTTATCATGAGTTAATGTTTCCTTGCATTTGTGCCACTCCCCATAAATTTTTAGTGTTCTCATCTCCAGTTATTGGCATCATACTAGGCTTTGAATTTTTGTCTTGTTCCCCCATGGGATTTAGTTTAAAGCCCTCTTTATCAGGTTTGCAAGGGTATTACCAAACATATTTTTCCTACTCTCATGAGGTGCAAACCATCTCCTGAAAGTTTCATCTCAAAAGTGTGAGCCATGGTCCAAAAATCCAAATCTTTCCTGATGACACCATCTACATAGCCAGTCATTTATTCACAGTATTCTTTATTCCCTTCCTAAGCAACAACCTTTGACAGGAAGGACTGACAAAAACAAAACCTGTGCTCCCAGGTTGTGCTCCCACACCTGTGCTCCCACTTTTTACCCAGAGCCACGTAGTCTCTTGTAATATGTTCTGGGCTGTGCCGGGCAATAGAATTTGTTCCCACATGGATTAGTGAGAATGGATAATCATCTGTGGGCTTGATTAGTCTTTCTACCCTTTCCGACACACCCTGGATGCGTGTATCAGGTAGAAAGCATATCTCTCAAGATGATGTCTGGTCAGCACACTTTAGCCTCTACCCCTCTCAGTAGGGAATCCCCAATTACCAGCACATGTCTCTTCCTATTTTGGGGAGTGGAAGCTCAATTCTGCTCATCCACAGGAGCTGGAGAAATTTCCTTCAAGCTTCAGGGGGGCTGGGGGAGTAGCCCTTATTCCAATGGTCCAGAAGCAATGTCTATGGGGAGATCCTGGAACCGATTGCTTAGCACCAGAGGATGTCTCCTGATTTTCCTGCTCCTGTGGGTTACATTCTTCCATGCACCCTCCTCCTGTGTTGGGTGCTCCTCCATTAGATGATATACCATTCTCTCCTCCTCCTGGTGCTCTCTCAAGAGTGCTTCATGCATTTTGGCCATGAACTCTTCCCCTTCCCTTATAAAATGGGAGTGTGGACAAACATGCCTCAAGTCCCTGTATCATCTCCTCCAGTAGGGCTACCAACTCACACTTGCTGCCAGTGTAATTGCTGTTACCCTCAGGTAAGAATATGAACATGCCACAGATATTGCATGTCACTGCCTCAGCTCCCTCACCAGCCATGCTACTGCGATCCATTGCAGAAATGGTTCAGTTTTTTTCTGCACTTCCCTGATAACTCCCCTGACAAATGGCCTCAACTCCCTGCTTGCAGAAGCAAAAAGCTTAACACATATAGGATGTACAAACCTCTCAGCTTCTTACAGGGACCCCAGGCCTGACCCCCAGACTAACAGCCCTTGAGCTCTCACCCTTCGGCTTGTGCCAAAGGCTCACTTTTGACAAGTTCAAGGCTCACCCAGCAGTCAGCCACAGCCAAAGCAGACCTTTAAGCCTTTAACAACTTCTTTTCATGAATTCTCTCAAGTTCCTGCCACACTGATCTGGCTGTTGGGAACTTAAACACCTTTAGAAATTGCCTATCAGAGAAACAGATACTCTCGCTTGTTCACTTCTGCGGTCCCATGTAGCTTAGTCTTCTCCCTGGGCTGGTCTTTGAGTCTCCATGTCTTTCCACAATCCTTTCTCCAGTAGATGGGCTTTCCTGTTCTCCTTCCAAATCTGGTAATTGTTCTCTGAAAGCTTGTCAATGAAGGAGCCATGCTATGCACCTCAGGTGGTGGACATCTTAGTTCCTTTGTTCTCGCCCACTTGTCAGAGCCTCCAGCTATCTGATCTGGGCCAACATAACCCTTTGATGGCAGAGTGATTAACACAGCAAAGTTTCACAATCGAATTAAGATGTAGATAAATGTTTATTAAGGAACTACATAATAGACAGCAAAGATTAGAGAAGTCTCCTAACTACATAACTAGCTGAAAGCAGCGACAGAGTGGCTGAGTGACTTCCAAGAAGAAGGATGTTGCCCTAAGAATATCAGTCTGGGACAGCCAAGAAAGGACACTTAAAAGGATGGTAAATTGTTTCCAATATCCTGTCTAACTGCCCACATCCTGCCCCCTGCAGGGTATTATTCTCTATCTTTGTACACCAGACATACTTTCAAGTATAAGCATAACAACAGTGTTAGTTTTCAGTGAGTAAGACATGTTGAATAATTTACAAAATTATGAGGCAACATATTTTGACAATTATTTTTAAAACTGGTTCCTATGTATGATGTATTTTGCATCTACTATCAGTGCAACACATCAAGAACTTCTGAGAACTCTTCACCAACTGGAAGTGGAAAGTGCCATCAAGTCAGAGCTGACTTATGGCGACCTCGTAGAGTTTTCAAGGTGTCCAGAGCTGGAGTTAGCAGGAACCGCTCGACACAACTCAGCCCCGGGCTTATTCAGCCCGAGGACCCATGACAGGCAAAAAGCAAGCCACAGCATCTGCTGCCTCCTCTGCAGCGTCTCTAGCACTGCGCCCCCCCTCTGCCAAACAGCTGATTTGCGGGGAAAGCCAAGAACGGTCCAGGCTGGCCGGACAGAGGTCCAGTGCTGCCGAGCCCTCCCCCAGGACTTCCCAGATGCAGCTGGCAGAACCTACCCATAGTGCCCTAACAGCCCCACTGAACCGCACCTTACCTGGGGCAAAGTGAGGGGCAGTGGCTCAGTGGTAGAACATCTGCTTGACATGCAGACGGTCCCAGGTTCAGTCTCTGGCTCCCCTTCACCAACTACTAGTTCCAAAAACCTGTTCAGCCAAGTACTTAACTGATTCACGAGCTTTAAAAGAAACAAAACTGATGCAAGTGCTTTTATTTAACTGACGAGTGAAGAGGGCCAATAACATTCCAGCCATCTGTAGGAACTCTCTAGAGCTCTTTTTATCAATTTATAGTGCTCTTCCAATTCCAATTCCCACCTGAATTTGGGCTCCTCTATCAAGAGATAATAAGGTAACCTTTACCCACAGTTTTGAGATTAAAAAGCTAACTTTTCTTAAACACTTCTGGTTTCTATTTCTGCAGTTATACCACACAGAGTAGCTTCAGGATTAAGAATCTACATCTTTGGTATGGGAAAAGGGAAAAACGCAAGACAATGAAAGTCACTTTTAGCATTTATTGATAAATACAACTGACATTCCAGGAAATTCCTCTCTTGTAAAAAAGTGTGTCACTCCTTGCTGTGGCCTGATGGGCTGGCTTGACGACCACAAAGTGATACAATTATTTCTTCTTACTTTAATGACGCTACATAGAACTGAAATTACAGCTATTATCATTATCAGTCATAAACATCTGGCATTAATATAGCACATCAAATGTTCAACATTGATCACATACATTCTCAATAAAAGGTCTGTTAAGTGGTTCTTTACCCTTTGACAGCAGTGTGCTTTGCTGCAGCTTCATCCCATGGTGCTGCTGTAAAGGTTAAAGACCCAACTTTATGTGGACAGGACCAATCGCACAGGTCTTTCCCATTTTCTTTTTATAATATAAACCATCTTTTAAAAATAATTATTAGGAAGAGGTAAACAGAGTAAAATAAACAAGTGAGACACTGTCAGTTCTGATCTCAAGACCTTTCCCCACAGTCAGCAATAATGAGTTGGAGAAGAAAAGGAGTAGCAGAGTAGGAATGAAGGAGAAACAGTGTAGGCAGTAACTGAAGGCACTGCTGAAAGAACAAAATGGATAGTGTAACTTTTCATTTTATTTTATACCTTTCTATTCCCCCTCCCTTCCACTTGCAGAATAAGGCAATAATAAAATCTCACTTACACTGGGATGTTTTCAAAGGCATCTTCAAAGCTCTCCTGTAAATTTAGTGAGAATAAATTGTTAGTAAGCTGAAGATATACTGAATTAAATGACAGCTATCTTGTTATAAAAATTAAGTAGCCAGTTTCCTTAAATATTAGATTGTACATTCATACTGAACTCCTAATCTACCCTGACAACAGGGGATACCTAACATTTCCCCCCAAAACTGTTTTTTCTGATCAAAAGCACCCTTCCAAAGCTGTTTTTCCATCCAGAAGGGAAAAGATATGGTAGGGGCAAATATGAACGTGTCCTGTACCAGTCACATGAAACTGAGAAATTCTAACCAGAAGACAAATTCTTTTAGAATTTGACGTCTCTGTTAAATGGAACATAATGTTACTCTTAACATAAAGCACATATCATTATACTATTAAAAAGTTTTATGCAAAAGTGCGCTAGAATCCAAGCAATCATTTTCTTGAGAAAACAATCTACCTATTTCAAATGTATCAAATAAATACTGAAAAAGGTTAGCTCACAGCACAACCCTAAGTGGGGGGCGAAGGTGCACAGGGGCGGACTGACCCATATGGCAGCATATAGAATCATAGAATCATAGAGTTGGAAGGGACCACCAGGGTCATCAAGTCCAACCCCCTGCACAATGCAGGAAATTCACAACTACCTCCCCCCCACACCTAGTGACCAGCAGATGGCCAAGATGGCCTCCCTCTCATCATCTGCCTAGGGTCACAGAATCAGCACTGCTGACAGATGGCCATCTAACCTCTTCTTAAAAACCTCCAGGGAAAGAGAGCTTACCACCTCCCGAGGAAGCCTGTTCCACTGAGGAACCGCTCTAACTGTTAGAAAATTCTTCCTAATGTCAAGACGGAAACTCTTTTGATTTAATTTCAACCCGTTGGTTCTGGTCCGACCTTGGGCAACAGAAAACAACTCGGCACCATCCTCAATAGTACTTGAACATGGTTATCATATCCCCTCTCAGTCTTCTCCTCTTCAGGCTAAACATACCCAGCTCCTTCAACCTTTCCTCATAGGACTTGGTCTCCAGACCCCTCACCATCTTTGTTGCCCTCCTCTGGACACGTTCCAGCTTGTCTACATCTTTTTTAAATTGTGGTGCCCAAAACTGAACACAGTACTCTAGTTGAGATCTAACCAGAGCAGAGTAAAGCGATACCATCACTTCACGTGATCTGGACAGTATACTTCTGTTGATGTAGCCCAAGACTGCATTTGCCTTTTTAGCTACCGTATCACACTGCTGACTCATGTTCAGTGTTTGGTCTACTAAGACCCCCAAGATCCTTTTCACACACACTACTGCTCAGACAAGTCTCCCCCATCCTATAATTATGCATTTGATTTTTTCTACCTAAATGCAGAACTTTACATTTGTCTTTGTTGAAGTGCATTTTATTAGTTCTAGCCCACTTCTCCAGCCTGTCAAGATCATCCTGCATCTTGGCTCTGTCTTCTACCGTATTTGCTACCCCTCCCAATTTAGTATCATCTGCAAATTTAATAAGCATCACCTCTATTCCTTCATCCAAATCATTTATAAAGATGTTGAACAACACAGGGCCCAGCACAGATCCCTGAGGAACTCCACTAGTCACTTCTCTCCAAGTGGATGAGGAACCATTAACTAGCACTCTTTGGGTACGATCTGTCAACCAGTTTCAGATCCACCTAACAATAATAGGATCTAAACCACATTTTCCCAATTTGTCAACTAGAATACTATGCGGAACCTCATCAAAAACCTTACTGAAATCTAGATACACTATATCTACAGCATTACCCTGATCCAGCAAGGTAGTAACTTTCTCAAAAATATCTGCCAGATATGCCGGAATAAAGACTGTCTATGCCGGTGCAGAGCACCAGCACAGCTGCTCCGTTTTTGCACGCTAGTGCAGCTGCTGTGCAGGGTGCTATGCCAGAGTAAAAGCTTCAGGGAGCGGGACTGACATTAGTCAGTTCCCTCTGCCCTTCGAGATGGGGAACCCACTTTTTCCAGCGCAAAAATGCACCATCAAAAACAGCCACACAGTCCATAGGGCTCCACGATAAGGGTTATTTTAATGCCCTCCACTGGCACAACCCAGCCCACATGGTTCAAAGCTTAGGATGCCCCTTAGGATGTTGACTAGGGAGAGACCAATGGGAAGGCTTTTTGGTGCCCACCAAACCCACTCCCCAGTAACCAATGGCTTCCCCCACACCCGCTGTCAGTGATGATGATGGAAAGGCCTGTAGCAGGCTCCCTGTCCACTGGATTTGAAACGTGTCTCCCAGAGAGTGTGGTTCTCATGCACCCAGGGAGCAGGAGGACTTGCATTTCTTGTTCTGACTGGGGGCAAATAGCTCTACAGTCAGTGTTCCCAAGGAGAGGATAATCAGAGCAAGACAAACTCAGGTGAGCTCACATTTGTGAGGTGCTAATGGGGTGTGACTGAGGAAGTCTGCTAGTCCGTTGTCAACCCCTGATATAAGAATGGTCTGAATGGAAACCTTTTTGTAAATTACCCATTCCCAAATCAGGGTAGATATGTGGCATAAAAATTGGGAGGACATGCCGCACTGTCTATGTAGTACATGGTTGTCAGCTTGTCTGGGGCTATTTGTATACTTTTGCCAGTGACATGTTTGTGTAAGGCCAGTAGGCTGTTGTACACTGCTTTGCGTTCCAGCGCATTGATGTACATGTGCATCTTTTGGGAAGACCATGTCCTGCTGACTCCAACTCTCCCTATGTGTGTACTCCAGCCTGAGAGGGAGGCACCTGTGGTTAGCACAAATTGTAGTATGGGGGGGATGAATCAGGACCCCTGCAAAAAGGTTGTCAGTTAGGGTCTACAAGTGTGGGGCTGTAACCACCTATGTTAAGATGTTCAGATTTTTGGACTGGTGGTGGCAGAGGGGGTTGAATGCTCTGACAAACCACAACTGGAGTCAGTACATACCTAGCCTTACAGTGGTACCACTGATGTGGTAGAGGCCATTAACCCCAGTAATCTTTGGATCAGGATAGCAGGTTGGAAGTGAGACTTTTGGCACTGGAATATGTACAGTATGATTGCTAGGATTCATTATGGTGCTGGAAAGGCCCTGACTAGGGTGGAATCTAGGATGGCCCTTTGTGTTGGTTCCAGCTTGGATTTCTTTTTATTGACTTGTAAATCTAATGTTTGGAGTACCTGCAGTGTAAAGTGTAAGTCTGGCAGGAACTTTACTTTTGAATTGGCCAGATGTTGAGGTACGGGTATATCTCACATCCCCATTTCCTAAGGTGAGCGACTACTACTGCTACCACTTTGGTGAATACCCTCGGTATTGTAGCAAACCTGAAGGGGAGGACTCTGTGTTGGAATTGACGGGAACTGCATTGGAAGTGGAGGCACGTGGTGATCTGGCCTTACCATGACATGGAAATATGTGTCTTGTAAGTCAAATGTTACAAACCATATGCCCTGGAGTAACAGAGAGAGGACATGGCAACTGATATCATTCTGATCTTTTTTATTGACAGGAACTTGTTTAGTCCTCTCAGGTTACAATTGGTCTAACTCCTTCTCCTTTTTTAATGACCAAAAAGTACCTGGAATAGAACCCTGAGATTCGATCTTGTGCAGGCACTTCACTGACTGCTTTCTTGCCAAGGAGACTGTCGACTTCTGCTAGGAGTTCTAGAGAGGAGGTAGGATAAAAGGGGAGTGTAGGCTGGAAAAGAGGCAAATCTGATGGCTCACCCTGCTGACATGATGCTGAGCACCCATTGGTCTTGGGAGATGTCCTGCCTGATGATTTGGTGAGGACTTAGTCCCTCTGTTGTTACATGCACAGGGAGTGGGCTATAATTGCCAAAAAAGGAATCTCCTCCTCTGCTGGACCTTAGGCTGATTGACAGGCATGTAAGCAAGTTTATTGGAGTATGAGGGATGAGACAGTGGGTGGGCCTGTTCCTCTGGGCTGAGCAGTATGGCCTGAAGAAAGGCCTGGATTTTGAAGTAGGCGAGGTGAAGGGGATCACCCGCAGTGACATAGCCAAAAACTGGTCTTTTTGCATTTTACTGAGAACTTAATTAGTAATGGTGTTAAACAGGTGTGTGCTTTCAAAGGGTACATCTCCGATTCTGTAGTAGGTTTCTTGTGGGAGCGCACTGGACCTGTGCCAGGAGTGGCCATGTAATGCTATAGCAGGGGAAAGGCTGCTTGCTGAGCAGTCCGCTGAGTGTTCAGCTGTGGAAATTTGCTGCTTTGACAACTCTCATGCTTCTAGGACTAAGAGTTTTGCCAGCTTGAGTTTGTCTTCAGGCAGCATTTCTAAGTATTAGGCAATGCTATCTCAAAGGAAGAGCTGGTATCAGGTCATGATACATTGGTAATTGGTGATTTTGAAGCCAAGAGTAGAAGAGGCGTAGATTTTCCTGCCTGTCCTGTCTAGTTTATGGCACTCTCTGTCGACAGAGGATGAATATTGAGTGCCTTAAGTTTTCCCTTGGGTGTAGTCTGCTACCAGGGAGTTGGCAGTGAGATGCTGGAAGAAGAAAACGCATCCTTCCTGCTTGGTTCTGTATTGATTCCTAATAAGTTTAGCAGGAGCCAACACCGATGCTGTAGACAAGGACCAACAGTGACCCCAAGTAGGCCATCATAACTGGGAATATGATGGCATCTGTTATTATCGGGATGAATACATTGAATACTAGATCTGTTGCCCTCACTGGGGCACATAAGACATTGATTTCAAGCGATCTTGCTGTTTGGAATAGTTGTTTTGTTATAGATGTGAAGAACTTAATTGGGGGAGTACGAGCACAGTTCCATCTTCAGAGGAAGGCTCGGAGGCGTAATCCAGTTCCCCATCTTCAAAACTAGAATCAAAGTCACCATCGAACTCCCCTAGCATGTTCATCTCCTCATGGGGTTCTTGTGGAAGACTACAATCATCGATGCGGTACAGTTCTGCTTCCGCTTGGTCGGAACTGAGAAGAGCGTATAGATCCCAGCCCTGGTCATAGTAGCCATACTGAAGGGTTTTGGCACAGTGATCAAGACGTCAAATATAATTCTGTCGGAACAGATTGGGGAGGTGGTTCCAAACAATGAGATGAAGGGAGCTGACAACATGGGATGGATGGTTCCAAGCCCTGGACTTCACCCTCCAAAACAGAGTGGGACAGTGAATGACCCAACCAAGAAGACATTCTCAGAATGGGCACTGACTCTCTGACCAGTTTCACTGAGGTTTTGTGGGGGACCAGGTCCTTATGATGAGGACTGGAAGGAGTAGACAATGACTTTGACTGCTTCTCTGAATGTTAATGCTTGTACCTAGCCTTCTTCAACAGTGGGGTTCACTCTGGGAATGTAGGGACTGAGCCTGTGGGTTTTCCCATAGGCTTACTTTTGTCTGGAATGATTGGTTTTGAACTGTTGGAAAACAGTGTTGCTTTCCTGTAACTGTTGTTCATCGAGTGGTCCTCTTTGCAGGCACACAAGGGAACTCCACATGTGCACGCCAGCTGCAGAGAGCCTGCTACAGGCTTTTTCATCATCATCACTGACAGCGGGGGGATGCCATTGGTTACTGGGGAGTGGGCTTGGTGGGCACCAAGGAGCCTTCACATTGGTCTCTCCCTAGTCAACATTCTGAGGGGCAAAGCACCAGCACAGCTGCTCCATTTTTTGCATGCTAGTGCAGCTGCAGTGCAGGGTGCTATGCCAGAGTAAAAGGTTCAGGGAATGAGACTGACATTAGTCAGTTCCCCTCTGCCCTTTGGGATAGGGAACTTTCCCTTTTTCCGGAGCAAAATTGCACCATCAAAAACAGCTGCACAGCCCATAGGGCTCCATAAGGGTTATTTTAATGTCCCCCACTGGCACAGCCCTGTCTACATGGTTCAAAGTGGGGAGCATCCTTCCCTCAGTTCTCCTTCTGCTGCCATGGTATCCAGACCCACCAGGCAGTGAGTCAGCCCACAATGGGGAAGGGGGGAGGGATGTCTTCCTGCAAAGGGGACCACTCGATGAACAACAGTTACAGGTAAGCAACACTGTTTTCATCTTCGTGGCCTCTTTGCAGTCCCACATGGGAGATTAGCATACTCACTTACTGTGGAGGTGGGTGTGAAAGCTGTTCACTGTAGAATGGAACTCAACACTGCTTTCCCCACAGCAGAATCCACTCCAGCATCGACATCCAAGAGGTAGTGCCGGACGAACGTCAAAGGTGTGGACCATGTTGCAGCATGGCAGATGTCCTGCAGATCCACATGGGAGGCAAAGGCAGCCGAAGAGGCATGAGCCCTGGTTGAGTGCGTGTGGATTGGAAGCAGACATTGTTTTCCCGGTTCAGAATAGGCCCTCTTAATGGCCGAAACCACCCACCGGGATAATGTCTGATTGGAGACACTCTTACCCTTTGTGCTGGCTAGCTGCCAACTCCTGGGTATCAGCTCACAGAGTCTCTGAATTATAGATACAAGCAGCAGTGAGAGTTTACAGCAGTGTCAGAAATTTGGTCCGTTTGTCAAAGCCACAAATCAGAGTCCAGTACTTGCCAAATCAGCGTCACACTTCATTTGTCCAGATAGTTGGTCCAAGGTCAAGGGTGATAGAGAGTCAGAGGTCCAAGTAGCCAGTCCAAGGTCACAGGTCACGGAGAGTCATTCAGGCATAGGAGTCAGCACGTTACCCAGGTATGCACTGCACTGCTTCCTCCTCTCTGGGCTGTTCAGCTGTGGCTTTTCTGGCATATTGATTCCACGTCAGTCCTCCTCCTACGAGGACTCGCTGTTCTGCTGCTGTTCCAGCACACGCCGGTAGGCTTCGAGCCGTGCACTATGTCTTTTAGCCACCAGTGCCTTTCTCTGCTGTTGCCTCCACCTGTCAGCCTTTGATGCTGCCTCAGTAGCTTGAGGGCTCACAGCTGGGCCACTGGGTCCAGGCTCTGAGCAGGATGGGGATGGTTCTGCCATGACTTCTGACTGCAAGTGCTGTGCATGCTCTGGAGAGCCACCAGCTTCAGGGCTGTCAGCCTCCTCGCAAGGCTGTGCTGAGTCAGGCCCCACTTCAGGCTGCGAAGTCAGAGGCAGCTCCAGTGGGCTAAATTCTCCTGGTAGAGTTCCTCCTCTGAGGAGGGCCCATTCTCCAGGGACTGCCCCATGGCACCATTGTTGGGCCCTGCAAAACACATGAATAAAGACATATCTTGTCTAAACTGACGTGTGCGATCTAAATAAAATAACAGGGCCCTCCTGACATCTAGCATATGTAGGGACCTATCTACCTGAGACTGAGGGTCGGGATAAAACATAGGCAAAACAATATCCTGGGACATGTGGAAATTGGACACAATTTTGGGCAAGTGATCCAAACCTCAGGACCACTTTGTCCCTGTGAAATTTAGTAAAAGGGGCGTCATGGTGCAGAGCCCTCAAATCCCCAACCCTATGGGCTGATGCAGTGGTTCTCAACCTTTTTCGAGTCGCGACCCCCTTTTACAATTGCCAAGTAACCTGTGACCCTCATCACATTTGCATAAATTTGCATAAATGACATTTTCAATAGGATAAAGAAAACTTGTTTTTTGGGGGGCAGTCCAGGGTATCCATATATATAATTACTTTAAATTTTAAAGTTTAAAACAAACAAGCAAACGGTACTACCACCTGTTGCGCAGTGGCTGTGACTGTGTGGTGCGGCAACCTTTCCTGGCACGGAGGAAAGAGTGCCTCTGAGCATGCACTGCGTTCCTTGTCCTCCCCTCTCTCCCCAAAAACTCTTCCAAGCAGGCCGGGGCTCTCGCGAGGAAACCCCCTCTCTTGTGACTGGGACACTGCTTTTGCACAGAACTGCAGTTATCCCTCAAAGCGGAGCTCCGTTTAATCACCTCACGAGAGCGAAGGGCCAGGAAAGAGCTGAGGGCCGCTTATCCCTCTCGGACTTTTCGTGCCTTTTTCTCCCCTCCGCCAGTCACCGCTCCTTCTGTGCCTCACCGAACCTGCGCGCTCGAGGGGGAAATCCCGAACTGCGCATGCACCTCAACTCTCTCCCCCTTGGCCTTGCCAGAGTGGAACTGATGACTCAGGGCAGAAAAACAAAGCCACACTACAGACATGCGAACTTGGATTCCAGGCTGAAGCTCCCGCCCCACCCGAGTGCGGCTAAAAGTAAAAACAACGTGGCTGTAGCGGCCTCAAGGGGGAACGCCCTCTTCTCCTCCGAGACCTGAACTGGCCAAGCCAGGGGAGCTTCCTCGGCCTCCCACACATCCTGCCGCATCATCCGCCCGGCGCAGGTACGACTGCGCCCAGGGCTGGCCCGCCCGCCTCTGAGCTGGGCAGTGGGGCTACAGCTGATGTGCGGCGGCACCCCGTCGCGTATCTGCAGCCCGGCTCCTTCTGGCTGTCGGTCGGCCAGTTCCTCACCTCTCTGCTTGGGGTCTTCCCTGCCCTCGCGAACGGATCAGGGTTAAAGGGCATCTGGGTTAGTCCTGGACAGCCTGGAGTGGGGGCTGTCCCAGGACAGTGGCGGCGACCCCCCAGAAAACACTTCGCGACCCCCTTGGGGGTCCCGACCCCCAGGTTGAGAACCACTGGGCTGATATAACGTCTACAAGGAAGGCTGTTTTATAGGATAGAATGTCCAGGGGGCAAGAAGCCATCGACTCAAAGGCCTTCCGCATCAACTGGGCCAGAACCAAAGACAGGCTCCATTGAGCCACAGGGGGCTTCACTGGGGGATACATATTAAGGTTTCCCTTAAGGAATTTTTTTGCATTGCGGGTGTGAGAACCGAGAACCCGAATCAATGCCCACATGGGATGCTGAGATGGCTGCCAGGTGGACCATAATGGACATATTAGAAAGGCCCTCGTCCTTGAGAGACAAGAGATAATCAAAAACCCTGGCAAAGGAACAGATATCGGGGCGATGCCATTAGCACTAGCGCATTGAGAAAAACGAGTCCACTTGGCATTGTAAGACCATCTAGTGGAGGGTTTCCTAGAAGACAACAGGACCTCTGCCACCCTATCAGACGATTGGTCTACTGTAGGATGAGCTAGGCAGTCAGGTGTAAGGAGGGCACATCATGGTGACGAACGCTGCCCATTGACAGAAGGTCCTCCTGCGGAGGGAAGTGTAGGAATCGACCTTTCGCTAACTTCCACAGAAGGGGGAACCACGGCCATTTGAGCCAATACTGGGCACTCAGAATGATGCAAGCCCGATCCGGGTGTATCTTTGCTACTGTCCTTCCCAGTAGGAGGAATGGAGGAAAAGCGTACACGAGACCGCTACCCCAATGGATCTGGAATGCGTCCCCTATGGACCCTGGGACTCCCACCGCCCTGGAACAGAAGGTGGGGCATTTGTTGTTGAGGGACGAGGCGAATAGATCTATGCTCGGAGTGCCCCATTGGGCAAAAACAAGGGAAAGGTACACTTCCCCTATGGACTACTCATGGTGCAGGGCAACATCCCGACTGAGGGCATCCGCATCTACATTAGAGACTCCCGCAATATGCATGGCAGAAAGGGACACGCCGTGGGCAATGGCCCATTCCCATATCTGCATGGCCTCTTGGCAAAGGACCATGGAGCAGTGCCTCCCTGCTTGCACAGGTAATACTTTGTGGCCGTGTTGTCGATGGCCACCATGACGCTGAAGCCGGCAAGAAGTTCTGAAAAAGAAGCAAGAGCTTATCTCACTGCTCTGAGCTCCAATACATTAATATGCAGCTTTGATTCTGCTGTAGACCATCTCCCTTTCACTGATAGTTCTTGGCAGTGTGCCCCCCAACCCCGAAGGGAGGCATCAGTGAACAATTGAAAATCATGCGATGAAACCCCAAAGTGCATTCCCTTTAGAACAGGGGTGGAGAACCTTTTTCCTGCCAAGGGCCATTTGGATATTTATGTCATCGTGGGCCATACACAATTATCAACTTAAAAATTAGCCTGCTATATTTGGTCAAACATTTAGCCAAGAGGCAAAACCGGAGATGGCTCCAAGTGTCTGCCACATAGAGCAACTGGCTTTTGAGCTCTGCCGTCCCCAGCTGGGCCCAAGAATCATAGAATCATAGAGTTGGAAGGGACCACCAGGGTCATCAAGTCCAACCCCCTGCACAATGCAGGAAATTCACAACTACCTCCCCCACACACCCCAAGTGCCCAGAAGATGGCCAAGATGCCCTCCCTCGCATGAACTGCCTAAGTTCATAGAATCAGCATTGCTGACAGATGGCCATCTAGCCTCTGCTTAAAAACCTCCAGGGAAGGAGCACTTACTACCTCCTGAGGAGGCCTGTTCCACTGAGGAACCACTCTGTTAGAAAATTCTTCCTAATGTCAAGATGGAAACTCTTCTGATTTAATTTTAACCCGTTGGTTCTGGTCCGACCTTCTGGGGCAACAGAAAACAACTTGGCACCATCCTCTATATGACAGCCTTTCAAGTACTTGAAGATGGTTCCTGTGTGAGGAGTGGCTGGTGAGGGAGCGGAGGCAGTGACGTGCAAGGTCTGTGGAATGTTTGTTTTCCTACCTGAGGGTAACTGTAATTACACATGCAGTAAGTGTAAGTTGGTGGCTCTGCTGGAGGAGAAAGTAAAGGGACTTGAGGCACGCTTGTCCACACTGCAAATTTTAAAAGAGGGTGAGGAGTTCATGGACCGAACTCTTGAAAGCTTCTTGAAAGGGCAAGAGGAGGAGGAGGGCCAAATAACTCAGAGTAAGGAGTGGGACCCACCTCAGGTGGAGAACATGTGGAAGAATGTTATTCATAGGAATAGGAAAGTCAGGAGACATTGTTTTATGCCTAGCACGGAAGAAATGATTACATTTCCCTTCCACAGTTGTGCAAATGTGTAGCACAAATTTATGACAATTAGTTGAACCAAACTGGTGACATATTTATTTACTTCTTTTACTTTTTCCCCAATAGGGATCCAAAGCAGCTTACATCATTCTCCTCTCCTTTATTTTATACTCACAACAATCTTGTGAGGTAGGTTAGGCTGAGAGTATGTGGCTTCCATGGCAGAGAAGGGTATTTGAACCAGGATATCCTAGATCCCAGTGTAATGCTTTAGCTGCTACACAATACTGGCCACCACACTTGTTGGCATAAAGGCAAAAAGAAAATTTGGATTTGTAAGCAAAGGATGTATAAGCAAGTGGGCTAATATACTGCAAGCAGTGAGTGGATAAACTTTTGCTACTGTGTCAAATGCAAATTGACTACTTTGGATCTTCTAAGAATAGCTGGCCAGCAACCATTGATTCAATAATGGAAGCCATGGCCCTCAATTTGCAAGACCTAAGCAAAGCTGTTCATGATAGGCCATTCATACATTAGGTCACCATAACATGGAAGCGACCTGACAGCACTTAACACAAACAGCAACCATTCAGTTCTATCCTTAGACAAAATTAAACATATATTCAGACACAGCATTAGAATTAGGGTTGTCAACAGACCTGGGGGGGGGGGGAATGACTTGTCCCCTAATAGAGGGTTATTGGGCTATTATTTAACAGGTGGTGTCCTTTACCTCTTTTAACTGCCTATTTCCACTCATTAAGCCTCTATAGAAAGGACAGGACTTTTTTCTCTAGGCTTTATGGCAATCCTAATTATAATTCAGATTACATTAAAACCCACAGAGCTACAGCCATCCCTTTCTTCAAAGTTTTACAGCACAATCCTACAATGTTCAATGTTGCTTATTCTAAGGTATATGTGCACAGGATTGCACCCTTAGGGAACAATCCTAAACAGGACTGCCCAGAAGTTCCATGTTTTAATTAGGCTTTTAACTAGTAGGGTTGCCAATCTCCAGGTACTAGCTGGAGATCTCTTGCTATTACCACTGATCTCCAGCCGATAGAGATCAGTTCACCTGGAGAAAATGGCTGCTTTAGCAATTGGACTCTATGGCATTGAAGTCCCTCCCCTCCCCAAACTCTGCCCTCCTCAGGCTCTGCCCCCAAAACCTCCCGCCAGTGACAAAGAGGGACCTGGCAATCCTATTAATTAGGCAATCCTGAGACTTAAACTCAGCAGAACTGCTAAACAGTGTTCGTCACATCAGTGTCAAGTCAATTAACTGCATCCATGCAGGCAGGTTTAACTGGATTTCTGCAGCTGCATAAGCTCTTTATTCAAATTGTTTGCTACATAATTTTTATAATGGCGTAGATACTTCAGATGGTAATCTATACTTCAAATCGACATTGTATGTAGCTTTTATTTAAGAACAGTTTTACCTGGTCACTTCTAACTACTCTGATATAGGTTTCTTTCTGAAATGTCACAACCAATTTACAAAGAGAAAAATTCACAACCAAGACGAGCTGATGTCAAGTATTTTGAAATCCTATAAGAATATACTTAAATTCCTACCAAGGGACTTCAAAGGGACTTAGTGGGATTTCTCCTCCAGTTTTTAAAATTTTACTATATTAAGCTAATTATGAATCATAATTTTTTTTTCTTCATGGTCTGTAAAAAGTGTCATAGCTTGACATTTATTTTTAAATTAAGTTTTTACCAATTTATTTATTTATTTATTTATTGTTTCAATTTAGTAAATAGTTACTACCACAGTTACTAACACTATCAATGTGGTTCTGTACTAATGCATCTTTGTGTTTTCCAGATAAGATTACATAAATACTCAACACAGAACGCCATACTATATGATAAACTTATTCAACATGACACCACTGAAGTCAATACAAACCGAGGATAAAAATCAATAATTAAAATAAAAATTGGATTTTAAAAATGTAAATCAGATTTTTAATTTAAATGTGACTTTTTAAAATAAAATGCTTCTTGAGAAAAAATCTATTTAAAATAGTTTTCTATTTAAGATACATTATAGTCCAAAGGTTATCCATTGTGAAATAAGGATTCGTTTTTAATTATATAGCATGAGGCTATATATTCATTTCTGTAAAATGATTTTGGGAAATTTTTCTATCTATAAGATATTATGACAGATGCTTGGTTTTGCATTTCTCAAAACTGTGAATTTGTGTCTGCAGAGATAACATGCCTCTTCTTAACGGCAAAAATGTTATAAAATAAACATACAGAGTTGAGAAAAAGACCTTAATCTCCTTGTTCCTTAGCAAATCAATTTACACAGAATCAACCCCTTACCCCTTAATTTTCAAGATGGTCAATGAATAGAGTTGGAAGGGACCACCAGCTGGCCTTATAACCAAAGAGGAATATAAAAAAATAACTAGTGCTCAGTATGAGTGTAATAGATCTGCTCAAGGATCTAAGTGTGAGGAGGAAGGGGCAAGCAGTAAAAGTGAAAAGTAAACTTTTTGAGCAGAATACTCCACAAGTCTTGGGTTCTTTGTGTGTATAGCCTGAGGTTTATCATATTATTCTCTTCCTGGAGGAGAAAACCTATAATGGCAGCAGGCCATAAAAAAGTGTAGAAAACCATTATTTAAATTCAGTCTTACTGACTAGTGATTTAAATTGATATGATTTCAATCAAATCCACCCGGATACAAACATTACAACAAACACACTTTCTTTGCTTGCAACTCTAACTTCTTTAATCTCTCTCATCTTCTAAACTGTAGAGCTTGATTTATTTTATTTTAAAAGCTTCTACCCTGTCTTTCACCCAATAAGAGCTAAGTCTAGCTTGTAGAAGGTAACAAATTTTGCACCTTAGATGGAGGTGAGAGGAGCACGTGAACACAGCAAACAAGGCACATTCATGCACAATACGGGCAATACTGAATTAGAGTTTGTTATGATGTCTGAATGTAGTCTTTGTATGACTGATTTAGTTTTGCAAGGGTTTGGGATAAATCTAGTTACGAACTTGGAAAACTAACTCTGTTCCTGCTGCAGTTATGTGAACTTAGGCTAGTGAGAGATGCTAAACACAACAAAAAAGGGTTCTTTTCCTATGTACAGAGTAAGAATAAGAACAAGATAAGCCCACTGCAGGGACCGGAAAGTGAAATTGTAACAGGAGATGAAGAGAGGGCAGAACTCCTCAATTCCTACTTTTCCTCAGTCTTTTCTTGCGAGGGAAGAGGTGCTCAACATGGCATGAACAGAACCCATGATGAGGGAAGGGATTTGCCGCCAAGGATTGGCATTGTGGTAGTGCACAAACACCTAGTCTCTTTAAATGAAACAAAGTCCTGTGGGCCAGATGAATTGCATTCAAGGGTACTTAAAGAACTTGCAGATGTAATTTCTGAGCCTCTGCCCATATTTTTTGAGACGTCTTGGAGAACAGGTAAGGTGCCAGAAAATTTGAGGCAGCCAAATGTTGTCCCCATCTTCAAGAAGGGGGAAAAGGAGGATCCGGGTAACTACCGACCCATCAGCTTGACTTCTATACCGGGAAATGTTTTTGAACAAATCATCAAACAGTCAGTCCTTGAGCATTTAAAAAGGATGGATCTGATTACTAAGAGTTAGCACGGGTTTCTCAAGAACAAGTCATGTCAGACTAATCTTTTTTGAGAAAGTTACTACCTTGCTGGATCAGGGGAGTGCTGTAGACATAGTTTATCTTGATTTCAGTAAGGCTTTTGATAAGTTTCCACATAGTATTCTTGTTGACAAATTGGGAAAATGTGGTTTAGATCCTATTTCTGTTAGGTGGATCTGTAACTGGTTGACAGATCGCACCCAAAGAGTGCTTGTTAATGGTTCCTCATCCACTTGGAGAAACGTGACTAGTGGAGTGCCTCAGGGATCAGTCCTGTTGTTCAATATCTTTATAAATTATTTGTCTGAAGGAATAGAGGAGACGCTTATTAGATACTAAATTGGGAGGGGTAGCAAATATGGTAGAAGACAGAGCCAGGATACAGGATGATCTTGACAGGTTGGAGAATTAGGCTAAAACTAAAAAAATGCACTTCAACAAAGATAAATGTAAAGTTCTGCATTTAGGTAGGAAAAATCAAATTCATAATTATAGGATAGGGGAGACTTGTCTCAGCAATAGTGTGTGCAAAAAGGATCTAGGGGTCTTAGTAGACCAAACACTGAACATGAGTCAGCAGTGTGATGCGGTAGCTAAAAAGGCAAATGCGATTGTGGGCTGTATCAACAGAAGTATAGTGTCCAGATCAAGCGAAGTGATGGTATCACTTTGCTCTGGTTAGACCTCACCTAGAGTATTGTGTTCAGTTTTGGGCACCGCAATTTAAGAAAGATGTAGACAAGCTGGAACGTGTCCAGAGGAGGGCAACAAAGATGGTGAGGGATCTGGAGACCAAGTCCTATGAGGAAAGGCCGAAGGAGCTGTTTAGCCTGAAGAGGAGAAGACTGAGAGGGGATATGATAACCATTTTCAACTACTTGAAGGGCTGTCATACAAAGGATTGTGCCGAGTTCTTTTCTGTTGCTCACGAAGGTCGGACCAGAACCAACAGGTTGAAATTAAATCAAAAGAGTTTCCGTCTAGCCATTAGGAAAAATTTGCTAACACTGAGGGGTTCCTCAGTGGAACAGGCTTCCTCGGGAGGTGGTAAGATCTCCTTCCCTGGGGGGTTTAAAAAAAGGCTAGATGGCCATCTGTCAGCAATGCTGATTCTATAACTCTCAATAGCTATCAAACATCAACATATATTGTGCAAGAAATCAAGTCTAAACCACAATATGCCACATCACATACAACTACATATATACGCACAAAAAGTTACACACTCACAAAAAGTTGGTCACCCTCTAGGAGTGTCATGCATACAAAGAGTCTCTGGGACAATGCAGTTTTCCAATGCGTATAACTTGTTTTCTGTTCCTTTCCAGGTCTGAAACATCAGTAAGTGTATATCTTTTTGTTATCAGCTGAAGCTTTTCCAAAAAGCAGAAGGAGATGGTATCCTGGAGGGAACCTTTGAAAGATGCAATAATCATGGAATTGTATACTAGAAAATAACAGCACAAGGATAAAGACTGGGGAGAAGGACTGAGGAAAGACATGTGAAACAGCCATCTCCTTCTTCTTGCACAATATATGTTTCGTTCATGTTTGATAGCTATTGGAGTTGTTACTGTGTCAGACTTTTTACAGTCTAAATTTGTACAGTGGTGTTCTTTTGCTGATTCTATAACCTTCGGAAGATCATGAGAGGGAGGGCACCTTGGCCATCTTCTGGGCATGAAGTATGGGTCACTAGGGGTGTGGAGGGGAGGTAGCTGTGAATTTCCTGCATTGTACAGGGGGTGGACTAGATGACCCTGGTGGTCCCTTCCAACTCTATGATTCTATGACACTATTGGCCCACCTGCCAGGAAAGGGCAACATAGATAGTTGTTTGAATATCCTGAGTTAGAGCTATAAAAGTTTAGAGGAAGAAGAAGAGGAGGAGGAAGAGGAAGAAGAAGAGGAAGAAGAGGAGAAAGAGGAGGAAGAGGAAGAAGAGGAGGAGCAAGAAGAGGAAGAAGAGGAGGAAGAGGAGGAAGAAGAGGAGGAGGAGGAATAGGAGGAAGAAAAAGAAGAGGAAGAAGAGGAAGAAAAGGAAGAAGAGGAGGAGGAAGAGGAGGAAGAGGAGGAAGAGGAGGAGGAGGAGGAGGAAGAGGAGAAAGAGGAGGAAGAAGAAGAGGAAGAAGAGGAGGAAGAAGAGGAATAGGAAGGAGGAAGAAGAGGAGGAGGAGGAATAGGAGGAAGAAAAAGAAGAGGGAGGAAGAAAAGGAAGAAGAGGAAGAGGAAGAAGAGGAGGAAGAGGAAGAAGAAGAGGAAGAAGAGGAGGAAGAAGAAGAGGAAGAGGAAGAAGAGGAGGAGGAGGAAGAAGAGGAGGAGGAGGAAAAGGAAGAAGAGGAGGAGGAAGAGGAAGAAGAAGAGGAAGAAGAGGAGGAAGAGGAAGAAGAAGAGGAAGAAGAGGAGGAAGAGGAAGAAGAAGAGGAAGAGGAAGAAGAAGAGGAAGAAGAGGAGGAAGAAGAGGAGGAAGAAGAGGAGGAAGAAGAAGAAGAGGAGGAGGGGGAGGGGGAGAAGGAGGAGAAAGAAGAGGAGGAGTAAGAAGAAGAAAAAGAGGGAGAGGAAGAAGAGGAGGAAGAGGAAGAGGAAGAAGGAGGAGGAGGAGGAGAAAGAGGAGGAGGAAGAAAAAGAGGAAGAAGAAAAAGAAAAAGAGGAGGAAGAAGAGGAAGAGGAGGAAGAAGAAGAGGTTTTTATATGCCGACTTTCTCTACCACTTAGGGCAGAATCAGACCGGCTTACAATCACCTTCCCTTCCCCTCCCCACAAGAGTGTGACTAGGCCAAGGTCACCCAGCTGTCTTCGCATGCAGGAGTAGGTGTTGGGGGAGAGTTTTACGGATACTGTGGACCACCAAAAAGACAAATAAGTGTGTTCTAGATCAATGGGAAATTTAAAGCACGGTTAGGCATGCGGAAAGATCAACATGGAAATACATTAACTGAATAGGACAAAATAAAAGAAAAGATGGGAACAATACACTGAAGAACTATACAGAAGAGATGAAAGGATGACAGATTCCTTCCAAGAATCTTTTGAAGAGGAACCTAGTTTTAGAAAGTTAAGTGAAAGCTGCACTGGCAGGGAGAGAGAGAGAGAATCCAAAGTTTTTGTGAAAAGAGGGTAGACATGTGAAGCCCCAGAACAAAAAAACAAACAAAATTGTCAGGGGATATTTTTAAATCTATTTTTCGCCTCTGAGAATTTTCTGGTGCTCAATTTGTTTTTTCTCACCCTAGTTCTATTGGTCTGCTGTCTATAGTCCTGGCCTTGATAACATCTCTCTGACTCCTTGTCCCATCATATCTCTGACACAATCTCTTGTCATATGACAGTGATGTCACGTTACCTCCTGACATGTGTTCATAATTCAGAGGGTCTCATTCTGCCAACTGAGGGTTCATTAAAGATGGGGCCTGGCTCTGGAAAGACTGAAGACCACCTTCCTACACTTAAACACTAGTATAAAAGTATGTTATGAAAAGCAGCTTCAGGAAGCTATAATACTGAGCCAAGGAGTGGTGTGGGAAGTGTGCTTAAACCTTTCCTCAGGGGCCATTTTCCCCTGCTCAAATCTTCCTGTCGCCAAAGTACTCTCTCCCCTCACTAGGTACATATTTACCTTTGTATTATGATTATCACCAAACCAGAATCTGAACATGAGTAAATAATTAAACACACACTAATTTTTTAAAAGCCTTGCAATAATTATAAAAGGCATCCAGTGTCACTACATGGCTCACTGTGTTGTGCAACTTGAGACAAGTTATTCCTGTGAGAGAAAGCAGCAAGATAAATATCTAATGTAGTTGAACTCAGGGTTTGTAGCTTAGTATTCACAACTTGTTTTTTGTATCTAAAGAATAACAATTACATCCATACAATATTAGAAAACCTACACCATTATATCAATAGCTTAATATTGCAGTACAAAATATTTCATAATTATAAACTTGATCATTCTAAATTAAATTAACAAGGTTAATTTAAAATTTGTATTTAAGGGTTCATATGAACAATAGCATGTATCCAAAGAACTGCAAACCTCATGGAACTACATTTTTCTACCACCTTCCACTGAGCCCCCACGCATTTCTTCTTGGATGTCAGCAGACCCTCAGAAAATTATCAAAGACATCAGTGTTGTGTAGCATAGTGTTGAGAGCCAGTGTGGTGCAGTGGTTAACTTTGCTGGGCTAGGATCTGGAAGATCCAAGTTCAAATCCCCATTTGTACCATGAAAGCTTGCTGGGTGACCTTGGGCCAGTCACACTCTTTCAGCCTAACCTACCTCACAGGGTTGTTGTGAGGATAAAATGGAGAGGAGAATTATGTAAGCCGCTTTAGGTCCCCAGTGGGGACAATGGCAGGGTATAAATGAGTAAAAACAAATAAATGTTTTCAATATTATAAAGTTTAACTTGATATCTGTATATACTTGCAATATTATTGTGAATGTATGTGACTGTTTCTGTCCATATAATATATTTTATTTTGTTCCTACCTCTCAGATGACAAAAATTATGATACATGTGGTGAGCTAGCACATGATGCAGCAGTTTACAGCTTTCTCTCAAGAATTGGGAATGTTTGCAATTTTGCTTGTATCTTAAATTCCACAAATATGTCAAACACTACAATTTGATATGCTGAGTTATAAATTATGCACTTTATTGGTTGGGTTTGTTTAGGTTGGATAGAAGGATCACTTTCATACAGTTCCATTTTCCCCAAAATTTCTACACCCCTCAGTCCAACAAGAAAGATCCCCCCGTTGCTTAGCATTTCTAGACAATTTATACCTGCAGTAGCTACTTTATTAAGTTTCCTAGAATGTCCCATTCCCGAGCAGCTCCTGAATAAAACAGAATGTCTGTAGCTGCTACTCATGGAACTGTCTCTAGAAATTATACTGGAGGGCCTTTATTTTATTCAGGGTCTGGTGTATATATTTTTGAAAAATGACTAGAATGTAAATTTCCAAAGCTAGTGAAGAGAGTGATGAGGAAATTGATTACATTGATTACACAGAGAGTGATGAGGAAATTGATTACATAATTCAAGGCACAGTTTAATAGCATATCACCAACAAGTAAGCAAAGTTATTCATTTAATTTTAAGCAGTCATTGTGGGCATCTATAATAAATCTGCTTTCCTTACTGAAAATGTATGGATGGTTGATTTTATGTTACATTTCAGTCATTAATCTACCAAAACTACAAATTGGTACGGAAACCCAGAAAGGAACTCTTATTACACATCCATCCTAGTGATAGTAATTGTGCCCTTGTTGTCACTCATGAATTAAAGTTTTTGAACGCCTTTTAAAATTACGCCCAAATGCCATTTGTTGCGAGATCCATATTGTAAATACTACTTGTTTGCCCCGTTTGTGAAGTACATCACAGCTACCTCTGAAGAATAAAGCCTGGAAAAGATATTGTCGAAGGCTTTCACGGTCAGAGTTCATTGGTTCTTGTAGGTTATCCGGGCTGTGTGACCGCGGTCTTGGTATTTTCTTTTCTGACAGTTCGCCAGCAGCTGTGGCAGGCATCTTCAGCGGTTCTTGTAGGTTATCCGGGCTGTGTGACCGGGGTCTTGGTATTTTCTTTCCTGACGGTTCGCCAGCAGCTGTGGCAGGCATCTCCATCGGTTCTTGTAGGTTGTCCGGGCTGTGTGACCGGGGTCTTGGTATTTTCCTTCCTGACGGTTCACCAGCAGCTGTGGCAGGCATCTCCATTGGTTCTTGTAGGTTATCCGGGCTGTGTGACCGGGGTCTTGGTATTTTCTTTCCTGACGTTTCGCCAGCAGCTGTGGCAGGCATCTCCATCGGTTCTTGTAGGTTATCCGGGCTGTGTGACCGGGGTCTTGGTATTTTCTTTCCTGACGGTTCGCCAGCAGCTGCGGCAGGCATCTTCATCGGTTCTTGTAGGTTATCCGGGCTGTGTGACCGCGGTCTTGGTATTTTCTTTCCTGACGGTTTGCCAGCAGCTGCGGCAAACATCTTCATCAGTTCTTGTAGGTTATCCGGGCTGTGCGACCGCGGTCTTGGTATTTTCTTTCCTGACGGTTCGCCAGCAGCTGTGGCAGGCATCTCCATCGGTTCTTGTAGGTTATCCGGGCTGTATGACCGGGGTCTTGGTATTTTCTTTCCTGACGGTTCGCCAGCATTGCCTGCCACAGCTGCTGGCGAACCGTCAGGAAAGAAAATACCAAGACCCCGGTCACACAGCCCGGATAACCTACAAGAACCTGGAAAAGATGTCTGAAAAGAGGGGCATTTAAGAGTCAGGCAATGGCAAACCACTGCCAGACGTCTCTGGCCTTGAAACCCCTTCACGTTGCCATAAGCCAGCTGAGACTTGACCGCAAAAAAAAGTGTGTGTGGGGGGGTGGGTCGGTGCATGGGAGAGGTCCTGAATCCCACCTAGCTGAGGAAGGTACTCCGCTTTAAGCAAGCGACACTGATATCTTTCCCAACCCTCCAAAGACCATCCTCCCCACCACCTCTTGACCAGAAGGGCCTATGGCCGCACCTGTTGGGCGCCAGGCGGGGAGCCGAGTTTCCCCACAAGAAGGCGCGAAGAAGCAGGCGGGGCGGCTGCCGGCAAACAGCAGGCCTCCTCCTGCATCCGTTTCTCACGGCGAGCAACCCGGGTCGGAAGGTGGGCCCAGGAAGGAAGCCCCTCCCGCCCAACGCGGCCTCGGCTCCTCCGCCCGCCTTCCCCCCCCCCTCCCGGTTGACCCGCGAGTGATGTACGCGGCACCACTCATCCACACGCAGAGGCGCGCCGTGCAGGTTACTCCCTCGGGAACCCCCGTCGCCTCTCGCCGCAGAGCGCGGTTACCTCTTCGCCGCCGCCGCTCGTCCCTTCGGCTCCATTTCTGACACTCGCCATGTTCCCTGTGGGGCTGCGCGCGTGGAAACCGACGCCGTCTGAAGGCTTTCCTCACGACTGACTCTCCGCTCTCCCCTGAGCGCCGCCCGGCAGATCCGTTGGCGGCCGGCTAGTCCGGCTCTACGGAACTCGGCTCAGGCACCTGTCCATCAAGCTCGCGCCCACGGGCATCTGCATACGAAACCCTGCCCACGAAGCGGGCCGAAAGGCCGTTCCCTCTCTCCCCTGCCTGGCTTTTACATACCAAGCTCCGCCTACGGCTCGGCAACCGCGCCGGCCTCCTCGCTGCCTCAGTTCTTCCGCGTGGCCCCACCCACCTAATTTGCATGATAAGCTGGACGGCCTATAGGGTGACTCCTGGTGGTACAGGCTCCAGCTCCCCCCCCTCCCCAACTCCGCAAAGAAGCTGCCGACCTCTCAGATCAGCTGGCACGCTGAAGGTGGCTTTCTCCCCCCCCCCCCCGCCAACACCCCAAAGAAGCTACTAACCTCTCAGATGAGCTGGCACTCTGCAGCTGGCTTGCTTCCCCTTCCCCCCCCCCACCCCAAGGAAGCTACTTACCTCTCAGATGAGCTGGCATACTGAAGGAGGCTTGCTTCCCCCCCCCCTTCCACAACACCCCAAAGAAGCTACTTACCTCTCAGATGAGCTGGCACACTGCAGGTGGCTTGCTTCCCCCCTCCCACAACACCCCAAAGAAGCTACTAACCTCTCAGATGAGCTGGCATACTGAAGGAGGCTTGCTTCCCCCCCTCCCACAACACCCCAAAGAAGCTACTTACCTCTCAGATGAGCTGGCACACTGCAGGTGGCTTGCTTCCCCCCCCCTCCCACAACACCCCAAAGAAACTACTTACCTCTCAGATGAGCTGGCATACTGCAGGTGGCTTGCTTCCCCCCTCCCACAACACCCCAAAGAAGCTACTAACCTCTCAGATGAGCTGGCATACTGAAGGAGGCTTGCTTCCCCCCCTCCCACAACACCCCAAAGAAGCTACTTACCTCTCAGATGAGCTGGCACACTGCAGGTGGCTTGCTTCCCCCCCCCTCCCACAACACCCCAAAGAAACTACTTACCTCTCAGATGAGCTGGCATACTGAAGGCTTGCTTCCCCCCCTCCCACAACACCCCAAAGAAGCTACTAACCTCTCAGATGAGCTGGCATACTGAAGGAGGCTTGTCTTTCTGAACCAGCCACCCAACTTACCTGAATTCTGTGTTAGAATAGGGTCCTCAGATTCAGAATTTGAGGGATCACATCTCTGAATAGTTAGTTGTTTGTCTGTAGGGGTTAATGGGGGAATATCAATGGTCAGTGAGCCCCAGTGTTGAGCGAGCTACCCTTTGTGTGTAGATCAGAATGGGTAGCTGTGTTAGTCTGTAGCAGTAGAAAAGAGCAAGAGTCCAGTAGCACCTTAAAGGCTAACAAAATTTCTGGCAGGGTATGAGCTTTCAAGTCACAGCGCACTTCTTCAGATACTCTTTGTGTATGTTAAGTGCCATCAAATTTTTATCCCCTTTAAAAGGCAAAAACAATAATACCTACAATGGGTTTTGCAGTACGGTAGGATTTGAGCAGATCTCGACTAACCTTCATGTTTAGGCTGCAGCTGCCTAGTCATTGGGAGTGGGAAGGAAATTGGTTTTGCTGTAATTTCTCATCTAGTGGAAGCCTGGAAAACTGAAAAGCCCTAATACTCACCTAGGTCATAATTACACAGGAGTAGCCGGTTGAGTCAGTTGCAACAAAACTAAACAGCAGTCATGTGGCTCCTTAATTACTTTTTATTCTAGTAAAAACTTGGCTGACTACAGCCTGCATGCTGAATGTTTGTACTTAGACTAGAAAGCAAAGCTTGCTAGTGTTCACACTTCCATAAAACTCTGGTTTGCTCACCTACAGTGTCCAAGATCCACTAAAATGAGTCCTAAAGATGATAACTCAGAAATTGCAGTGTTGACTAGGATTTGGATCCAGGTTAAACATGGTTCCAAACATGTATGCATAGGCTGACACCATGATCGTCAGTAGCCTTATTAATACAGGACCTGAATAGCCCAAGCTAGCCTGATCTCATCAGATCTTGGAAGCTAAGCAGGGTTGGCCCTGGTTAGTATTTGGATGGCAAACCACCAAGGAAGTCCAGGGTCACTATGCAGAGGCAGGCAATGGAAAACCTCCTCTGAGTGTCTCTTCCCTTGAAAACCCTACAGGGTTGCCATAAGTCGGCTGTCACTTGATGGCACTTTCCCTCACCAATGTGTTTGAGTAGTGTGGCGTAAAGGCATTTTGAAGTTGCCTTGGGTCTCTGTTGGACAGGGGAAAGGCAAGATAATTTTGGAGGGGCTGTGGCTGAGTGGTAGAGCATCTGCGGGGAATGCAGAAGGTTCCAAGTTCAAAACCTCATCTCTACTAAGGATCAGGTCATAGATGATGTGCAAGACCTCAACCTGAGACCCTAGTGAGCTGCTGCCAGTCTGATTAAACAATACTGACCTTGATGGACTAATGGTCTGATTCATTTCATATGATATCACATTGGATGCAGATCTCAAGGATGGGGTGTGATATGAAAACATTTGCCTTGAATTTGAAATACTAGTCCAAAGTAAAGGTAGCTCAGAATGTCTGAGGCTGTCCAGAATTCTCTTTTTAAAGGCATTGCCCATCATAGAACCGCACAGCCCCCAGTTCCTCCCTACCCTGCTTTGGTAGAGCTGCACCAAGCCCTCACATGATACAGCTGTGCTGTAAAGGACCCAAGGACAAGCATTGGTTCAGCTGGGCCAATGTCCCTGTCTTGCACCAAGCCAGGGACTGTGAGCTTTTGGGATCAAGCTGTGACACAGGCACTGAATTTTATTATAACAGTTTCCCCCTATGCATGCTGCCTTATGTACCCCTTGCTTCACACCTCTGCTCTTTTCCCCTTCTTTCCATTGGAGAGGCAATATTGCTGTCACTCTTAATTCTGACATCCTAATTCTTTACAGTTTCAAAGCCCCCTGAAACCTATGTTGTGGAGATGTTTGTTTTTTAACCCCTTGTTTACTTCATTTTCAGCAAAACAGTAAAACTGTTTAAATTTTAAAAACCCTCAACAAAAGCTCTGGAAGCAGAAGGCAAAAAAACACAGAATAGTTCTGATAAATGAAAAAGGGAAACAATGTCAACTATATATCTAAGCTGCAGCATATGCTGAACATAAAAGATGAGTCGGGAGCACTGAAACAATACATGAACACATGAAGCTACCTTATATTGAATCAGACCCTTGGTCCATCAAAGTATTGCTGCTCTCCAGGGTCTCAGGAAGAGGTCTTCCACATCACCTACTTGCCTGCTCCCTTAACTGGAGATGCCAGGGATTGAACCTGGGGCCTTCTGCATGCCAAGCAGAGGTTCTACCACTGAGCCACAGCCCCACCCCATCAATGCAAATCAATGGAAATCAGTGCAAATCATGGCCATTCCAGCTTTAAGTTTGTATTATCTTTCATCAGTGACAGAAAAGGAAACCACTTTCCCCCACATATCCTGTAATGTCAGTAGACCATGATATTATTATCAAACAGTATCAAATCCTGTCAAGTCATATCTGGACAGCACGCAGGGGGTTGGACTAGATGACCCTGGTCGTCCCTTCCAACTCTATGATTCTATGATTCTGTGTAATTTATTGCATTTCATTCGCACCTTCCTTGTACAATGGAACTCATGGTGGAATTTGTAAGGGTCCCAGGAGATCTCCCATCTATGCATGGATCTGAACCAGATAGTGTTAGCTTCAGCAAGGGGGCTGGGTCACATGCCTCCACCCACCCTCTGGGATTTTAGCCTTGTTTATTATCATTCCACCCAGCCCTGTTTTCAAGAGCTCCCAGAGGGTTCCCACACCATCTCAAATGAGTTTATACGCCTGCTCAAGTTCAGAACTGCCGTGTGTTTTTTCATCAGACCATTCTCTGGGGTTCTTCCTGCTACATTTTTAAACACAAATCAGACACTCATTATTGAGCTGAATAAGCTGTCTAGTAAGAGGCTCTTTTTATTTCTCACCAGTTCTCTACTCATGCAGTTGTTGGAACAAAACAGATGCAGCCCTGGATCTAGCACAGTAAGACATCTTACTTTCCTCTTTCACTGTGTTTTTGCTAATGATGAATATTGAAGACCCTCTTTCTATGAGATATTTCACATGCATTTGAATCCTTCCCATTGTATAGGATTATGGCAGGGTTGCTCACTCTTTCTCTCATTGGATTTGGTATAAGAACAACCAACAGGCAGTTAGGCAGCAAGACAGGATAAAATAATAAATTAAAGAACACATGATTCTATTTAATAACAGCTTTATTTACACTATCTAGGCCTCCCTTATAGACCTCATTTACTCCAACTGATCACTGAATTTGGAGATTTTTCTTGTTAAGCTATCAGAATAGTTACTGCATTTCATTCATTTCTTATATTTATATCTCCAAGGAGCTCAGGAGTGGGGCTATCCCATTTCCCCCTCACAACAACCCTGTGTGGTTGGTTAGGGAAAGAAAGTATGTGAGTGACTGGACCAAGGTCACCAAGTGAAATTCAAGGCTTGATCTGGGATTCAAACCAGGACTCCTTCGCCAACTCAGCATTCTAGCCACTATACCACACTAGCTCACTTTCAAAACTACATTCAAATTCTTTTAAAAAATACAACTAGACCAATGATTCCTTTAATGGAAATGAAATTAAATATGACAATGTAATTCTAAGCAGTTATACCCTTCACACTGAACTCATCGGGTTTAGAAGGGTGCAGCTCTGTTTGGGATTGTACTGTTGGTATATGGGTTCCTACATAATTAATCAGATGGTAAAAATAAGAGTAGACCGTATTTCTACAGCAAGTTTGGATTGACAATGGCATTTTCATACTCATCATTACTGAATTCTCAAGACTTTTTACTATCTTTTACTGGCTAACAGGCTAAATATCCTTTTCCTGTTCCAAAATTCAAGCACCTATGTGCCAAAGCATGTGGGCAAATAAAAAAAAACAGGTACCACATTATTAAATATTGAAAAAAATTCAGTCCCCAAGTTTAGATGATACATACAAGCTCCTAATTTTAAGAGCAGAAAGAAAAAATTTAACTACAGAGAGTGTGATTTCCTTATCACTGCCAGCCAAGACAAATGAAAAGTGAAAATCATGCGCAAGGCAGGAAATGTATCAAGTAGTGTTATAAAACAAGCCCTTTGAGCGGAAAATATACCACAACTAAAAGAAATTAGTTAATGATTCAACGTTTGCTCTTCTGCATGGAGATAAAAAAATAAGGCCAAGGCCGATGGCACACACAAAAAAGGTAAACATATTTTTTATTACTTAAAATACCCGGAATTCCCTATGCATTTTGTCAAGAGGCTTCTTAAAGGGAGTCTGTTAGTCTTGTGGCAATTTTACAAAAAAAAAAGTACAAAAGATCAGTAGCAAATTGCTACTGGAAGGACCCTTCTATATACCAGTGTCTAATTGATGCAATATATCTCTATTTTACAGAAAAGGTTTTGGCCAAACATGTACCCAAGCTAAAAAGAAAAGCTGACAATATATTGAGACTGTAAGAAAGTTAAAATATTGTTGCTGGACAGGAAATAAAGGGGTTGAAAAGCCCCAATGAAGTGCAGAACATATTATTTTGGTGCCCTGGTTGACGCTATCTTGATCATACTTCCTTAGCAATTCAAAAGTTTTCTGCGTAACACTAGGGATATCCAAGAAAGAAGAAGGTAAATCTACTCCAATGCTTCTTAATTTTGTAAGATGCTCCAAGGTGACGTGTGGGAATCCTGCTGTGATCACAGTAGTAAATCTGGCAAAGAACCATGATCTAACAAAAACAATCTGAATTTAACTGCAGCAGTCCAGGGCTTCAATGAAATGGAGCTACATCCTGCTTCTAAAAACAAGCTGGAATTTGAACACATTTTGGGGCCCGCAATAGGGCACGAATAAAGGAAGGTATGACAGTTCCTCACTTCCTTTTTCACTTAGCCGGGAGAGGAACTGAAAAACCCTTTGTTGGTATGTGTCTGAATATGGCACATGAGAGACAAATATGAATTCAAAACCCATAAACTGTCAGGGAGGTTTCAGGCTTAAACTGGGCAGGGGAAAAGGCAATAGGAATGAGGGGAACTGTATAAATATATGCAACAGATAATTTGCCACAAAAATGTAGCTATTTTATTATTCCAACAAGCGTTTGTGACTGTTGAGAGAGTTCATTTGGGTGTCACTCCTTAGTTAAACAGGCATAAGCTTATTTGACACAAAATTTCTGAAGTCTGTGGAGGCAGGAACACAGGTTCCATTTTTTCCTTCTTTCAAACTTGATAGGGAACACCTCCTTTTCCTTGGAGCTATTTCTCTCAGAGAAGGACTACCGGTTTCACTTCCCTAGCTCAGGATCCTCCTCGATCCTACACTACTCTTTTCCTTCCACTTTAGCTGCCAGTCTCTAACTCCCACTTTCAACTGCCACTCTCCTAGGTCAACAGTAGTTTTTTTAATTGATGCCCCTGTCAATCAGGGTTCTACGATAGGTATAAGGCACCCGCATTTACAGAAGCCTGAGCTGATTCTACTTCTAGCAGAAATTGCAGATAGCCATAAAGGAGGTCCATAGAGAAGAAGAGACAAGATCTTAGTATGATATACTGCAAGAGCCATAGGAATATATCGGCCACCGACTTGATGAAAAACCTTAAAATTGCAGACAGGTGAATTTCAATTCTCTCAAGCATGTAATTATAGTGGGCAGTCCACTTATTAGATGACAGAAAATGGTATTCCAAATAACAAAATGAACGTACCTGCTCAATGAGACAAAACTAGGGAATTCAGGACTTTTATGAGAGCCTGACTTCTGAAAAACTGAAATCTTGGATAATGTTAAACTAACCAGCATGGTGTAGTGGTTAAGAGCGGTGGTTTGGAGCGGTGAAGTCTGATCTGGAGAACCGGGTTTGATTCCCCACTCCTCCACATGAGCAGCGGACTCTAATCTGGTGAACTGGATTTCTTTCCCCACTCCTACACACAAAGCCAGCCTGGTGACCTTGGGCAAGTTACAGCTCTGTTAGAGCTCTCTCAGCTCCACCTACCTCACAGGGTGTCTGTTGTGGGGAGGGGAAGGTGATTGTAAGCCGGTTTGAGTCTCCCTTAAGTGGTAGAGAAAGTCGGCATATAAAAACCAACTTCTTATTATTATTATTTTAGATTAATTACAGTATGAGTCTCTGTACAGAAGTCTGCCATAGAGTGAAGTGCATGCTTCAGTCCCACTCTAGTGCAGGGTAAATATCAATGAGCTAATAACAATGAGTTTAATCATCTCTCAATTTCGGTAACTAAACTTGAAGTGTGGACAATTTTCTGAAACACCTATATTAAGTTCTCATGAAATTGTTTGTTTTTTCCAGAGCCACAATCCTGTTATAGTCCCCTATAATACAGATAGGATCACCAACCTAACTTAGGAAGCTGAAGTTGGTTCCCAGTTCTCTATTTGCATTTCCTAGTTCCTGAATCCAATGACAAATATTGAGGAAAATTTAAAAGTTCTGCATCCCAAAATAAGGTGTGGACAACCACACACACAGAGTCTCCCCAGTAGCATCTTAGAAATCAACAAGCTTCGGGGAGTCTAAGCTTTAAAGAGTCAACGCTCACCTGATCAGATTCAAGTTGAAACAGAAATCTGAGTCGTTATGTCACAGTCAGAAGGTTGGAAGAGCGTTGCAGAGAAAGGAGTTAGGTTGTAAAGGTTCAATGCACATTGCAATCAGCTTGATTAGGGCAGAGGGGAAATGCTTGGGGGTAGAACGTTAGCATCTGCGGTGAGATAAAAATTCATTCAGTCCTGGTTGGGTCCATTGCTCTGAACTTGTGAATGAACTTAAATTCAGCAATCTCAATTTGTAATCTTCCCTTGAAGCTTCTCCGGTAGCAATTGAATGACCTTCGGCCCAGTGTCTGCATGTGCATTTGTCCTGAGGGCACCCTCACTGCCACAAGAACTGGGCTTTGGACCAGGAAACAGCCTATGCCGCCTTGGAGGGCACAGCCCCCTGAATGTAGAGGTATATGGTGTGTGGTGGTCCAAACCTTATTTTGGGATGCAGAGCTTTTAAATTGTCCTCAATATTTGTTGTTGGATTCAGGAACCAGAAAATGTGAATAAGGAACAGTGTTGTGCTGCAGGCAGAGAGCGAAGGCCAGAGGTTTGAAGCGTTGTCTGGGAAGCTGCTGGCCTTAGGTTTATATTGGGCTTAAGGGGATAGACAGGCAAAAATAGTAATGAAGGGATTGTTTAACAGAGTGACAAGGCTCCTAAGCAAGTTTGAAGAAGTAGAGACCTGGAATATGGGGAAATCAGAGAGATTTATTGATAGGAATACGTGCAGATTTACAGTACAGTTCTAGAGTTACATCCTTTAAACCCATTGACCTCATTGGAAATAGAAAAGTATAACTCTGTTTAGGATTAAACTGTTGGGCTTGGCTGTTGCATACATAATATTTTCACGATTGCCTAATTCTGGAATGCTCAAGCTATGATACAATATTCCAAATGCCCACGCACACAGTGAGTAATTTGTGTTTGTGTGGGTGTTTGGTATCTGATGAAGGAAGCTTTGGTTCTCGAAAGCTTACCCCAAAAATCTTGTTGGTCTCTAAGGTGCTACTGGGCTCAAACCTTGCTGTTCTACTGCCGACCAACATGGCTACCCTCCAAAACTGAGTAATATGTTTCACTCAAAAAGGGAAGGGAAGAGACAAGAGGTGAAGCAAGAGAGCACAGCAGGGATTCATACCTACCTTTCTGAGCAGAGATCCAAGTCTTCAGGCAAGAGCTCAAATGCCTGGGCAGCCCATAATCCAAGAGGGGACCTTTACAGCTGCACAAGGAAAGCAATCCTGAACACATCTACTCAGAATCCTATTAAAAAGGGTTCCCAACTGCCTGGTTGTGGTGGGCAATTGCCTGTCAATCAACAGGCTGCCCGCTGACGGTCTGCAGGCGGATGCAGAAAGGGGGGAATTATCCCCACCCCCCGCGTTTTCCCGGGAATGCTTCAGCCTCCCCTTCCAAACTGCATGCCAGATTGGTTTGGAAAGGGAGGCTGGGGCCTTCCTCCTAGCCCTGCTGTGTGTACTCTCTGATCTCTGAGTGTGCACACAGTGGGGCTTTGAAGCCTCCAGCCTCCCTTTCCACGCTGCAAGCCCGATCGGTCCCAATCTGACTTGCAGCGTGGAAAGGGCCTTCCTCCTAGCCCTGCTGTGCACGTGCTCTGATTTCTCAGAGTGTACACACAGCAGGGCTTAAAATAATAGAATCATAGAGTTGGAAGGGACCACCAGGATCATCTAGTTCAACCCCCTGCACAATGCAGGAAATTCGCAACTACCTCCACCCCACACCCCCAGTGACCTTCCCCCCACACCCCTCAATAGAGCTGCAGTTTGACTGGGTCACCAGCAATGATCCAAGCAGGACTTCATGTTTAATCCTAAAGGCACATCATGGTGTTCAAGGAATGGGAAAAGTTTTGCAGCTGCACTCGGCAGGTCAAACCATCAAAAGCACACACTCTGGATAGATTCTAGTTGTAGGGTAGAAGTTGGGTTGCCAACTGCCAGGTACTGGAAGATATTACAGCACACTTGCTCAATGTTATTCTGATTAAAAAATTCCAACCATCAATAGTGTCTATTGATGATTGGATATAGACACTATTGATGGTTGGAATTTTTTTTTATTAGAATAACATTGAGCAAGTGTGCTGTAATATCTTCCAATAATTATACCAGCACCAGAGGTGGATTTTTTTGATTACTAAATAACTTCCAGGTACTAGCTGGAGATCTCCTGCTACAACAACTGATCTCCAGTTGATAGAGTTCAGTTCACCTGGAGAAAATGGCCACTTTGGCAATTGGGCTCCATGGCATTGAAGTCCCTCCCCTCCCCAAACCCCTTCTCTCCTCAGGCTCTGCCCCAAAAACCGAAGAGAGACCTGACAACCCTAGGTAGAAGTTTGAATGGGAGGAGGGGAAGGAGTCCTTTTTCCTAGGATTAAAAAAGGGGAGGGGACTCTGAGCAGGTTAACCAGTATGCTCCCTGATTGGCAGAAAGCAGGAATTCTCATTCCCAAATACGGAAAGGTGGGGAAGTCTTAGGGCAGGGAAGAATGTATTAGATGTGGGCCTGGTTACGTCACTGAACTGGGCTTGCTGGAAAAAGCTCTCAACTAACTAGTCTTCAGACATGTGAGGAGGGGAAACTCTCGACTGAAGATGCTAATGTGTGGTACTCTTATAAATCTGCTTATAGGAGGTGTAAGGAGTAACATGAAGAATTAACCTTCAGGCACAGTTTGTGAATTTCCTTTTTTCAGTTGATAATTACATTCCAACCCCAAATAAGATCTATGTGGTTTGAATATGATGTACAGATATTGATCGTATGGGCCTGGATGTCCAACTAACCACCTGATAAGAGGGTAGTAGAATTCCTACAACTGGCATTCCAGGAATGTGTAATATTTATATAGGGTTGCCAACTGCCAGGTGGGGCCTGGAGATCTCCTTGAATTACAACCAATCTCCAGATGACAGAGATCAGTTCTCCTGGAGAAAATGGCTGCTTTGCAAGGTAGACAATATCCTGCTAAGTTCCCTCCCCAAGCTCCACCATCCTCAGGCTCCTCCTCCAAAATCTCCAGGAATTTTCCAACTGGAGTTGGCAACCCTGTGTTTATATGAAACAATACCTTATATAAATTCTGTAATATGTGGGATGCCTCTCTAGAGTGCTTCGATGACAGCTATGTCAACAGCCACTGTGACATAAGCAGGTCTACTTGGAAGTAAATCCCGTGTAATTCAATGGTGCTTACTCCCCTTATCTTCCTTCTCTGTGTGTGTGTGTGTTCTCTGGCTGCTCTTTACCTGGATGAAGACAAAAGTATTCAAGAATGGGAATTCTGAGACTTCAAGTAGCTAACAATTGGTAATTTAGACTAATAGGAGGTTATTTAAAGGAAATCTCAGACTAGGTTTTAAGGAGTAGTATAATAAGAAGAAATATATGATTCAAAACTACTAAGCGATATAGTACATTTTAGCTAGGGGATATTGGAGTTTGTTATCTATGGCTTGTTAATGTAGATTTTTCCAGCAACCTAGTTGTCAGCGTAGAATATAGCAATGATATGGCACTCTTTAGAAGGTTTAATATACTGTATGTATAGTTCTATGTTTGATGTTATGGTGTTTATTGTGTTTTTGTACTGTTTTTATATAAATAATAAAATATAAGTAAAAAAAAAAACAATTGGTAATTTAACATCTTCCAGTCTTTGTATCATCTAGGTAATATATATTTCTCTTTGTAGATTTTGTAAATGAATTTAAATTTCATATTGCTAAAAATATAAATGAGAAAACTACTAATAAAAATGTTGTTTTTGCACTTTCAGTAATTAGCCAGCATACCAGATATCTTGTTTGTGATACTGAATTACTGACAACCTGACCCTTTCTTGCTAATTATGAGGAAATAGCACCATTTGCATTATTTTTCACATAACCTGTACACTGATGTTTTCTGAACCCATACCTACACTTGCAACAGAGACCTGCAATAAATAAGACCTGTTGAATTGTACCGATGCAATTAATCTAGCAGGCCCACGCATGTCCTCCAGCATAGACAATGCATACCTTTTTGGTATGGAACGTGTATGGACATTTCTGTTCCACCCAGTTGGTTTTCAGCATTTCCACAATGCATTTCAGGAACGACCCGGGGACCTTGCCCAGGGGACCTTTCAACGAGAGAAAACACAACAAGACTACAACTCCCACAATCCAACGCGCGCGCATCCCGCCTTGGCCTACAAGCCGCGAAGATGGCTGCGGGTAGTAGCCGGGGCGGCGGTGCTGGGGGCGTCGTTCCCCACTACGAGGACGAAGCGTCGGCGACGCACACCCAGGTTTTCCACGCGGCCTCTTTTGGGGCCGCTTGGAGGGAGGCGCTGGGCCCGCAAGACCTGAGTCTGCAGGAGGCGGCGCCTGGGGACGAGGAGGCCGCGGTAGCCGAGGAGTTCCGCTGCCCTCTGGACGTCGCGTCCCAGCTGAGGGCTGTGTGCAGGTACCTGTAACGGAAACCGCCGCCGGACTGCAGAGCTTGCAGGGGCCGGCCGCTCAGGGCGCATGCGCAGGGCTTGGTTGCGCGCATCTCAGCGCGTGGAAGGAGCCCTCCGGGGCGCGTTTTGCTCAGAAATCAACCCTCTTCCGCCCCGCTAGTCGGGCTAAGACCTGTCGGGGCGGCAGTCCGATGCACGCTGGGAGTAAACGCCATTGAATTCAGCGAGAGTTATTTTATTAAGGTTAACGGTTTAGATTTTAAGCATTGTAATCCGATTTCTAGGTGAAGTATTGCATTGGATTGGAAGTTGAATGCAAAGGTGGCAATGAAGTTATCAGAAAGATAGAGGAGGAGAGAGGGGAAGTCAACGTCAATATTTGAATCAATTAGTTATATAGAATAGAGAAATATTGTTTGTATCATATGATTATGTTAACGAATGGTGGAAACTACTGTACTATAAAAAACAATAAAAAAGTTATAAAAATTAGTTATATAACTATTAGTTATATAACTAATTTTTATAACATTTTATAACATTTATAATTTTATAACATTTTTATTGTTTTTTATAGTGCAGTAGTTTTCACCATTCATTAACATAATTATATGATACAAACAATATTTCTCTATTCTATATAACTAATTTATTAGTTATATACTGTACTAAATTAGTTATATAGAATAGAGAAATATTGTTTGTATCATATAATTATGTTAATGAATGGTGAAAACTACTGCACTATAAAAACAATAAAAATGTTATAATTAGTTATATAGAATAGAATATAGAGAATAGAGAAATATTGTTTGTATCATATAATTATGTTAATGAATGGTGGAAACTAATGTACTATAAAAAACAATAAAAATGTTATAAACATTATATAACTATTAGTTATATAACTATATAATTAGTTATATGGAATAGAGAAATATTGTTTGTATCATATAATTATGTTAATGAATGGTGAAAACTACTGTACTATAAAAACAATTAAAAATGTTATAAAAAAAGAATTCAGTGAGAAATATTGTCGAAGGCTTTCACGGTCAGAGTTCATTGGTTCTTGTAGGTTATCCGGGCTGTGTAACCGTGGTCTTGGTATTTTCTTTCCTGACGTTTCTTTCCTTGGTATTTTTTTTCCTGTCCTTCAGTGTTACTCCTCTGAAGATGCCTGCCACAGCTGCTGGCGAAACGTCAGGAAAGAAAAGACCAAGACCACGGTTACGCAGCCCGGATAACCTACAAGAACCAATTCAGTGAGAGTTATTTCTAAGTAAGCACACACAGGATCAGGTGTAAAGCTCCAGTCCTAAGGGTACCAGGAGCCTGATCCTCTATATTTCTTTGTAGCATGGCTCAGTTGACACTGTTAGTGGTAGCTTCAAAAGTAGGATTGCATGCTTATCAGGAAACAACCTTTTATTGGGGGAGGAGGTTGGAACTAGTAGGGATGTCATGTTCAGTTAGAAAGACAGTTGTGCTGTGTCAGAAGAACTCTGGGATTCTTTCCCCAGGACTCTTGCAGCACCCTGTCTGCAGAGGGAGCCTGCTAGGCCTATTCTGTCTTGTTACAATTAGTTTGTGAAGTGGCACTAAGCATCACTTGACCCATCATTGATGAAAGTCTTGCTCTCGTGTTTATGGGGCCTGTCAGCATCACTCTTAAAGTTCCACTGGAATGTGGGTGTGCAGAGGCTCTTTTTGAATGGAATTGCACTTTGAATAGCAAGAATGTTTGCATATACTCTTACATGTTTACATGTCAAAGCAAAATGAGAATGTGCATTTGTAAATGTGTCAGGGAGCCGCAGCTATTTTCTTACATGTACATGACACCCATTCTTGTTGCAAAAAAGTACAAATGCAGCACACATACGAGCAGGGCAGTATGTCAGGAAAACTGTGTTGTGTTTTTTTGTCCAACTTTTCGCACATGGGTTTACATGATGACTTTACCTAGGAGCTGTGTGTTTGTTTTGTTTTAGCATTGATGCATTAAAGAGCCCTGATAAAGAAGACACAGAAGAAATACCTGAAGACTCCAATCTGGTCACTCTCATGTATGTTGCACTTGATTGGAATCCAAATCCATTCTTTAACTTTACTACTATTGTGTTTTGCTAGGACACTCTTTATTTGTTGTTTGCTAGAGCAGGCAAAGAAGGATTAACCCCTGTCCTCTGTTTAAAGACTGAACTGACTACAAATGATGAGTACTTTTGAGATCCTCCTGTCTACAGCTTTACTTTTGTCTGGAAAAAAAAAACTTGTGGGGGTTCTTCTTCCTCCTTCTCTGTCACCTTGTTTTTCAGCCAGAAGGAGCTATTTGCAGTAGTGTTCCATTTTGTCTTCAGGGGAACTTGACTGGAGCCTTTTTCTTGGTTGCTTCTTCCTTTGATGGTTTGTAGTCGTTTCCCACTGGGGCAGGAAGGAGCAGAATGTTAAATCCAGTGGCCTTGAGCTTTCACTGCCAGAGTTTGCAGTGCGAAAAGGAGCAGAGCTTGATGCTTTTGCTCAAATATCTGTTGAGTTTGGCTGCAAGCCTGGGAAAGATAAGCAGCAATGAGTCTGTCAGCAATGGAGGCTCACCCAAGCATGCTAGCATTACAGACTCTTGCTGTGAGCCTCATTGTACAGCTGCCTCCTTCATCCCATCAATCTTATCCCTCCTGGCCCTAGCCCTGGAAGAGGATGGCTTAACACTCAAGATGGGTGAGGTGGATTGCAAGGGTGGCTTGGGAAAGTCACCATCTCCCTCCCAGGGAAAAATGGCCATGTAGAGTGGAAATAGAGATGGTGGGAGTCTCCTTCCTCAGAATCTACTATTTCAGCCTCATCCCATTTTGACAGAGTGATTACGGAGCAATTACCACATGGACCGGTTAAAGAGTAGAGAAAGCTTTATTCAGGAACTAACATACTTGGTAGTAAAGAAAACAGATAGAGAGGTTCCCGGCTACCTTGTTAGCTGGGAAAAAGAGAGTTCTGTTTTGTGGAACTTCTGCTTGTAGGGAGAGTGTTAGGAAAGCTAAAGCTCAGTATGAACTTAGGCTAGCCAGAGATGCTAAACACAACAAAAAAGGGTTCTTTTCCTATTTACAGAGCAAGAGTAAGAATAAGGACAAGATAAGCCCATTGCGGGGACCGGAAAGTGACATTGTAACAGGAGATGAAGAGAGGGCAGAACTCCTCAATTCCTACTTTTCCTCTGTCTTTTCTTGCGATGGAAGCGGTGCTCAACATGGCTTAAACAGAACGCATGATGAGAGAAGGGATTTGCAGCCTAGAATTGGTATTGGGGTAGTGCACAAACACCTAGTTTCTTTAAATGAAACAAAATCCTCGGGGCCAGATGAATTGCATCCAAGGATACTCAAAGAACTTGCAGATATAATTTCTGAGCCTCTGACCATTGCTTTTGAAAAGTCTTGGCAAGCGGGTGAGGTGCCAGAAGATTGGAGATGGGCAAATGTTGTCCCCATCTTCAAGAAGGGGGAAAAGGAAGATCTGGGTAACTACCGACCCATTAGCTTAACTTCTATACCTGGAAAAGTTTTTGAACAAATCATCAAACAGTCAGTCCTTGAGCATTTAGAAAGGATGGATCTGATTACTAAGAGTTAGCATGGGTTTCTCAAGAATAAGTCATGCCAGACTAATCTTATCTCCTTTTTTGAGAAAGTTACTACCTTGCTGGATCAGGGAAATGCTGTAGACCGGGGTGGGGAACCTTTTTTTTGCCAAGGGCCATTTGGATATCTTGGACATTATTCGGGGGCCATACAGAATTTATATATATAAAATTTATATAAAACAAAAAGTGATCAGCAGTGCAGTCTTATGCAGGCCTACTCTAAATCCTACTCAAGTCCAGTCAGCAGGGCTTACTCATTGGAAAGTATCAGTATGTTTGTCCTGCAGATGTCTAGGATCTTAACCTATTGGCAACCTACCCATTTTGGCCCAGAGAAACTATGAAGTACATTTTGTTTGTTGGGAAATCTTACATGCTACCTGGAACTTGACTTGGATGGCCCAGCCCAGCCTGATCTCATCAGATCTCAAAAGCCAAGCAAGGTCGGCCCTGGTTAGTACTTGGATATGAGACCACCAAGGAATACCAGAGTCGTTATGCAGAGAAAGGCAATGGCAACCCACCTCTGTTCATTTCTTGCCCGAGCCAGCAATGCCGTGGATTGATTTTAGAAGGGTACAGATTGGGGAGGGGCACAGAGTACAAAGAGAGATGCTGCACGTTTGGTAGTCCATCCTGCACATGGGACCTTCTGCATGCCAAGCAGATGCTCTACCTCTGAGCCACAACCCCTGTCAAGCAGAGGCTCTACCCCTGATCCACAGCCCCTGCCAAGAAGATGCTCTACCCCTGATCCACAACCCCTGCCAAGGTGATGCTCTGCCCCTAATCCATAGCCCCTGCCAAGAAGATTCTCTGCCCCTGATCCACAGCCCCTGCCAAGGAGATGCTCTCCCTCTGATCCACAGCCCCTGCCAAGGAGATGCTCTCCCCCTGACCCACAGCCCCTGCCAAGGAGATGCTGTACCACTAATCCACAGCCCCTGCCAAGGAGATGCTCTCCCTCTGAACCACAGCCCCTCCCAAGCAGATGCTCTCCCCCTGATCCACAACCCCTGCCAAGGAGATGCTGTACCACTGATCCACAGCCCCTCCCAAGCAGATGCTCTCCCCCTGATCCACAGCCCCTGCCAAGAAGATGCTCTCCCCCTGATCCACAACCCCTGCCAAGGAGATGCTGTACCACTGATCCACAGCCCCTCCCAAGCAGATGCTCTCCCCCTGATCCACAACCCCTGCCAAGGAGATGCTGTACCACTGATCCACAGCCCCTCCCAAGCAGATGCTCTCCCCCTGATCCACAGCCCCTGCCAAGAAGATGCTCTCCCCCTGATCCACAACCCCTGCCAAGGAGATGCTGTACCACTGATCCACAGCCCCTCCCAAGCAGATGCTCTCCCCCTGATCCACAACCCCTGCCAAGGAGATGCTGTACCACTGATCCACAGCCCCTCCCAAGCAGATGCTCTCCCCCTGATCCACAGCCCCTCCCAAGCAGATGCTCTCCCCCTGAGCCACAGCCCCTGCCAAGGAGATGCTCTCTCCTGATCCACAGCCCCTGCCAAGGAGATGCTCTCCCCCTGATCCACAGCACCTCCCAAGCAGATGCTCTACCACTGATCCACAGCCCCTGCCAAGACGCTTTACTGAAGCGTGCCAGCCAGGAGATCCAGCAGGGAGGGGCTGGCCAGGGGGCCCTCCGGCTGCTGCACAGGAAGTGCGTGCCAGCCGGGAGATCCAGCAGGGAGGGGGTGGCCAGGGGGCCCTTCGGCGGCTGCTCGGGAAGCGTGCTCCTGCCAAAGGTTCAAGCAGGGAGGGGCTTGGCAGGGGGCCCTCTGACTGCCATGCGGGAAGCGCGCCTCGCCATCTGGGAGATCCAGCAGGGAGGGGGTGGCCAGGGGGCCATTTGGCGGGTGCGCGGGAAGCGTGCGCCAGCTGAAGGTTCAAGCGGGGAGGGGCTTGGCAGGGGTCCCTCTAGTTGCCGTGCGGGAAGTGTGCGCCAGCTGGGAGATCCAGCAGGGAGGGGCTGGCCAGGGGGCCCTCCGGCAGCCACTCAGGAAGCGCGCGCCAGCCGGGGGTTCAAGCGGGGAGGGGCTTGGCAGGTGGCCCTCCGCAGGTGGGCCGGGGGCCAGATAAAATGATCCCGTGGGCTGTAAATGGCCCACCGGCCGGAGGTTCCCCACCCCTGCTGTAGACATAGTTTATCTAGATTTCAGTAAGGCTTTTGATAAGGTTCCACATAGTATTCTAGTTGACAAATTGGGAAAATGTGGTTTAGATCCTATTACTGTTAGGTAGATCTGTAACTGGTTGATAGATCGCACCCAAAGAGTGCTAGTTAATGGTTCCTCATCCACTTGGAGAGAAGTGACTGGTGGAGCGCCTCAGGGATCTGTCCTGGGCCCTGTGTTGTTCAACATCTTTATAAATGATTTGGATGAAGGAATAGAGGGGATGCTTATTAAATTTGCAGATGATACTAAATTGGGAGGGGTAGCAAATACAGTAGAAGACAGAGCCAAGATACAGGATAATCTTGACAGGCTGGAGAATTGGACTAAAACTAATAAAATGCACTTCAACAAAGACAAATGTAAAGTTCTGCATTTAGGTAGGAAAAATCAAATGCATAATTATAGGATGGGGGAGACTTGTCTGAGCAGTAGTGTGTGTGAAAAGAATCTTGGGGTCTTAGTAGACCAAACACTGAACATGAGTCAGCAGTGTGATGCGATAGCTAAAAAGGCAAATGCAGTCTTGGACTGCATCAACAGATGTCTAGTGTCCAGATCATGTGAAGTGATGGTATCGCTTTACTCTGTTCTGGTTAGACCTCACCTAGAGTACTGTGTTCAGTTTTAAATTCTGAACCTAATTCTTAATAATGCCCTTTAATAGTTTACTATTCCCTGAGTTCAGTATTTTACGAAATAGTTAAATGCGCTTGGTAAGTGATAACTAATCAATAACATTCTAATACCTGACTCATATTACCTTTTGATTTGTTTATACCAGGCCTCTCAGAGTTTGTGACTCTCTAATCTCAATATGGCCATGTATCATGGCTTGCAAAGCACTTGACAATCCTCCTTCTTATCACTGTTTTCTGCAGTCCCAGGCAGCAAACAGGTATATTGGGTTCCCTGGAGGACTGTCATACAGGGCTGTATTAGGTTTGAAAAGTAGAATCACAGGCTTGCAGGGCTGGCTTTCTAGGGGTGAACTTGACGTCCCAGAGGTCATGTGTGACAAAGGAACATTTCTGTTTCTACACACAATGAAATAGAAACATATATAAATCAAGTTACCTGTCTACAATTTTTAGATCTTTCTTTGTGAGGGGAACGGGTTGTATCTGAAGATTTTGAGTGTGTGCATTGTTAGGCAAGAACCTGTAACATTTAATATGAACCTGTAACATTTAATAACATTTAATATACACATAGGGCTATAACTAGTCCATTCTGGTAAGCATTTTCTGCTTAATTCCTGAGTGGCTGTCTGTTTAAAGAGCATGAAAGTAAAGACCACAAAGGTACTTTTTTATAGTTATCCATTGGAAATAAAATATCAGAAGCTGCCATTTACTCTATCAAAGGGTAATCCAGTGTAAAGTGGCACATGTGAACAGGAATTTGAACACTGTTGAGAGATGCTCGACACTTTGCAGTCCCCAGCAGACTTCTCCCACCCACACCAATTCCTTGTGCTGCTTTGGAGAATATTTGCAAAGCCCTTACTTAAGCTATGCAGGTTTCCTGTGGGGGTGGTAGATGTCAAAACTCTGCAAGAGGCACCATTGATTGGCGGTTGAAAGGTTGTATACTTGGAAAGACATAGTTTCAGTGGCTAAAACTTCTCTCTGGAAAGTTATCAGTCAGGGTTCCTTTAAATACAGGCTGAATATAAGTTGGTACAGGCCAGTATGGAGTATTGATAAAGAAGTGGCCAAAAGTGGTATTTCCCATTTTCTGGTTCTAGCTGGCCCCTGAGAGAGACAGTGCTGGTTTAACCCCCTGTATCAAAATTATCCTAGCTGGGATCCACTTCTCTGTGCCATGTTTGCTGGGGAAATGTGTGAACCCAGTCACATGGACAGGGGCATTTGAATAAATGAGACTGTTTTGTAATGTAAAATGCTTGAGTCTTTGTGTGGTTTTAGAGTCCTGTTTTTAGAGCCTTTATGCATTTTTCCTAACATGTACATCATTTTTTCCTTCCTTTCTTCTATAGAATTAGGAAGAAGGCCCTGGAGAGGAGAGAAGAAACGCTCGTTATAGATCGTGCAGGTAGACTAGAAACATTTAGTCATGAGATGGTGAGGCATCTTTCTCTCGATCTGTCTTCCCTACATTCTCAACGTGACAAGTGAAGCTAATGTTACAAGTACCTATTTGGTTTTTTTAAATTAAGGCAATGATCCTGGATGGTTGTCAATCAAACTTAGATATATTCTCAGTATTATTAATCTACATTTTGCCTGGTAGAGGGATTGAGAAAAATGGCACAGAGAAAAGGATTTTAAAAGGGTTAAAAATCCTCCTCCATTGTTGGTGGTCTAATTTAATTTTCAGAGCCCAGCAGCTGCTTTTAAAAACAAACAAATGCTGGGGATCCAGTCACAAATCTTTTGTCTTGCATCTCCTTTGGCCCTCAATTGAGAGTGATGGGCTTCATTGTTTACAGCAGTGGCTTTCCACCTTTCCAGGCTTAGGATTCACTGAGCTGAAGCAGATCATGGGAAGGTGGGGGAAACACACTGGTGCCAATGCCAGGGCCATGGAAAACAGACCTGGAGCTGGGAACAGGGAACACAAGCCAGGCGGTGTATTCTAGTGATGAACAAGCCATAGAGGAATCTGTTCTACCACTGAATGACCTCACCTCTCTGTCCTGCTGCACTCTTAGCATGCATGCAGAGCAAGGCGGGAAGCATGACATACTTGATCTCTATGCACCAGATCCTTCCAAAGGGCAGTAAAAAAAAAAGTCCAAGAGGAGGGGATCTTCAACCCATGTGAGAGTCCTAACTCACTTCTCTGCAGGGAGAGGTGTATTTCCGTCTATATCTGCTTTGGTTAGGAAGATGGTAATGTATATGATTCTGTGGTTAAACATAATCTATAGTAAGTATCCTTTAAACAGCTTTTTGAACTTAGAACTGCTTTTTGAACTTAGAAAAATATTTGTTCTTGATGGAATCCAAAGATCAGTGATGTACAATAGAAACTACTTAGAGTTGTCAATTTTATGCACGTATAAGAAAATGGAATAGACTGCATGCCACTAAATTGGTGCAAGCTGGCATTCCTGGGGCTTATTCTCTCTAGATTTGGGGTTGGATCCTACCTAAAGCTGCTGCTCACATAGCAGGGGAGGTTTTTGTTGTTGTTGCTGCTGATTTCCCTTCCCTTAGCTATTCCTGATGGCCCCCCATGTCACAGGAGCAGCATTTTGGGGGCATTTTGGAATGCAGTGGGGGGGTAGTTGGCTTTCACAGATGAAAACCCTTCCATTTGTAGAAATCGGGCAGGATCCAATTTTTTGTAGATATAACTGCATTAGTGGAAAATCCTAATGAGTGCCCCTTTTGCAGTAAACATGGCTTAAATATTAATAATGATAAATAATAATGCTAAAAAGGGTTGCAAAACTGGCCCATGGGCTTTGGTTTTTTTTAAGTAGGCTTTGTTTATCCCAGTTCAGAACATCTTTGCTTTAAAATCTCTTCCTATGTCTAGCACTGTAATGCTAAGGGTAGGAAACTTGGTGGAATCATTTCCTGCCCCTCGAGGTACAGTGTAGTACAGATTAGTAGTATAGCTGTTCAGTGTTGCTCTCATCAGCTACCTCTCAGCCTCTTCTTATCTTTAATGCAATTAGAGAGCATCATTCTGTTAGTCCGTTTCCAGTTTGGACATACACTAATCATGACCTTTGGCTCTGTCGCCTTTTATGGATAGCCTCTTAATGTGGATTATAGTCACTGTAGGTGGCATTCAGGAGTTCTGACATGATATGATGCTCAGTAGCATTTGGCCAAGTTATCTTGAGCCAGTGTATAGTGAAACACTCATAGGAGAGAGAATCTGTGTGAAACTAGGATGAGTGCCATGAACTACCCTGTGAAATGAGAGATCAGAATTTGGTCTAGAAAAGATCAAATGCAAAATTCTGTGCTTAACTGAGGGATGTAACACATAGATAAAGGTAGTTTGGTTGTGTTTTGAAGAGGCCAGTGTTGGTTTGAATTTTGAAGCTGGCCAAATAAAGAGATATGAGTCAGGAAGTCCCTCATTTGAATCTTGTCTCTTTCAAGCAGATGACCTTAGGGAAGCTATACTTTCAGCTCTTTTGTCTCCAATATCCGAGAGTCAGCTTGGTGCAGTGGTTAAAATGTTGGACTAGGACCTGGGAGACCCAGGTTCAACTTCCCATTGTGCCATGAAGCTTGCTGGATGGCCTTAGGCCTTTCACTCTCTCTCAGCCTGATCTCCCTCACAGGGTTGTTGTGAAAGTAAACGTAGGAATGGAGACCAATTAATACTGCCCTGAACTCCTTGGAGGAAGATAAAATGTAGTAAATAAAAACAAATATGGCCATCATACTGACTGTAGCCTTGTTTTGAGGATTGCAAGGTGATAAAAAAATTAGTTGAACATTCTGAAATAATTTATAATTGTTAGCTTTCTCTGTCAGATCTTGTGGATTGTTGTTCAATGAGAATTAAAATAATGTTCTTTTCTTTTTAGGAATCTCATGCAATTGGAAAGAGGCCCGAGGATCCCGTAAACTTAGTCAAGGAGGGAGAGCTTGTTTTAACCCTCAATATTTTCTATCCAGTTATATTTCAGAAGGTTAGTGATGCTTTTCTTTCTAAAAAATAATTTGGATTGTAGATGGTTGACATCTCTTGTAGTAGCTTGTTCACAAACAGTCTGGATCCTTTGGGGCAATTCTAGGTGAGAAAGTACTGGGGATCTGTGCTCAGTTGTGCTCTAAGATGTTTGACTGTTGGTGGCTTTGAGTCAGAAGGACTTTAAAGTTACATGTTGGAATAAATCATTTAAGCAGGCTGGGTGCAACCGATCTGTTTTTAATCACCAAAAGTCCAATCTAAGTAGATCTTACAGTGCTTCCATTAGGGTTAGTTAGTTTCCAGTGGAAGGGAGTTTTAATTTTGGCACAAACTCCACTATGTTTACATTTTCAGTTTTATATAAAGCATGTCAAGCCATTCAAGTAGGACTCATACTAAAGAGATAACGCAAAGGTTGACTGGAGAAGGGAGGAAAGAGCAAAATAAGAAATTGATACTACTTAAAATGAAATAACACTTTTAAACACTGAAAAATCAGACAGATTCATGGAGAATAGGTGTATGAATGACTATTAGCCATGGTGATTAAAGGGAATCTCCATATTCAGAGGCAGCAAATCTCAATACCAGTGCCAGGAGGCAATATCAGGGGGAGGTGTTGGCTTTTGTGCCCCTATTTGTTGGCCCTGCAGGGCAACTGGTTGGCTGCTGTGTGAAACAGGATGCTAAGCTAGATAGACCACTGGCCTGCTCTAGTATGGCTCTTCTTGGGTTCTTATGAAAAACTCCAGAGTACCAGCTGTAGCTGATGAAACTTTAGTGAAGAAAAAAAGCTTAGAACAACTTCTAGATATATAGAGCAGCACTGTGGTTCTGAACTAAGAGAAGCCTGGTACTTTTTCCCTTTAAGGCCAGCTGCCTCCGCAGAAGGTGTGGTGGAAAGCGAGTCTCTGCTAGAGGGCTGTTTACCACAAGTAGAGCTTCTAGGGGGCGGGTGGGGAAGGAGAGCTAATCCTAGGTGGAGCAAGCTTGTTTGATGGGAGTGAGACTTCATTATGGGGAGTCTGGCTTCCTTTGCCTACTGAGTCACCTGCCACTGCATCAGCACTGCAGCACCGTACAGGCATACACTAACTATAGGGATAAAAGAGTATGGTTAGGATGCTGTCTGGTGACTTTGGTTGCATGCACTGGATCCGGCTACCTATTCATTAGCTGCGTGCCTGCATGGTGCTGGTGCTGTGGCCTTGGCAACTCTGTCCCTGCCTCATGAATTCCTCTAGTAAAGACACTACATCCCCCTCCCCCTTCAGGGGTGGAAAATCCTTCCCGTGCCCCACCATGTAAGCCATTGCCACTCACGCCCTCTTGTTTTCCAAACAGGGGCACACTGATTGTTGTTATATATCATATGTACTGCTGCAGAAACTAAGGGAAAGCGTACTGTTTCTGTGTTGCAAAGCCTCAAAGTGCTCGGTAAAATGTAAATGTTTATTGATACGGCACCAGCCAGACAACAATAAATATATACTCTTATAAAACACAAAGTTATAAGGCACCAGGCATACTCATAATAACAATATAAAATTCCTTACATAGCAAGAAGTTAAAAGATTAATATTCATTTACGTTTCCGAGGCCCACTCTATGAGCGAGTCTTACAAATGAATGCACAACATTTAGCAACCTGCTTTGTGACTGAGGCATTCCCCCTCCCAAGGTAAGTACTTGGTTTTTCCCTCTTCAGAACTAGCAGTAGTTTTTTTAAGTGAGGGAACTATGATCTTTAGTGTAGCTTCCTCATTAAAGGGACACTTAAGGAAAGCATTTTCGACTGTGACTATTTCTCCCAACTTGCTGGAGCAGTCTCTCTGATCTCAGTACCTTCTTATATCTACCTTCTAAAATCACTGAAGGTAGGGCTGCGCATCTTGCCAGCGTAAAGGCCCTCCTATACTTATTCACTTCTAGCAGGAATAAATAATCCGCTAGTGCTAGGACAAATCTAGACCTGTCGGGTGCCATAAATGCTGGGGAGATCGAGAGGTCTATTTGGCATTCAGTGTCAAATAGCCTTTGCTTGATTTCCTGCTTTGCCCGCTCCCTGCTCAACTCCAGCAGACTTACAGGGGCAAAGCCTAGGCTGTTGATTCTCCCTATAGTTGACTTCCACCACCTGGATTTAAAGTTGTCACTGCGGAGTAGCGGAAAGAGCCCTTCTGTTGCCTAACAAAGTGCTCGGTATAGTGGCTTACTGCCTTCAGCATGTGCAGGAATTCAGTGTCAGAGTCTGAAATGCTTGGATTTGGGTTATGGTTGGTTCTAGCTCTTGTTGTCCTCTGCAGCATAAGACCCGCAAGCCGTATCAGACGATGCTGGTTCTAGGCAGCCAAAAACTCACCGAGGTCAGAGATTCAATTTCCTGTGTCAGTGACCTTCAGATTGGTGGGGAGTTTAGCAGTCATCCTGACCTAGCACCAGAACATATCAGTAAGGTATAGTAACTTTAATTTTTAATATGCTTAAAGCTGGCTTATATGTTTTTTTAGTCCTGAAATGTTTAACTGGAATTTATTGCTTTTGAAAATGCGCTTAGCAAGTTCTGGGGTATATTTTGGCTATGAATTGCTTAAAGTGTAGGTACAACCATTTCTGGGAGAAGGGAACCTTGGGTACTTACCGTGAAGGTCCTTTCTTCTCTGAGGTAAGGAGAGCATCTTGCTAGCGACGGGTGATTCTCTTCCGGTTCCTTGGGACAGGCAGGATGTAAACAAACAAACTTCCTGTTTCCTGCTCCTGAATCACCCATTCCTCAGTTTTAATACTTTCCGAGCTAGGAGAATATCAGGAAGAAGTAAACTCGCCGTGTTACTGCGGCGGACATTGAAGATGGAGCCCAAGTTCACTTGAACATTTTATTTAGATGTGCGGTACACCTCAACAAGGTAACACTACTAAGGTAACTGTCGTAGACACATAGAATAATGTAGACATACTTGTCTGTACTGACAGGGATCCCCCTGTCCTGAGTATGCCTGTTTAGTAATATATGTTTAACGAGAGTGCTCTGTAGTTGCCCAGGGTGGGCCCAAGATGCTCTCCTTACCTCAGAGAAGAAAGGACCTTCACGGTAAGTACCCAAGGTTCCCTTCTCTCTCTGAGGGGGAGAGCATCGTGCTAGCGACGGGATGTCCAAGAGCTGTGACGGTCTCAGGGTGGGTTAACGTTCAACTACTACATGCTGAAGCACTCTGCGGCCAAAGGCTGCATCCGCCGAAGAGTAGGTGTTGAGGCGGTAGTGTCTTACGAAGGTAGAGATGGAAGACCATGTGGCTGCCTTGCATATTTCCTCGACGGAGGCCTGCTTGTCGAAGGCCGCCGAGGTAGCCGCGCTCCTTATGGAATGTGCTGTGATGCCCTGTGGTATCGAGACGCCGGCTGCCCTGTATGCCTCCACGATGCAGGTGCGTAGGGTGCGGCTGATGGATGCTCTGGAGAGTTTCTTGCCTTTGCTAGCTCCAGACACCGAGATGAAGAGGGAGTCCGTCCGTCTGAACGATGCTGTGCGTTCCAGATATATGCGGATGGTGCGCATCATGTCTAGGGTGTGCCAGTCCTTTTCCCTGTCATGGGTTGGTCGCGGGCAAAAGGAGGGCAGATGGATCTCCTGCTGTCTGTGGAAACTGGAACCCACCTTGGGTACGAATGTCGGGTCAGGTCTGAGGACCACCTTGTCGTGGTGGAATACGCAGAGTCCCTCCCTCATGGAGAGAGCCCCCAGCTCAGAGACCCTGCGTGCTGAGGTGACTGCTGTTAGGAACAGTGTCTTGAGTCGAAGAAATTTGAGGGAAACTTCCGTCAGTGGTTCAAAGGGGGGTCTGGTCAAGGCTGACAAGACAACATGAAGGCGCCATGATGGGAAGAGGTGCCGGACTGATGGTGCCTTCTGATCGACCCCCTTGAGGAAGGACTTAATGTGAGGATGCTTAGTGGTGCTGTATCCCTCCGTGACGGGATTGACTGTGGCTATAGCGGCCAACTGTCTACGGAGGGTGGACGTCCTGAGTCCTTGGAGCACTCCGTCCTGTAGAAATCCTAGTAGTTCAGCTGCGGATGGTGTCGTGGGGTTCGCATCTTTACGACGGCACCATCTGACGAAGGCCTTCCAGGAAGAGTTATATATTCTCTGTGTGGACGGCCGTCTAGCTTCCAGTATGGTGTCGACGACGCCGGGTTGGTACCCGTGGCTCAGAAGCCGTTGCCTCTCAATAGCCAGGCGGTCAGTTTGAGCCATTCCGGGTCCGGATGTCGAACTGGACCCTGCTGCAACATGTCCTGTGCAGAGGGCAGTCGCCAGGGTTCTTGTATGGACAACTCCATCAGGGTGGAGTACCACGGTCTGCGTGGCCAGTCTGGGGCTATGAATAAGACTGTTGCCCGTTCCTGGCGGACCTTCCTCAGTGCCTTGGGTATGACCGGTAGAGGTGGGAAGGCGTAAAGGAGTCCTTGGGGCCAGGGTGAGAGGAGGGCATCTACTCGCTCTGCTTCCCTGTGGGCATATCTGGAGAAGAAGCGGGGTGTCTTGTTGTTTGCAGGGGAGGCAAATAGATCTACTGCCGGCGTTCCGTAGCGATGAGTGAGGAGATGAAACAGCCTGTCGTTCAGTGACCATTCGCCCTCGTCTATCGTCTGGCGGCTGAGCCAATCCGCCTGGGTGTTGAGCTTGCCCTGTATATGCTCTGCCCTGATTGACATAAGATGTTTCTCGGCCCATATCAGGATCCTGTTCGCCTCCCCCTGTAGCGAGGAGGATCTGGATCCCCCCTGTTTGTTCAGGTGGGCCTTGGCGGTGATGTTGTCTGTCCGTATCAGAACGTGGCGTCCTGTGACACTCGGCTGGAACTTTAGTAGAGCTTTGTGGATTGCCCGCATCTCCAGTCGGTTGATGTGCATGGCCCGCTCCCGAGGTGACCATGTGCCCTGGGCCACCTGATGGTCCATAGTGGCCCCCCACCCCTCTAGGCTGGCATCCGTGAATATCTGGACTATGGAGTCGTGGATGTAGGGCTGGCCTTCCTGCAGGGTCGGGGCGTGTGACCACCAGCGTAGACTCAGTTTGGTGGCCTCTGGCAGGGTTAGTCGGATGTTTTTCTTTTGAAGGATTTGCCGTTGATATGGTTTGAGAAACCATTGCAGTGGACGAGCATGGAATCTGGCCCACGTGACCGTGCCAATGCACGATACCATCAGTCCTTGTAGTTGAACTAGGGATGATAGTCCGACTGACCTTGATCTTGTCAGGTGTTTGGCGAGACGGGCTAGTTTGGTAGCCTTGTCCTTTGGTAAGGTTAGAGTGTTGTCCCTGGTATTGATTAGAACGCCGAGGTGTCGAATCCTTTGGGATGGAGAGATGTTGCTTTTGGCTCTGTTGATGAGGAAGCCGTGGCTGCTCAGCACCTGGATGACTCTGGAGGTGTGATGGACTGCTGCGTCCGCCGTGGGTGCGCAGACCAAGATGTCGTCGAGATACGGGTAAACGTGTATCCCTTCCCTCCGTAGGAGCGCTATCAGAGTGACGAGAACCTTGGAGAACACCCGAGGAGCTGGAGAAAGACCGAAGGGGAGTGCCTTGAACTGAAAGTGAAGATCCCCAAAGGCGAAGCGGAGGAATCTTCGATGATCCGCATGTATGGGGATGTGTAGGTAGGCCTCCGTCAGGTCTATCGATGAAAGGAACATCCCCGGGCGTAGTGCTTCCACGATGGATCTCAGGGTCTCCATGCGGAAGTGCTTTGCCTGGACAAACTCGTTCACAAACTGCAGATCCAGTATGGCCCTCCAGTCCCCATTCTTCTTGGGAACTGTGAAAAAGATGGAGTAGACTCCTGAGAATCTCTCTGGCGTTGTAACCGGTTCGATGGCCTGTATCTGCAGAAGATGGCGAATGGCCGACAAGGTCCTGTTGCGTTTGTCGCGATTGCGTGGAGTGGGGGACGTCACAAAGTGATCCGGTGGGAGGTGTAGAAACTCTATTTGATAGCCATGTTGAATGACGATCTGGCTGCGCCTGCTCCCATTGGCGCATGAAGAGTCTCAGCCGTCCTCCCACTGGCGCGGAATCGTCGTCATTGTTTCTTTGCCTTGAAATTGTGGCTCGGCTTGGCTGGCCGGTGGTTCTGGAATTGGTTTGGTCTGGGGTAGCGTTGCCCCCCTCTGTTGGCCCCTCGTGCGCCGGACCAGGTGGAGCGTCTTGGATCTGTTCTAGGTCGTGCGAGGGTGTGGTAGGCACGAAAGGAAGAGGAGGCACGGAAGTCCTTTTTGAGGTTCCCTGGCATGGCCCTCTTCCTGTCCTTAGTCTCTACTAAGATGTCCTCGAGCTTGTCCCCGAAGAGTTTGCCGCCTTGGAAGGGATAAGCCAGTAGCATGGCTTTGGCTCCTTGGTCGGCCTGCCAAGCACGTAGCCAGAGGGCTCGCCTGGTTACGGTGTTAGTTGCCATGGCCCTTGCTGAAAGAGTCATAGAGTCTAAGGTGGCATCTGCTAAGAAGGAGAGCGCCTTCATCAGCCTGTTGAGGCCGTCATTCGCCTTGCGTTCTTCCGGGGGAATAAGAGTGGCAAGTTTTCTTGCCCACACTATAGCCGCCCTCGCAAAAAAGGTTGCGGTTGCCGAGGCTTGGATGGATGTGGCCAATGCCTCGTGGGTCTTGCGGGAGGCTTGGTCAGCCTTTCTGTCCAAGGGGTCCCTTATGGAGCCCATGCCATCTCCTGAGAGAAGGCCCGGCGACTGGAGCGCCGCCACTGGTCCCTCTACTAAGGGCATGCGTAGAAGCTCCATGGCGTGAGGGGCCAGGGTGTAGAGCTTGGTGATGTTGCGGGGAAGAGGCCTGTTGCCCAGAGGCTTTTCCCACTCAAGGTTCAGTCGGTGCTCAAAATATTCTGGGAAGGGTACCACCTTGGTGGAGGGCTGCGTTCTGGGGAAAAACTCTTTGGGGCCCCTTGGTCTGCCCTTCCCCTTTTCCCCCTCATCAGGCTCTGGCACCTCGGTAAGGTCGAGGGCCATAATGGCTTTAGCTAGGATGCCCTGATAGTCCTCTCTGGGAAACAGGCGTGTCTGCTTCTCTTCCACTGGTTCCCCCTCCCCTTCAGAGGAAGAGAATTCGCCTTCCTCTTTTTCTCCCTCATCTGAATCATATTGCGAGGAGGGGGAGGAGGCATTGTCCTGCATTGTGTTGGGGGAATCTGGGGTCTTTCCCCTTGCCTTGGAGGTAGCAGGCTTAGTGGTCCCTGCAGCCAAGCTGGTGCTGGGTCTTTCTTCCCTCCCGGTTTGGGCAGGGGGATAATAGGTTTGTGCGACCCATGAACCCCCTTGGGTTGCGTGTGGGTGGGCAGGCTGCCAGCCCCCTTGGGCCGCGGGCTGCAGGAAAGGGAATTCTTCCCTGAGGACCTGCCTCATTAGGGTGAGGAGGTCGCTCTGGGGTGTCCCGGGGGGTTGGTTTCCCGATGCCCCCGTGGGCTGGGTGGGCTGGTGGCTAGGCAGGGACCCCGGGTTAGGCTTAGGCTCACCCCTTAGTTGTGTTGCCGGCTCGCTGGTCTCTTTTACGTCGGTCGCCGTCTCCCTGGAGCCCTCGCTGCCCCTGCGGCTTGAGTGCGCGATGGGGGACGCTTCCCGGCGTTGCCTCTTCCCGCCGCTCCCTTGAGCAGCGGCTGGGTCAACTGCAGCTGATTCGGGCTTCTTTTTGTTGTCCCGGTCCTTTTTGAGCCCGGTATCTCGTTGCTTCCGCTTGCCGGAGGAGGAGGAAGAAGCCTGGCTTTCGTGCCTCTCCGCGTTGCCGCCCTTGCGGCTGCCGGATGGCCCACGTGGTGGTTGGGGGGGGGCTGGGACTAGACCCTCCGTGAGCTCCCCCCGTTGGAGAAAGTCGTCAGGTGCCGCTTGGCTCGCCATGCGCCCGGTTTTCTGCCAGCTGGTCCGCGGCTGTTCCGTGTGCGGCTGTTCGGGGCTGCTATCGCTGGCGGCGGCGGGGGGAAACACGTGTGCTCGCCCCAAAATGGTGGACTATGGAGGAGGGTTGCGCGGAGCAACCCTAGTTGCTGCCTTCCCACAGCGAGGCAGGAAGAAAAACTGAGGAATGGGCGATTCAGGAGCAGGAAACAGGAAGTTTGTTTGTTTACATCCTGCCTGTCCCAAGGAACCGGAAGAGAATCACCCGTCGCTAGCAAGATGCTCTCCCCCTCAGAGAGAGAAAGGAAATAGCATCTCATGCTGTGATCATTTACATGGTCCAGAATCTGTATCCAAAATATGTGAAGATAAGAATGTATTCTGCTACAGCTTTTCCACTGTAGTTTCAGTTATCTAAATAACAAAATACCAGTGGACCAATATTTTATATTTTAATTCATCTGTATGTTTATACTTTAATTCATCTGTAATTCAATTGGAATTGCTAGATTTCTTAGCCACTTTTATATTATAGTATTCTTACATATGAGACTTGGAGATTGTGTACCAATATCAGTCCATAAGTAGGTGTTCTTGCCTAAACATGGGACTCTAGTATTTTGTGTATTTTATTTATTGACCCTTTCCTTTTTGGATCAAGGTATCTTAAATTTAAAACATACAAGGTAAAATAAAACTCCTAATAACACCCCCCACCATTCCTGTGGCTTACACTAAAAGCCCTAGCAAACAAAATCTTACATTTCTACATATGCTCTAGAAATCCTCTAAAATCAAATTATGCCTGTCTTCTATGTCTTTCAGAAGGCTTTGTTGATGTCCCGGGCTGAATTTAAGATATCTGCTGCCCGCAACTAGTGTCCGGCCTTCCTGCCAGCGTTAGTTGGCTGGACGCTGGCGTGGGGGCCCCGGACGTCGGCACGGCGCCTTCCTGGCCTCCTAAGGGCTTTTGCCCTTAGAACTCAGGAATTCGCTGTAAATTATGCTCCACAGAAAACTCTGCTATGTTAGCAGTTTTTTAAGGTTGACCCAGTTGATGTCTTGTGTTCCCCCCTACTTCTTATTTGCCCACTTCTGTCAAACAGAAAAGACAGAAATCTTTTTGATCTGTGGCCAGAGTTGGGGACTCTTCGGCCTGTCCCTTGTCTGTCTTCCTGTCCATTTTTGTCTTCTGCTGTTGTAATTTTGCAGATATTTTATTCAGTTTTTTCAGGGTGGGATGCAGTCTTCAATCATTCCCCATTAACTGATGAAGTCACTACCTCTTGATTTTAACCCATCAGATTAAGAATTGTGAAACCTCACTATAGGTCCCTTATTTGAGAAAGGAAGGAGTATAATCTTAAAATACATATTTTTTAAAAAAATTGTTGTTCATTATTAGGAGATGAACTCTGGTATTATCTTTTACATTGCAGACTGTATTTGCTATTATAACCCTGGTTAGGAAGTGCTCTTTGTGTGCAGTCTGAGATCTTGTCTGCAGGTCTGTTAAATTCATATCATGACAATATTTAAGTGTTGCTTTTCAGAGGATTTAGGATTATTTCACACACCACTTGACAACAAAACTGTTTCAGCAGTGTTTCTCAGTGTACGCTACTTCGCAGGATTATTGTGAGAGTCAAGTGGTAGGGAAGGGTGTTCTGAGCTCCTTGAAGGAAAGGTGGTATAAAAATAAATAGCCTGCCTTGAAGAGTTTGTCTGTATGATTCCAAACACATTTGTTGGGTTTTCAGTTTATCTTTTTACTATTTGCCTAGTTAAGACTGCCTGCAGACTGTAACACCTGAAAGGGTCCTTAGACTAATATATGAAGATGTTGTACGGATGACAGTCAAGCATCATTGTTGCCTAACTGAAGCTTTCCTCTGATTGTTGCTTGCTAGAGGAGACAACAGTGTCATTGTGGAGGCTGCACTGTTGAACAGCACAATGCTTTCAGTCACTTGTGGCTTTCTCTCAATAAATTAATTCATCCCTTGGCTTTCAAGAAAGCTGTCTTGTCTATTAAGGAGAGTTGGAGCAGGCTTGCTGTGTCCTTGGCTTTCAGTGTAAATTATGAATGTTTGGTGGTTAGTTTTATTTTCTTGAAGCGCTGCAGAATTTGTGTGAGCTTAGCTAATGCTGACCTAAATAGCATAAAATGTGCCTTGTTTTTGAAAGGCAGTTGTGTTTCCTGCAAAAGGCATGTCCCTACCTCATAATTAAGAGGTCTGTTTTGTAGGATGCATGACCTCCTCATAGTACGTAAGAATGGGGGTAGGGAGGGAGGCAGTGGTGCCACAAGATTCCCCAACTTGTTGAATCTCTGAATACTTCTGGAATGGTGGCTGCCGTGGAGGCTGGGTCCAGTCACAAAATTCTTGGAGGTGCTATCAGCCTCAGAAGGAAAATACTATTTTATCAGCATCTAGGGTTGCTAGCTTCAGGTTGGGTAATTCCTGGAGATTTGGGGTGGAGCCTGGGGATGTGGAGTTTGGGGAAGAGGGGGAGCTCAGCAGGGATCTGATGCCATAGAGCCACCCTTAGAAGCTGCCATTTTCTTCAGGGGAACTGATCTCTGCAGTCTGGAGATTAGTTGTAATTCTGGGAGAACTCCAGGTCTCACCTGGAGGTTGGCATCCCACGTAGTGATATGGTTTGTCTAGTGCTTCCAGAATTGCAGCAGTGATACGGAACATTTAGTTAAGCCAAAGTTCTAGGCAAACAGCTTTACAGTTTATAAATTTAATTCTACATAATGATTGGTTGGGGGGAAAACAGTGTGGAAATGGTGCATTAATGAATTTTTAAATGTATAGGAACATTTAAAATACCATTCACTTCCTGTAATTTGAAGTGCTACAGTTCACTCTGCCACCTCAGGATTCAACTACCTGAATATTCTGCATTTGTAGACTAGGCCAAACAGTAACATGATAGTTCACGCAGTGGTTCTCAACCTTCCTAATGCCGCGACCCTTTAATACAGTTCCTCATGTTGTGGTGACCCCCAACCATAACATTATTTTGTTGCTACGTCATACCTGTAATTTTGCTACTGTTATGAATCGTAATGTAAATATCTGATATGCAGGATGTATTTTCATTGTTACAAATTGAACATAATTAAAGTATAGTGATTAATCACAAAAACAATTTGGGTATCACCATATTTCCCCAAAGCCCAGTTCTGACAATGTTTCAGAGTGGGCTAGAGATCACACTACTATGAAAATGCATCATATAGTCATTCAAAATACCCACCAAAAATGGTTGGAGAGACAGGATATTAGACATATCTAATCCATCCTTCCATAATATCCAAATATCAACTGATAACTGCTTTCACCAGTTTCATTCTCATATCTATGAAGTAGGCTTGCCAGCTCCATTCTGGGAAATACCTGGACATTTTGGAGGTGCAGCCTGGGGAGGGTGGGTTTTGGGAGAGGAGAGACCTCAGCAGGGTATAATGCCAAGGAGTTCACCCTCCAAAGCAGCCATTTTCGCCAGGGGAATGGATCCTGATCGCCTGGAGGTCTGCTGTAACAGCAGGGGATCTCCAGGTACCACCTGTAAGCTGGTAACCTTACAGTGTGAACCCAAGCCTTGCATCGCTGCTGGCGGCCTGGGCCAGCCGCTGCTCGTCGGAGAGCGGCTCCGAGGGGCAGTTGGAGAGGTCGGAGCTGCTGTTGGAGTGGCTGATGCGGGCGGGGGCCAGCGAGCCCGGCGGGGCCAAGGGGGGCATTGCTTCCCCTTCCGGCCTTTGCCCGGGGAGTGGCCCGCCTCCTGCCGGCCCGCCTCCCACCGGCCTGCTCCTGGGCACGGGCCGCCTTCTTGCTGGAGAGGGCGCTTTTGGCGCTGCCCGCCTTGCCTGGTGAGCTGGCGGCCGGCCCAGTCCCCGCCGCCGCCTTGGTGCCCTGGCCACCGCTGCTCCGGGAGAGGCGGCTCTGAGTGGCCAGGAGACCCGGTGAGGGCGGGCGGGCTGCCCCCGGCTGGGGCTGGGGCTTGCCGATGATCTTAGGCGACCCCTGTGAAAGGGTCGTTAGACCCCCAAAGGGGTCGCGACCCACAGGTTGAGAACCGCTGGTTCACGTGATCCCAACAGGAGAGGTCTCCAGTTCCTGTACAAAGGCTACTTGGGAGGATCTATTGGATCATGTGCCTTCGTTGCTATAGCATGATCTAAAGTACGGTCCCCAACCTTTTTAAGCTGGTGGGTACCTTTGGAATTCTGACAGTGTGGTGGGTGAAACCACAAAATGGCTGCCTCAGGAGTAGGGTTGCCAATTGCCAGGTAGTAGCAGGAGATCTGCTAATTCAACTGATCTCCAGCTGATAGAGATCAGATCACCTGGAGAAAAATGGCCACTTTGGCAATTGAACTCTATGGCATTGAAGTCCCTCCCCTCCCCAAACCCACCCTCTTCAGGTTCCGCCCCCAAAACCTCCCACCGGTTGCGAAGAGGGACCAGGCAACCCTACTCAGGAGCCAACTACACGGAGGAAGCCCATATGCAAGGATAGGAGGGGTAATGTAAAAAATACAATGGGAAAGAGGAGTGAGAGAATAAAAACAACACTGGGGTAGCAGCTGCCACTGTAGCAATGTTTATTTAATCTGCACATCCAATCAAACCTCCCATGGCAGATCAGAAGCCCTGTTGGGCAGGAGCCCTTCTTGGTTGTACTTACTTAGTGCAAATGCTTGGTGAGCACCAGGAAAGGTGTTGATGGGCACCATGTTGGGGACCCCTGATCTAAAGGTGAATGTCCTTGGCCAAAGCTAAAAATAATTATCCTTAGGTTTTGCATCTGTGAAGAAAATGTCCATTATTGTGCAACAGCAAATAGCAATACTAACAGAATCTTCATGGATAATGAGAGAATGAAAATGTAAATACGGTGTGTTGTAACTTCACACTTGGAAGATATGACTAAGGTTTTGTTGTTTGTTGAGGGTTTTTTAGTGTATTTGTGGGTGTGAGGGGAAGACAGTCTTTTAAATATTAGTTTTCACGCTAACAACTTTCTTCTTCTGTTCCCGTCTGTCTCTCTCTTAGGATCTTTACAAGTCTGCCTTTTTTTATTTTGAGGGCATTTTTTACAATGACATGAGGTACCCAGAGTGCAGAGACCTGAGCAGGTAAAAAAGAATTCCCATTTGTATATGCAGTTCCAAAGGTACAGCTATAACTGGAACAATTGCTCGCTGACCTGCAAATATTCCATGAATTGGATTTTTTTCTGTGTGAGGATAGAATCAGGTGTGACTTTAGAAAATGAGATAACAGAAATGTGTAGAGAGAGAGAGCCTTAACAGTGAGGGATTCCCCCTTTCTGAAGCTGATTTTCCCCTGCAGCTGGGCTCATTTCTGATTATGTTGCTCACCTGGGACGAATAATTTTTTTAAATGACTCAATGGACACTTGTAGATCAAGGATTAAACATCACTCTTCTTCTCTCTGGCATACCTTACAAATTCTTACAATCCCCACGTTAGGATTATGAGGGAAACTTGCATCAGGGAATTCTGTTTCCTTTATAATGTCTAATTGTGCCTGTACTTATGTAAAGTGTGCTAAAGACACCTACTGTGTGTCTTACTGCATTTGTTTTGAGTAGGTTACCACCCTCTGAATCAACAGCATTGTTACCTTATGAAACATGAAACAAAATTGCCAACATAAATATTTCTCTTTCCAAAATTCCTCAAGAGTTTTTGGTGATCATAGGTTTGGGTTCATGTAGAATCGGAATGTATTCTGACAACTTACCTGGAACTTGAGATAAATACTGATCTCAACATTTGCAAATTCAAGATCCAGTTTTGACATTTGTTTCCTTGTATTTTCTCAATCTTTCTACCATTATCAAGACTATAATGTACAGAAATAACAATAACGTTGCTGAAAATTTCAGGACGATTACTGAGTGGGCGGAATCTCGAGAGAGAAGCTACACTAATCTTCAAGCTGCTAATATGGAAGACTACACATTTAACAATTTGAACATCAAAGTTGGCTTCCCGTACCTTTACTGCCACCAAGGAGAGTGCGAGCACATAGTTATTATCACAGATATCAGGTAAATAACTATACATTGCTCTGGGCTGCTCAGTCTTTGGCCTCTGTTTAAAACATGCTGTCACTCTCCCTTCCCCCTAATTCCAGTCTGTCCGAAAAGCATTCCATCGTGGATGTGCTTAGTTTCTCGTGTGCAGTTATGGGTTGTGTACAGTGGTCTGTAGACTTGGATATAAATCTGACACTGACCTTCAGAAGAAGAATAATTATATTAACCCCCCTCCCATCATCAAACCACACACCGAGCAAATTTATTTATTACAACATTTATATCCTGCCATTTCTCTTGGTTCAAGGCAGCTTACAATAATAATTAGTTCCTTCCTTCATATGTCAGTTTGGAGATGATGGGGCTCTGGGTATGCAGTCTTGCCCATAAGGGGATCAGAGAGTTCTTTGCTAGAGGCACTCAACTCACTTAAGTCTTGTAGAAAGCAGGGAGGTGGCCATCACCTGCTTCAGGGTCTGCTCACTTATGGGAATTTCATCTACTGCTTCAGGCTGTGCTCTTCCAAACTTGGCTGAAGAGGAGCCAATCAATAGGGCAGTCTCAAATCCATCGGCGAACTCTTTCTATAGGTAGTGCATAATGCCATAAGAGGGCAGGAACTGGCTTCGAGCTTGCCTCATGACAAAAAGCACTGAGTAAACTAGAGCCAGCGTGATGTAGTGGTTAAGAGTGGAGGACTGTAATCTGGAGAACTGGGTTTGATTCCCCACTCCTTCACACGAAGCCTGCTGGGTGACCTTGGGCCAGTCACAGTTCTCTCAGAACTCTCTGTCCATGCGGACGCAGACAGTGGCAAACCACTCCCAAACGACTCTTGCTTTGAAAACCCTATGGGGCTGCCATAAGTCAGCTCTGACTTGATGGCACTTTTTACCACCAAAATTGATCAGTTGCAGAAAGGACATGCTATTAAGCTCTGTTTGTTGCTTCCATTTGGATTTTCACTGTGTAATGGATGTGCTTTTTCCTCCCAACCATTGTACTCTGTAACCTGTGTGTCACCTAACTGTTCTTCATAACAACACACAGAAATCAGTGTATTCTAATAAGTTTCTTATTCTATCCCTGTGTAGGTTAATTCATCAGGATGACTGTCTAGATAGGAGCCTTTATCCCTTGTTAACCAAGAAACATTGGCTGTGGACCAAGAAATGCTTTGTATGCAAAATGTACACAGCCAGGTGAGTGACCTTGATGTACTAGGTTTTGATCTCCATATCTGTGAACAAATAATAGAACAGCTTTGCAGCAGATTATTATGGTTGTGAGCTAAACCAGTGCCTCCAATATAAGACGGATACACAAGCATATCTCAGTCATTTGGGTTGGTTACTTGGAGCTGTAGTGCTGATCTTATTATAGGCAGCAAGAAGTGATGCATCTCTGCCACGTCAGCCCCTCTACCACATCAGCTTGGGTTGACTGTGAAGGGTCTTTCCTCCCATGACATCTTGTTTATAGAAAATGTTTTCCAGTGTTAAAAGAGCAGGAATTGTGTGTTCTCTGCCACCCCTACTACTAGTAAGTTTCATAAACTTAGTTTTCACTGAGGTAATATTATTTCATAAACTACTTCAGGCTGCAGATGGGAGCTCAGATGACAATTGGCTGCTTTTCTGTTTTTTAACATAAAACTAGCATGTAAGGAATATGAATCCTTGCTTAACTTTATCCCTGATTTGCTGATTTTCTAAGTCTATGTGAACCCTCACCTGCAGTCAACCCAGACGCAAGTCCACCACCTCAGTGAGAATTAGGCCGCAGACAACTGAGTAATAAGTGAAATGTCTACACAAAGTAACTACAGTTACTTTTAAAAGTTCTGCGATCTTTGGGAAGAACAATCAATTGTCCCCTGGAATGGAGATAACAGGTCTTATTTTGTTATGGGGTGGGGGCAATGGGGAAAGAAGTACAGAAGCTACTTGGGAGGATTTTGCAATCAATTGGTAGATATCATTTGGGAATTTTTGGCTTAAAAGACTGTCAAAAGAAGGTTAAATAGTGCTGAGCTTTGCAATATTACAGCTCTGATAAATATGTACATCTCAGTCTTATAAGTTTTACTCAGTTGCCTGGGGTGAGTGACACTCTTATCTATTCTTTCCTCCTCAGTGTGAAGTTTTCAAATATATTATACCACAAAACCCACACAAAATCACATTTAAAATATTACCCTCCCCCAAATGTTCTTAAGCAGGAAGGGAATATTTTTCCCTAGAGATGCTGACAAGGTACTGTGGCTCAGAATACATTTTTTCAGCAGTTCAGAATGGCCATCTTCAAAGCAACACAAGCTTCCCAGCCGCTATATTCCTCTTTGGCTTGGACAGTAAATGCAAGCCAGAGAATAATCCCCCTCTCTTTTCCCCTCCATCTCACCCCAACATCTGCCCTTCTGATAAGGACTGCTGTCAGGAGAGAGGGAATGTCAGTTGTTCTGGGTGCTACAGTTCCCAGAATGCACCTGGGTGCTAATGTTCCTATCCAGCTTCACCATCAGGGGATTGGGGGTGGGGGCAAGAAAGAGAAGATGAGGACAGACTGTTAATGAAGGGGTGTTGCAAGAATGTTTCCTCCCCTACCCGCTTTCCATCAGATCAGCAGCTGTTGAAGGGTAGTGGAAGAGGAGGGGGAATTCTGAGAAAGCAACTAGAATCGCATGGCACTTCTGGATGACATAATTGGGTGCTAATTTTTGTTTTTGTTTTGCTTGGTGTCTGGCAAACAAGTAATAAAAGCATGTGTGGGCTAGTGGGGGAAATACTTGTGGGTTCGTAACTTTTGTAGATGTATCTACAAGGCTGCTTTGGCTTTTCCATTATGGGTAAATTAATGGATTAGAATTAATTGAGATCCTTACTTTTAAAAAGATTTGCCATGCAGTTCCAAATGGGAAGAGTAAACCAAATAAGCAAGAAAGTGCTGTGATTACATACAGTAAGTGAGCAATAACTGAAGAGACGCAATGCGTTATCTTTAAGGGTATTGCAAAATGGACATCACGATCTGGAAAGATGCATCTATGTGTAGGGCGCTGCTGTTGGCATACAATAAACTTGTCTCCTAAGTGCTGATTCTAATCACTCACACTTGTGCTGCAGGGAGTGGGAAGCAAACTGTCGCTTTAATAACTGTTTTTTTTCTTCTCTGGGTTTTTACTACTTTGTCTGCCAACAGAAGGAAATAAGCTGCCTCAAAAGAGCATGATTAGCTTCTCCAGGATTTATAGCTGTCATGGTCTAGGTATCTTCTAAATAAAATGTTGACTTTTTAATCTGTGGGTTAGTCTGTTTGACCCATTGGGTCCCTCTGGTAATTCATAGGTGCCATCCATGGGGGCTGTACTCTGCATTAGGTGGCTGTCTAATATTGGGAGATGATTGGTTAAAAAATGCATTACTGAAGAGATGTTGTTTAACTGAATTAAACCGAGCTGGATTAAGAGCTAGGATTAAAGGAAGAGATGCCAAGCCTTGGCTGGCCACACAGTACCTTTGGCAGGATACCTTGCTTTTCTAATCCGAGCCATATAGAGCCTTTGGGTTTCTTATTTGTGACTTTTGCAGCCCTCAAAAGTGGTCCCTGTTTTCTGTTGTTTTTTTGAATAACAATTAGTGGTTGAGAGGGAGCTAAAGATGGATTTGGCTGACCTGATTTTAAAAACTTACAGTAACAATTAAAATCACTAGCTTCCTTGAGCAAGCATGGCTTTGGAAGCATGGCTTTGGAAGAGAAATCTACTGGCCAAGCCCTCAGCCAGAGTGCTCTTTTGGCAACCGTGTTGGCTGCCATCGCCCTGGCACTTAGGGACATGCAGTCCAGGGTGGCATCTGCCATGAAGGCCACGGCTTTCTGGTTCCTGTTGATGCCCTCCATGGCCTTGCGATGGTCGGGGGGAATGATGGTAGCCAGTTTCCTAGATCAGACTATTGCTGCCCTGGCGATGAGCGAGGCAGTGGCCGATGCCTGGATGGAAGTTGTGAGGGCCTCATAGGCCTTTCTGGAGGCCATGTCAGCTCGCCTGTCTAGTGGGTCCTTGAGGAGCCCATGCCATCCTCCACACGCAGGCCTGAGCACTGGAGCGCCGCTATCAGTGTGTCCACTGGGGGGTCTCAGCATCTCCATGGCATGTGGAGAAAGGGAATACATTATCCTAATGCTGTGTGGGAACTGCCTTAGCTTGGTAGGCTTTTCCCACTCCCTCTTTACCAGCATCTCGAAGTACTCCGGGAATGGGGCCACCTTATTTGAGGACTGGGTCCTGGGGAAGAACTCCTGGGGCCCTTTGGGTCTGGAGTTGTCCTTGGCCCCCTCCCCTGGCTCTACTGACTTCATGAGGTTGAGAGCCATAATGGCCTTGGCCAGGAGGTTCTGGTACTCCTCCCCTGGAAAGAGCCTGGGCTGCTGCTCTGGTGTGGCCTGAAAGTCCTTCTCTTTGGAGGAGAATCCCCCCTCCTCCCTTTCCTCATCCTCCAAGGATCTAGAGGAGGCTGGAGAGGTTTCCCTGTGGCCGGACCTGTGCTGAGGCCATGGCTTCCTTGCTGCCCTGGTGGGCCATGGGCATGAGGGATCTCTGGGACTTGTGCTCCTGCTTTTCCTGGGACGACTGTGTGCTTCAGGGGAAGAGTCCCGACCTTCTCTGTGTGGGACCTACTCTAGGGTCCTGCAGGAACGGAAACTCCTCCTTTAGGGCCCTTTTGAACACATGGACGCTGCCTTATACTGAATCAGACCCTTGGTCCATCAAAGTCAGTATTGTCTACTCAGACCAGCAGTGGTTCTCCAGGGTCTCTCAGGCAGAGGTCTTTCACATCACCTACTTGCCTGGTCCCTTTAACTGGAGATGCCAGGGATTGAACCTGGTACCTTCTACGTGCCAAGCAGAGGTTCTACCATTGAGCTACAGCCCATCCCCAGTCAATATACCCCTAGGGTATGGAAGGGTCCCCAGGGTCTCACTGTGCACTTCTTGCAAAAAACAAAGACACAAGCAACATCACAAGTTTCCCCCCCAAACGTACAATTCAAAATTCGAGTCCTTCTCTGCCTTAGTCCTCTCTAAATTGGACAGCACAGGCTAGCCCGATCTCACATGAAGCTGCCTTATACTAAATCAGACCCTTGGTCCATCAAAGTCAGTATGGTCTACTCAGACCGGCAGTGGCTCTCCAGGGTCTCTGGCAGGGGTCTTTCACATCACCTACCTGCCTGGTCCCTTTAACTGGAGATGCCGGGGATTGAACCTGGGACCTTCTGCATACCAAGCAGAGGCTCTACCGCTGAGCCTGGGACCTTCTGCATACCAAGCAGAGGCTCTACCGCTGAGCCATGGCCCCTTCCCAGTTTATTTACCCTTAGGGTATGGAAGGGTCTCCAGGGTCTCATGAGGGCAAGCAAGTCCTCAGGGCGCTGGAGCTGCCCTCCCCCAGTCCCCGTTGGCTTTGCTTCCCCAGGCCCTCTAGGCTCACCAGTCTGCTGCATGGGCTGCTCCGGTTGCTCCCGGCTGGTCGCAGGGTCCCGTGGTGGCTCTGGGGGATCCGGCTGCTTCCTGGAGGTTTCTGGAGTGAGCCGGACTTCCCGTGGGTCCTTGTTGCCGCTGCGGGCCGATCGGACCTCTCCGAGGGCTTCGGCGTCATCGCGGCGGGGCTTCTTGGTGTCAGGCTTGCTGGAGCTGGCGCCTTTGGTCTTCCTCGTCTTGCCGCTGCTGGTCTTTGCTGCCACTGCAGAAGCCCGATCGCCCCTTCTTCCTTGACTTGTTGGTGCCGGCGCCAAGCTCTACCACTCCCACGGGAGCCCGGCTGTCCTACTTTTCCCCCAATTTGCTGGTGCCTGGCTCTACTGCCTCTGCGGGAGCCCAGTGTGTGTGTGTGGGGGTGCGAGGCTGCTCTGATGGCTGCGCCGCCAAAAGGAGCCAAGCCATGTGGTCCTCCTGATTGAGGTACCCATTGGCTTTAAGCTCTGCTGCCACCATTGTACTCTCTCCCTCTCAGATTGGGGATGGAGAGAGAATCTGAAAGTTGGTGGTGTGCTGTAGTCCTTGAAGGTAGGTGTGTACCCTCTGGTGCAGAGTGATCTGCGATGCTGCCTACCCTTAGCGAGGAAGGAGGAAAACTGGAGCCAGAGGGTGATTCCGGCCAGGATCAGGAAAATTAATTACTTCCTGCCTGCCCTAGCACCAGAAAGAGGAATCACCCCATCTGTTCCAAGATGCCCTCTGACTCAGAGTGAGAATGGTACTGAGCAAGGCTCAACAGATTGTAGTAAGTATTCATGTTTTTCAGTTGAGAAACTAAGGAAGTGAGCACAAGGTTGGCAAATGTCATTCTTACGTGAAGTAATTCTGCTTTGAAACTTACAGATGGGTGACCAACAATGACAGCCTTGCTCCTCAAGATCCTTCATTCTTCTGTGACACTTGTTTCCAAATGCTCCACTATGATGCAGACGGCAACAAGTTAGGACAGTTTCTTGCTTACCCTTATGTCGATCCAGGGATTTTCAACTGAGACTTGTCAAAGAGCAAGACAACAGAACTGTTCTATAATCTGCTTCAGTAGCTGCTGGAACGTGAAACTTCAAATAGTACAACTAAGTAGTGGCCCTTTTTGTCTTTTTTAGAACATAATTTCCTCGGTATATTTGATATTTTTAATTTTGCAAACCATTCAAATGGTGATGACCCTCAAAATCCAGACACTTCTTTTATCTTTTTTTTATGTATTAAGGTGGTGCTACAAAACTGACTTTAATATTTGTTGTAGGATTTTCTGGAGGGGGGCTGGTTCTCTGGGTTCAGTAACTGTGGTTTTTCCTCTGGGAGAGAGATTAGGCATCTGCAAGTAAAATGGGATATAATCAGTATGCTACATTTAATTTTGGCAGTTACCACATTTTTCTGCATCTGCCTGCATTCTTTATAATTGAATTAATAACACATTAGGTATTTAGCATTTCATTGTTCCATAGTTGCATTTATTGTGTACGATGGCTTTTGGTTTATTTAAATATACATGGTCCTGTTTTATTCTTAATATACTTAAATACTAGATGTGTGTATGTATATAGATAAAAATTAAAAATTGAGTTCAGTGTCTTGACTGTAGCCAAAGGTTTGGCTGGCTAGCAAATGGCTTTCTGTCCTTAGATTCTGTATAAAGTTTTCTCCTGCCAAAGCTTTGAGCAAATTGGAATTGTGGTGTTAGTCATCATTCTACACATAGATTCCCAACCTTCTGCAACCACTTTGAGTCCTTGTTGGCAGCAAGGTAGGATAAAAGTTTTCCAAATAAAATATTTGTAAACATTCTGTGCCATCACAGCAGCTCAGTTAGTACCTATGGCAGGTGAGTGGGGGATAATTGTTTGCTTATCTTCTAACAATACTTAAAATAGAATTGGATATCTCCAGAATGCATTATGGTTGAACTGTCCGATGGAGTATCAAGTTGATAGACTGGTTGAAACAACTCGCATTCCTTTGCAAAGGGAAGTGTGACTGAGTCTTTAAAAATCCTGTTTCTCCCAATTACTACATTACTGTTCAGCTAAATAGCCCCTCCCATTGCCATGGAGCATCAGGTGAGTAAACAGAAGCAATAATTATACTGACCAGCTCTGATACTGGTTGTCCCTGGGATGTTCTAACTGATCTGAACTTTCCAGTTGAGATCTTATGCATGCTAATATAAGTAAAATTACTGACCCATGGGGTGATGCCACATCCCAACATTTCCTAGGCAGACTGTGTTTACGGGGTGGTTTGCCATTGCCTTCCCCAGTCGTCTGTACTTTAACCCCAGCAAGCTGCGTACTCATTTTATCAACCTCTGAATGATGGAAAGATGAGTCAACCTTGGGCCGGTTACCTGGAACTGACTTGTCGGGATCAAACTCAGGTCGTGAGCAGAGCTTTGACAGCAGTACTGAAGCTTACCATTCTGCACCGTGGGGCTCCTGTATTCATGCTAATAAGGCCCCTTAAATACAGTGGTGAATAAAAGTATTTACAATTGGGCTTCCAAGCCTCTCTTTTTTGCTGTCAGGTAAATTTAAGTTGGTACATGGAACCATGGTAACATTTCTCTGGCAGAGGAGGAAGAGGAATCAGTGATTAGACCACCACTTTAGATTCTCTAGAGCAAAGCAAAACTGTAGATTGCGGCCCCACATGGGGTCGTGAAATTGAATGTGGGGGTCACAGAAAAACTGATTTATTATCAATAAATGTATGATTTGTATACCTATCTTATATACCTATATCCTCGGGTCGCGAGTGGAAAAAGTTTAAGAAGCCCTGCTCTAGAGTCCAAGTGCAATTATCCTCGTCTCCTTAAACTATATGTATCACATTGTACAAACAAATCACAGTTCTTCAGTATGTGTACTGCAGTCTGTTAGACTGTGTAAACACAGAAAGCTAAAGTATGTGTCATGGACTCACCTGCTTCTGAGAGCTCAGATGATGAACTAGAACAAGTAGCAGTCTCGCCAGAGAATGCAGCCGACATCTCCTGAACCAGCTGTTAGATTAACAGAGCCGACTCAGGCGAAGGAAGTGCAGACCCCATCAGGAAGCCAGCTATCAGAAGGAGAGGATTTATCCCCAGGATCTCGCAGAAGGAAAAGACTTGAGAGCTATGAGTGAAAGACGCTCTGCAGGAATTCAGAATAGGCGTGGGATGACAGCTGTGGAAGATGAGAGTGATTGATTGCCAGACCAGCCTCTTTCTGAGAGCCGGCTAGATTTAAGGAACTGAGGAAGGAACCAAAGTGTGGAAGCAGTGTACTGATCTCTGGTCTCAGTGCTGCTCCACCTGGTATTTTCTTGCCTGCTTTTCACCCGGACTGCCTTTGAATAACAACGGACTGCCTTGCCAGTGACCCTGACCTTGGACTGCCTAATTGACAACTCTGCTGCCTCGACCCTGATAAGTACCAGCCCCGGCCTGACTTCTGGAATTGTTTATCGGACGTTGCATCCCCTGCTGTCTTCCCTGCTTAGTGCAGCCTGCCGGCTGCAGAAGCCTCTGTCTTCAGTTTCCTCCTTGGCTTCTGGCCACCTCCTCCCTCACTTCCTCTGCACAGTGCTGCAATAGCAGACCAGCTCGCCTGCCCAGCCAGTACAGTATAAGAAAAATGCTGTTTAAAGCACTTCCATGAAGAACCAGCGTGGTGTAGTGATTAAGAGCAGTGGTTTGGATCTGTGGACTCTGATCTGGAGAACCGGGTTTGATTTCCCAATCCTCCACATGAGCGGTGGAGGCTAATCTGGTGAACTGGATTTGTTTCCCCACTCCTACGCATGAAGCCAGCTGGGTGACCTTGAACTAGTCATACTCTCTCAGCCCCATCTACCTGACAGGGTGTCTGTTGGGGGGAGGGGAAGGTGATTGTAGGCCAGCTTGATTCTTCCATAAGTGGTAGAGAAAGTCAGCATATAAAATCCAACTCTTCTAATGAAGGGAGCTAAACAGCTGGGTTGTCTGACCCTGTTCATTCTCAACTCATAGGTGGGGGCTGGCATACTGGAAAGGCAAGGCCTTGCCTGTGCTTTTGGGGTTTGCAGCAAAGTCTATCAAGGATGGGGTCTGTAAGGAGAGAGCCTGGGAAAGAAGAGGGCTTCGGTTGTCCAGGCAATTGCTATGCCATTTAGTCAAGGCATTGTATAAAAACCAGATCAGGGGAGGACTCTGTCTTTAGGGCTGGTGTTTTCCATTTTGGAAAATATGGCATTGGTAGTTTTATCAAATGTATCCATTTCCTAAGTTGATTGGGTTGCTTAAATTGTATTCTGTGCTAGTCCTGTTGCTTCCCAAATACTGTGACCTTCAGTGCTATATTGAGTTTACACAATGAACAATAAATTATAGGGGAAAATTACATCCTTAATTCCATGAGTCCCAGGAGCTGCAATGGGACAGCTGGGTATGTTTTCAGTTCAGAATTCTCTTTTGAATGAGTCCTCTGTGTCAAACTCAGTATTGGACCCAGCTGTTAGTTTCTAATTAAATTCCTCACACCAGCTGGATATTGGTGTTTTGGCTACTTGTTTAATGCTGTTAGCATTTAAGTGGTCACAGCATCAAAGCCCATACATTACCCTAGGAGAATAAATAAGCAAGAAGGATGTGTTTCATTTTTCAGGCCAAGTTAATTAAAATGGCAGGGTCACTGGATTTATTTTCAAGTTCCCTGTGGCTGTTCATAAGGCTGTGGGTATACTCTGTCAGTTAAAAAAAATATCCAATTCTGCATCCAATTCTAATTCTGGAATGGATATGAACAGAGCATACCATGGTGCTGGGCTTGCAGCCAGGTTAGTGCCTTCCTCACTAAGCTGCCTGGCTGTGCCCTCTTCCCAGTGCACGGGCTTGATGTGCACCAAATTATTACAAAATGTTAGGTCTGTAAAACATGAAGATGTGCATATTAGGTTTGAGCCAGTGGAGAGCTTATGTGGACAATAGTTTCTGCTGTTTTCCTGCTCATGCTGTCTTTTCTTGGGGGGGGGGTTTCCTGTCACCCAGAGCAGTATTGTGAGGGTCCATTTTGCATTGCAGGGGAAGTGAAGAAATCCATCTCTGTTGAGGGAAATCTCTTCAGTCAACAGAGATTTCCTTGATTCTCTTGCCTCAGCTGTATAGAGACTTTCCTTTACAAATTTTTGTACAATGCCTTTTTAGGGTATACAGAACATTTTTTTAATGGGGATAAGTGCTCAGGGAAAAAACTATTCATAATGTCACTTTAGCACATTTTCTGAGAGAAAAAAGGGGTGGGGCAGCTCATTTCTTTGTTTATGGAATATGCTGAAGTGGTTTTGTTTCCTCAAAAGGGAAGAGGAAAAGAACCTGTAACTTTCCTACCACTGTTCCATAGATGAGTGTTAACTGAAAGCCATGTAACTAGAAATAGTATCCGTGTTCTGTTGTATGACTGTGAACAATGAAGGCCTATATTAATGTAACTTCTCTATAAGCTTCAACCTTGTGTATTGCTGTGACCCTAAGAGCCTCTTGTATTATCTCTAGCACCTAGAGAAGGGGTATCAAACTCAATTGTTATGAGGGCTGGATATAACAAAAATGCCAGCCCAGATCAAGGGTGTGTGTAACGGCCTCTGCTGGCTCATGGGCCAGATAAGAGCTCTGAAGGGGCTGGATCTGGCCTGTGGGCCTTATGTTTGACACCCCTGGCTCAGAGAAAGCTGGGAGCCTGAGGCACTGCCCTGAATGGAAGACATGTAGGAGAAACAAGGTGTTTGAGACAGTTTAAGTATGTGGGGGGGGGGTAAGTTAAGAGCAAAACAGATGGGGGAGTAGAGCTCCCATATAGTGGGTCCTGGTCTGGTAACACTGCCCTCTAGGGAAGTGATTTTGCATTGGCTAGGTGAGTAGTCACCTGGAGACTAAGAAGGGGGTGAAATTTCCATAAGAGTGCAGAGGTGTTTTACCTGAGCAGGTAAGGATTTTTCTCTGGAAGGAGTGTTGGTAGAGCAGTGAGGGCAGAAGAGTGGCCATCTTCTAGCATGGGCATTCTTTTCTGCAGTGTTTATGCAACTTCTGCTGCTGTGAGGAAAAAGTTGTTTCTCAAGAGCATGTACAGAACAAAGATATTATCAAGCTTCCTGGAGTTCATGAATTAGAGCACAGAGACTAAAGACTTTTCTCCCTTCATGCTGTCATTAGAACTCCATATTTTATTGTTCACATTGTTTTGTGCAAAACTCATTCTACACCTCAATTTTTTTCCATCTTTAAATTTAAGCAGCAGTTGTTTTTAAATAAGGCATCCACAACACTGTGCCCATTAACCAGCCGTGAAGATAGGTTTAGAGAGTAGCCATGTTAGTCTGCAGTAGAAAAGCTAGGTTTGAGTCCTGTAGCACCACAGAGTCCAACAAGATTTTCAGAGTATACGCTTTTTAAAGTCAAAGCTCCCTTTGTCAGATACAATGATCTGATGTGAAAGCTCATACTCTGAAAATCTTGTTTGTCCATAAGGTGCTACTGGACTTGAATCCAGTCCCATTAATCTGGTAAGGCTGAAAGGGCTATCCTCCTCTCTCTCACACACTGCACTTGAGGACAAAATTGCAGTGGAAGCAAGACCTATTCACCTTCTCCAAATCTGGTCACTAGTAGGAGTGTCAGGGAATGCATGCACTATGTGTTGGTGTACAAGGCACAGAGATACAGTTCACCCTGTATACAAGCCCTTTGTCCTTATATGGTTAATACATAAAGCATTTTGGAAAGCAAGTTCACAATGCTCTGCTAGATGGTAGCAGCATCTCGAGAGGAATACAATTGTCTTACAATGCAATGGTGCCACCTGCTGTCTCAGCAGCAACACCAATATATAGGCAAGAGGTAGGTGGGAAAAGGAATGGAGGAGAGTACAGGTAATTTTATTTATAAGCCACCTTTCATTCATGAAGCTCTAAATGTCATACAGAGTAATCCTTCTATGAAGGCCCAAACCTTATCCATTCCTGCTTGGCTTTAGCAAGTCTACTGCATCATACCCCTCGAAATTTTTAAAAATTGCATGTTTTGGTTTGTTTGTAGTATCAAGTGTTTGTTCTTACCCACAGAGGGCTTCTGCCTCTCATATTGCTTTTACTGAAATCATGACATAAGTAAACAGTTCTGCCTAATTCTAAAATAGAACATCCTATTATCATTGTAGGCATGACTTCCCTAGGGCTATGGAAGAGGCAGGTCCCCCTAAAACAAATAATTTCAGAGGCTATGAAGCTTCTGCCCTGACCTGGATAGCCAGATCTAAGAAGGTAAGCAGGGCCGGCCCTGATTAGTATTTGGATGGGAGACCACCAAGGAATACCAAGGTTGCTATGCAGGAGTGGGCAGTAGTGTACAGGGATGCCTCAAACACAAGCCTCCTGGACTTCTCCAGGAGTGGCACTGAAGGCATCTTGCTCCTATTGGGGTGCCTTCGTCACACCCCAAACCACACCTGCAGCCAAATCAAAGAAAGGCAGGAACACCTCACAAGAAGCCCCATTGGGCATCAGGGGAATATGTTCCCCAGAGGAAGGTGGAAGCCAGGAATCCTGGGAGTGAGGGTAGGCAACCAGGTAGGGCAAAGCAAGGGATTGGACAAGGGTTGTGGTGGAAGTTCCTCCAGAGAGAGGATTATGGGAGTAGGTCCATTGGTGAAGGAGTAAACGGGGTGGAGCATCTTCCCTTTAAATAAGGGCCTAGGCCAAGGAGGAGATGGGCTGGGGAGATTCAATGTTACAGAGAACCTGCCAGCCAGGGGTTGGCAGCTGAGTGCCTTTTGCTACTCCCACCCATTCTGAGGCTGCTGAAGCTCACAAAGGTCCAGCTTGAGCCAGGGTGGAGGGCCTGCGACAGGACACACCCATGGATGTGCCTCACAAGTAGCTTCTGCAGAACCACAGAGATATGTTGTCCTTTTTAGTTACTCATGACAGCCAGCCTTTTGACTAACTGCTGATTGTGGAGCTCACGTGACACTCCTGTGCACAAAGTCTTTTTTTTTATAAACACAATCATTTAAGAATTAACCCTCCTCTTTGTAACTAATAATTTCATAGCCAGGGTGGAGAATTAGGTCCATCAGCTTTGTAGTGATTCGTGAAAGCACAAAATTGAAGAAAGGGGCAAATAATAATGGGCCAAGACCTATAACACTTAGCAAAGGAAATATCGCTCACTTTTGGCAGAGAGGAAAAGGACAGGCAAAGTTCATTTTAGAAAGTAAGTATGCGAACAGTTGTAGCTTCTGCTATTACTGCAAAATGGTAGCCTGGCGATCCTAATGGGACAGCGAGGAAAAAGTGAGCTGTCAAGTTTGAATTTCACGTATTGATCTAATGAGACAATTCCTGAGTTGCAGGTTTCAAGTTCATGGGTAAAAACATCTTAAGAAATGATCTCATGCTTGTCACTTTCACATATACATTTCTGTTCGGCCTGAGGAACGGTACTGGCAATTCCAATGCTTAGATACACATTTCAGACAAAATCAGGATACAGGCACTGAATGAAGCAGTTTATGAAGTATGGGGATCAGTTAAGTGGATCAGATGTATAGGTGAATTGGTCTCTTACACCCAGTATTAACTGGGACGTTTTCAATGAACATGTACAAATTTATTTTTTCTACATAACTTTATTTTTTGAAAACAAATTGCTTCAAGACAGTGTTTTTTGACTAATGTGCATCGATCAGTAATTTCAACGGAAACACCACAGTTTCCTTAGTATATCAAGAATACCAAAAGCATACCACGGAAAGTCAGAGCATATTAAGTTGGCACAATTAGCTTTCAAGAACAAAACTAACTTCTGTATAAAGGACTCACTGATTATACTTGTACTGCTGCTACAAAATGCTTCCAGCTTCTTACAAAACACAGTGAACAAACACTTTGGCAAACAACAGCTCTGAAAACTATGCACAGACAACAGGAAAAAAATGTTTCTACAAGTGGAGCAGTTTGGCAACTTTAAAAGAAATAACTTTTTTCTTGTCATTGACCAAATATGAACAGAGAATAGTTAGGAAAACATATACTACAGTGCTAGTCATTAAACATACAAACACTTTTCAGTCTCTAAATCGACTTGGTCTTTACACCTGAACTGCATATTGCCTGTTAATACTGGGCAAATGGTATTAGGATGTTTAAATACTTTTAAAATAAGGTTAAAGGGAGATTCTTCACAATCCCCATGAAAATGTACACATTAAAATACTATGGTTATAAAATTTAAAACTTTCAGCGATCTAATTCTCAAATGCAAACCCTTATAGTCCTCTTTAATATGTGATTTACAAAAATTAGGCTGCATTCATTCACTTTCAGAGGTGGAAACCTGTGTCTTCTCTTGTTCTCTTCCATCACCAGACATTCTAGAGGGGAAAATAAGTAGATTTATTTTAATTGTATTTTGCCTGATATATTTTTATGGCCCAGTGTATATCTGTGGGTACCGAACAAACAAGTAACATTATACATAACTGATTATGGAAGTAATATGGACAAGTAATACTGCTGCATCTCTGCATTGGGTGTGACTGCAGATGTGGCAGAAATACCCACTCCCTGTGGAGGATGACTGGCAGCTGGCAAGGCCCTGGCACTTAAACCTGCATCCACCTCTGCAGGATGTTCTTTGGGCTCGGAGGAGACTATTTTATCTGTTAATTTATTTTTTCGTGGTTCTTTCACTCTCATGGGATACACTTTGGGAGTTGCTGTCTTAGGGAAGTATCCATATTACTGTCAAGTTTATCTAAGCACAGTCCTAATATAGTATAGAATTAAATCCCACTAAACGTAATAAGGAATGGTTAGTTCCTTATCAGATGCTAAACATCATGCTTCAAAAGCCATAAAAATTCAGAGTTAGTTCTTCTCTATTCTTTTAGGTGGTATGCAGTCACTGACTCTTAAGCAAGCAGTTCCCTTGAAATGGACACTGTCAACAGCTGAAGATTCAACCTTCAAATACTACCTTAGTACATCATGTAAAGAACAGTTATTAGAATATTAAAATTGGTACTCATTTGTTTAGCAAGAACAAGAGAAAATAGTGAAATGCAAGAAACAGGCCAGTGTGCCAGTTCATCTGAATGGATTTAACATTCAAATATTAATTTTGGTTATTCAAAAAAATACAACACTGAAATATCTTTTACTTGAACCCGGAGCATAACTGGGTACTTTTTGTTCTCCCTAACATGAAAAAAACACTTTCAAAAACTTTTTTAAGCTTTATAAAACTGGTTGAAAATAACTGAAGCAGAATAAGTCATTTCTTATTGCTTCTTTTATTGTCACGCCTTACTTTTTCTTACTGCCTGCTTCAAGCTTCTCTCTTTTTTCTTCTGTGCCGCCTCCATTCTGTTGTGACTGGTTTGCATCTTGAGCATCAGAACTTCCATTGACTATTTTTGAGCCTTTAAAACGGAAAAGAAAAATTCTCATTTTAAAAAGACAGAATAGTACTGAACATCAGTTCTGCAACAGTTGTACTGATTATCAAGTAATATAACCCAGGAGACTGCTAAGTAATTAGTATTGCATGCCTAAAAACTGATACTTGAAATAAGATCAGAGGCAATTTTGGTAACTTCACAATTCTTCTTTGTTGCTTAGAAGCAGGTATGAAGTATGACAATACAGTTAAGAACTACAGCTTCCTAAATTGTGGAATTTGGAATACAGCAATAAACACAAAAGTTCTCTGTCTCCTCTTATGTAAAGACACTAGTTTACATCTTACCTGCACTTTCCATTTGCAGAATGCACTTCTGCCACCGGAAGGAAAATTTTCACTGACATCCATCCCCCTTTTCATCCCCCATTTTGCTCAAGTAGTTGCTAGGGTCCATTCACCCCCAGGGTAAGGAGTTCAGGTGGCATGGCAATCCACAGCAGCAGGAGGGAATTGACAAAAACTGGGCCCCTTCTGCAAACTGAAAAATTAGGGTCCAAGCCAATGGTCCCAACTCAACTAAAGTTAGTTGACACTAATTACTGTTGAAAACAAAGATACTTGAGTTTACTGGTAACTAATTTACCCCAGTAGTTTTCATGGAATTTAGTTATGACCAACAGGAATTTAAAATAGAAGTTATGTTAGCTATTTTTTCTCAATTCTAGAGAGGAAAGAGACAGCATAATCCCATTTTACTTAAAGGTCATATCTGGATAAAAACTCAATAACTCATGGGGGGGAATTCATCTCTCTAGCTGCTTCTCCTAGCCACACTAACTCAGACTCCTCTGTAGCCTCCCTGCGCTTCTTCCTTCTTTCCAGCCCCTCTCTTTGCTTCGTTTTTCTTTTCTCCCTACCTCAACTCTGGCTTTGCTTCCTCCCCCTATTCTTTGCTGTCCTTCCAGCCTGCCCATGCCTTCTGTCCCCCAATTCACCTCTGCAGAAACCATTTTTGATTACCTAGGCAACCATAGAGTGCTGTCTGCTGTTGCTAGGCAATTCAAAATGGCTACTAGGATAAAATAAAAATAAGAAGGGATAAAATAAAAACAAAAGTTCTAAAATTCAATATTTTTTCTGCAAACGGCCCCCCCAATTTGTAGAAACATCTCCTGTACCTTGCCCATTGAGCAGTTTTTTTGATCTGCATTCTACACCAAGTTCAGATTTTAGTATCACAGACAGAAAAAAGAGAAAAAAGCCATATATTTCTAAAGTGCCACAATACATTAGAGCATTTTCAGCAGACAAGAAACCTCCTCAAAAGGTAATATAAAACACTTGAAATAAAAAATGTTATTAATTGTATTAGCATTTTATAGCTACTCAGTCCGTTGAAGAAATACAATTCAAAATCAGATTGAGCTTTGGAAACACTTATAAATTATGTACTTTAACATTAAAGGAACTTAATACCTTCCTTAGAGCCAAGTAATACAGTAATCTACCATATTTACTTCACTGGAAGACTACCCTGAATGTAAGGCAACCCCCTGAATGGAAGGCATCCAAAAGGTTATACATAAAAGTAGATGACCCTGAATTTAAGATGACACCTCCCAAAAAAGGTAGCAGTTTTCCTGCCTCTCTTGTAATGACAAGCAGCTTGAAAGGCAGTACTTGCCAGACACAGGCCTTTTATGCATGACTGTTTCCCTTGCAGTCAAACCGCCCCCCCTCCTCCCCACAAGGCTGTGTTTGGTTGTGTTTAGCCAGCATCCAGAAAACGCAGGGAAAACGTGCACAAATGCGCGGGGAGAGCAAGGCGACCGCTGAAGGTCGGAAAATGCATACATAATCAAAACAAAGCCCCAAAGTAGTGTGGGGGGGTGATCGTGAGGAAAACAGAAATACATAAAAGGCCACAGTGTTACTTTCAGTGGCACTGCTCTCTTATGATGAATGAGTTGTTATGCTTTGTCCTGCTCTCCCTGCATGCACAGTGAATCATCTCTCACACTCGGTGGGTCTGTATAACCAAGTGAAAAACGACCCTCCTTTTTAGAAAGCCAAAAGGGTAAAAAAATGCCATCTTCCTTTTGAGTAAATACAGTAGTATGAAAACTGCATACATGGTGAGGTACAACAGAGTCTGTGGCTGGAGCAGCCTAATACATTTGAAACAAGCCATGTGATTACGAGTGCACACACATGTACAATCTATGTGCAGATTGCCCAAGTGATCTGTCTGCAACAAGAAAGTGGTGGAAAAAACTGTGTGCAGGAATACGTTCCTAGTTTATAAATATAAATAAATAAATAAAAATAATCTGCCCTCCCTCCACTGAGTCAGGGTTCAGGGCGGCAACACGTTGTACACTAACAGCAACTGCTCAACCTTTTAAAGCAGTTGCTATTCTCCCCTTTGCCGGTTGGGCAGACAATCCCACCGGCAGCCAGGAGTGATGGGGCTTGGGGACATGGACACTGACGGGTCGGTGACCGGGGCTTTATTAGTGACAGAGAGAGGAGGACAGGGGGACACAAAGAAATAGCATTGGAAGGAAAAGGAAAGTATGGGTTGTAGGCGACTCCCAGCTTAGGGGTATGGAACGTCATGTGTCCAGGCCTGACCCCTTGGCCCAAGAGATGTGTTGCTTGCTAGGGGCAAAAATTAAAGATATTGTAGACCAGATACCAAAACTGGTCACGCCTCCAGATCATTACCCAGTTGTGATGTTATATGTGGGAACCAACGACACGGCCGTGAACACCATAGAAAACATTAAGACTGACTATGAAGCTCTCGGGAAGAAACTGAAGGGAATGGGGGCACAGGTGCTGTTTTCTTCAATCCTTCCTTTCAGAGGAAGGGGAATGAGATGGGAACAAAAGATAATAGAAGTGAACCACTGGCTGCGCTGGTGGTGCCGGCAGGAGCAATTTGGATTCTGGGACCATGGGCTAGGTTTTCTGGAAGAATGTTTTTGGAAGAAACCTGGAGAGATTCATCAGGAGGGCTTTAAACTGACGCCACAAGGGGAAGGAGACAACAAACAAGGATTTAAATGAAGGAGAGCAAACAGCAGAGGTCAACCTGGGAGGGTCAGGTCTAAAGAAGACGAAAGTGCGAGGTTTCAGGTGTCTATGTATCAATGCCCAAAGCTTGGGCAATAAGAAGGAAGAATTTCAGCTTCTAATGCAGTCAGAGGGATATGATTTAGTAGGCATTACAGAAACTTGGTGGGAAGATTCCCATTACTGGAATGTAGTAGTGGATGGATATGAATTCTTCCAGAAAAACCTAAAAGGTCGAAGAGGTGGAGGAGTGGCACTGTATGTGAGAAGAGGATTTGCTTGTCAAGAAATACTGGAGAAGGAGGGTGACAGCCCAGTGGAAAATATCTGGGTGAGGTTAAGGGAAGGAAGGACAAACAGTTTTGTAGTTGAAGTCTGCGACAGCCCTCCTGACTAGGGTGAGAAGGTGTTCAACAGTGGAATCAGCTTCCTAGGGAGGTGGTGAGCTCCTTGTCACTGGCAATCTTTAAGCAGCGGCTGGACAAACACTTGTCAAGGATGCTCTAGACTGATCCAGAATAAACGAAGTTGGACTAGATGGCCTGTATGGACCCTTCCAACTCTATGATTCTAGAAGATTTCTTGCTTTGGAGGAAATATCTACCATTAACAAAACAGAATCTTTGGATCCAATTCAATGTGTTAAACATTGTGTCATGACTTGACAGCTACAAGTTAGACCATTGCAAAAAAACCCAAAAACACTTTTGTAGTATTTCCCCTGGTTCAGATCAGAACAATCCTTTTATTTAAAAGTCTGCCTTCTAGTAACTGGAATTAGAGAATACCTAGCGCCGGGTCTTGCAACAAATATAGAGAATGTATCTTTCTTTACAGATAATACAAAACATTAAATATAAGAATTAATAAATCAAAGTGTGATTTATTTTATTCCACAAAATTGCTGATCATTCTTGTATAAAATTTAAATCAGTCTTTAAAATCCAGCAACTTGCTGCTATATTCCTGTTGAAGAGATGCAGCATGTAAATACAATAGGGCAGTTAAAAAGTTGACGTGATTTGTGAAAAAGCTAAAAACCCATGAAAGTGTAGATAGCTTGCAAAAAAATGAAACATGGAAAAGTGTTTTCCTATCATAAAAAGCATCAGCTATTAAATACATGATCATTATTACTGAATTCTCTCTGCACTCTGAACATATTAATTTAAATATTTCTTAAACAAAATGTATCTACCCTGGTGGCCACAGTGCAGATCTGGGTAAGTTGCCAACTGCTTAGTTGTAAATCAGCCATTAGAATAACATACTAAGTAATGCTACATTTAATATTTTTATGTGTGTGTGTGTGTAAAGTGCCGTCAAGTCGCAGCCGACTTATGGCAACCCCTTATGGGGTTTTCAAGGCAAGAGACTAGCAGAGGTGGTTTGCCAGCGCCTTCCTCTGTATAGCAACCCTGGACTTCCTTGGTATTTCTATAGCAAATGCATATACACCCTAACATTTCTTAAATGTGCCTCAACTCAATAGCATGGTTCAGCAAGTTTTGCCTCTGGTCATTTGTGCTCATTTTTCCTGACAACAGCTTCTGGGTCTCACAGAAACCACTCTGGGCAAAGGCCAAATACAAAAGGCCAGTTGGAACATCATCAAAACAGGAATAGCTTTTGCTATTTTTAGGCTGAATCTTTTGCTGCTTCAGGAAACCATGTTCCAATGTCTGATACAGCAGAGGAAAAGTACTTTATTGCAATGAAAAAGGAAAGGAAGAATTTCACTGTACTAGCAAAGCCACAGAAATGTGAACAGAATAGACATGATTTAAAGAAAACACAATCATGTGCAGGAAAGAAACATGTAAGACTGGATAATGTCCTTTTGCTGCAGCAGATTGGCAGCTCTGAAAAGTTTATAATTTTGGAAGTGATATAAATTGCAAACCAACAAAAAACCAAAAGCAAACAAACAACCCTGCAACAAACTATATGTAAAGCCCTCTCTCACAGTAGGTTAACATATTTGCTACCCAGTCATAGGACACAGAATGATCCTCAGGGATGTGCATATCCTTTCCCCCTGTACTTCTTCCCAGGTAGAAAGTAGCACCTGATGTGCTGCATGATCATGTCTCCTTATGTTAACCCAGTTTACACTGAGGGTTCAATTTCTGCATCCTGTATTCAGGTAGAAAACCGTGATTTAACTAAGTTTCAAAATTCAAAGCTCATTTTTAATAAAAGGAAATCAACTGTAAAAACTAATGTTCCTATTAACCTGGTTTTTCAAAACAAAATGTGTCTAACTTGTGTTGACACATAATGGGACAGAACTTTTAGACACTGACAGTGTCAAAGTAGCATTTCATATTGAATTCAGAGATCAAGATCTTATCGTAATTGGAAGTTAACATATACAGACATTGGCCAGCCACAGTTGTTTGTGGGATTAGAATTTAAATAGTCCTCATGGCGCTTCACATACCTGTTTGCTCTCTATCCTTTTCTGTTTTCTTGTTTGGCCCTTTCTTCCACTGTTCTTTGGTTTTGTTTGCTTCCTCATGCTGCTTCTGCTCAGCAAGTGACTTATTCAGCACTTGTGAAAGAACAGAGTCTCCTTCTCCAACAAGAAACATGGTCTTGAATTTATTGTAGAGCATAGTGGATTTCTCCATTATAACTTGGCTGACCTTGAACTTTCGTATCTGAAGAAATGTTTGACAAAAAGAGATGCATCTGTATCTGCTACAGGATGTGAGCTGCTCAAAAACATTCAGTAGTTAGTGAAATAATACACTGTATTACAAATAACATTCCTATTCAGAACACTGAATTCCAGTTTTGTAAAGAGGAAGTTTTATAATTCAAGATTCATTAAAGGTAAAGGTAAAATATAAATTAAACTTCTACATTTCTTTATGAGAAGAGCTACCAATCTTACTTTCTTGAGGGTCAAAATCATCTCTGTGTGCTTCTGAGCTTGCTGCATTGTTACTTGAAGTGAAGCAAGTTCATCCAAAGCCTCAATGCACCTGTTTACATCCTGAATGCAACAGAACCCAAAAATTTAATCACAAAAAAACCTGAAACACAATTTTTAAAAAATGTTTAAAATCCCATGTGTCTAAATTCCTGACAGAACAAACATTGTACTTCACTAGAGACAAAGATGGGCTTACAAGTATTTTTAAATAAACTACCCTGTGTGTGGGTCAAATAGATCTACCCCAAGTCAGTCACATAATTTTTTTTTTAAAGGCTGCACTGGGCATGACTCCAGCTGCAAAGAAAAACCTAACATTATATTTCCCTTTGGCATACAGGAATAAAAGAAAACCAGAGAAGAAACTGGGGTGGGGTTCATACCCCAGTAAAGACACAATATTAGGACTGAATTGATCCCACCATTTTAAAATATAAAACACTGTGAAACTGACAGAAATATATAATGATAATTTACTTGGGCATTATTATGCCCCTTCCCAAAAGGGATTTAGGAAGCTCCCAACAGCACATGCCCTTTCCTGAAAAATTTATATCTCTAATTAGTGACCTCCGAAGGTGTTCTGTACACAAACAAATGACATTTAAGAAAACAGACAAAATTCTATTTCATTTTATAAGCCCCGCTCTCAGAACAAATGTAAATAATAGGGTCTGGTCTTAACACAGACACAGATATAAGCAGTAAAGAGTTTTAGTATTTAAGGGCGAGGGTGACTAAGATGGTGCTTTCAAATCAACAGAGGTAGAAATGCCTCTTACTGTTGAGAACATACTGCAGTTTACAAAAATTTAAAGCAGGCAGGGCATAAAACATCACAAGAACACTGACCTCGTTAACCTTGAGGAATACATGGAATGTGGAGTTGCAGTATTTTGAAAAGATAGTTTTACTAATTTCATTTATGCTTCGTGGTGTCAACTTGATCCCCTTTGTATAATGTAATTTAGGTAAGATGTAATTATAGATAAGAAACTATTTAAGTGAATAGTCCTACTACTGAAAATGCTACGCTACCTTGATTTTTTTATGCAGCCCATCTTGTATATGGTAAATTATATTTATTTGTTATTCTGCATATTCACATTAAATCCAACCTTTAAAAGGATAAATAAAACCAATGAAACCCATTTTAAAAACACAATCTATCTTTCAAATCACGGGGACTTAATCTATAGAGTGCCTAAATCAACTGAAATCAGTGGATCTAGGCTGGAGTACCTCTGCATATGATGGTACTGCAACTTTGGCGAATTTATCTTTTCTCCTGGCATTAAAAGTAATACAATGGGAGATTTTTTTTCAACATCATGAATTATGTAGTTATACACATGTAAAACTTTCAGAGAAACCTGTCTGAAAAAAATAAAATAATTTTCAATATGAATGAGTCCTCAAGATTAAATGTGGGAAAGTCTTTAGCCATCCGGCAGGAAATAAATTCTTTTCAGCAAGGAACAAATCTACCCTTAGCCTTTAATTCTAAGAATTGTGGTAGATGATTTTCCAAAGAAAGCCAGGTCATCAATCTAGAAGAGATATATTTTAAAGTTTGCAAAAGTAAAAGTATCTATTAACTATCATAAATCATATTTAATACTAGCTGGCAAATGCACCAGACAAACTTTACAGTCCTCTTCAGGAGATGCCGTTTCTCAAGTGTATTTTAGACAAAAAAATTAGCTTTAGTTCATATCTCATTAGACACAACAGTTTAGTTCATATCTCATAAGATACAACATATCTCATAAAGCACAACAATCCACCATGAAATCACAAAAGGTCATCTTCAGATAAAATCATAGAACTCTTTTGCAGATTACCATTTAAAACTAAAATTAATATGAAATGTAAGAATCTCTCTACTTCAACATACTCATGGATGTACTTTAACATACTCACAAGATGGTCAATCTTGAGTGAATTTTTTATTTCTGCATGTATCTTTTGAAGATGAGAGTCCATTGATGTTTCTAAAATATTAAGATAATATCTTTAAGGATAGTGAATTTAAAATCCATTAGAAGAAAAAATATTTGATACCTCTGAATGAATGAATAACAAAGTAAAATATAGCATAATTGATCATTCCAGATAGGTCTGTAGCAACAAAATAAAATAGGAGTCCCATGGCACCTTAAAGATTACTAGAATTTATTCCAATATACTGTAAACTATCATGAGTCAGAGCTCACTTCATCAGATGCACAGGAGCTAGCATCTGTTAGGCTGTTGTTTTTATATTCACAACAGAACGGCGGGGAAGAACAGATGTTATAGAGAACAAGATCAAATAAAAACTAAAGGTAGATCAGTTAGTTCAGCTATACCCCTACAACTTCACAATGTATCAGTTTATCTTGCACTAGATTTTAGAGCAATCCTACTTTGGTTTATATAACAACAGTAGGCAGTAGCTCTCATTTACTCTGAATATGTTTGCTCATTATTGAATCTTGCTTTAAATTGGTCTATCTATAATATATCATCTCTCCTGCCTGCTGCCAGCTATTCAGTTGCAAGTATAAAAGCATCAGCCTAATGGATGTACACTTCAATACATCGGATGAAGTGAGGCCTGATGTACAGGCCTGATCTACATAAGAAGCTTATGCTAGATTGCATTTTGTTACTTTTTAAAATGCCACTAGACTGGTGTTCTATAAGGAGAATTGAAAAACTAACATTAATAATCCTAACAATATAAACTAGCATTATTTTGATTCTCCTCAAAAGAAGATTGATAGACTTTAAGCAAATGGCTAGAACACAGTCTCTGAAAAAAATTAAAATAGCCAGCATTTTTATTGAAAACCATTCAGCAGACAAACTGATAATTTATATTAGAATACATATGCACTCAGGGCTTAATGTTTTAGGATTTTCAAAGTCACTCACATATCAAGACGACATTTAGTTTTATCAGCAAATGCCCATAACACTGAGAAACATTTTAACATATAAAACAGTTATCTAATGCCATAACTGTTCTAAGGATCCTGAAATGATGTCACTATCTGCTGTATGACAAAACTCAGGTGCAGCTTGGTAAGAACTTATTAACTGTCTAAAACTTTGAAGTGAACTAAAGAGCAAGTTTGCAGTACTGACCTCGCTTTTTCTCCATCTTCTTCGCTTCTGGTTTCTTGCCTTCTTCTTTGTTTTGTCTATCAAAAGCACACATTTTAAATCATAGCTTACACTTACAAGCATAAAATGGTGAAATGCCCTACAAGACAATTAACAAAGCATCTCAGGAATAAGACAGAGTTGCATGGTGAGTCTGAATAGCATAGGCAGAAAGCATTACAATACAGAACAGACCGATCAGATTACATGGGTAATTTTAACTAGTTCTTTTGTTTGCTTTGGCCAATAAAGTAACAGAATCTGCATATCTGAACTGATTCAGTTCAAATTTACATTGTAAAACGTAAATATTTAATTATAGTGCTAATTTGCAGTGAGAGATAAAGCAAGTAATTGTCTTTGAACTGTCTAGGTTCTTGGAGCCCGCACCCTGGGAGACTGCTGTATTGCTTAAGAGCTTGCAGACAAGATCATGAAGATACTGCTTGTCTATAAACAAATTCTGTGTTTAGCAATTATGTATAACCCAAAGTAAAAAATCCTTCCAGATGCTAGGTGATGTCTTTGGAGAATGTACACCCTAGTACCACAAGGGTCACTTTGTAAATTTACTTTAAATATTTATATCCTGCATTTCCTCTAGCAGGAGCTCATGGCAGCTATCAGTTTAGTAAAACAATAAAAACCTCCACACATTAAAGTCTTTGCTGCCATCACCACCACAAAGCAGGCACAACTATATACTTCTGTATAGGTATGTTCCCTTCAAGATTTTCTCCACTTATGTACCAGCTACTGTTTGCCTACTACTGAGGAGCCTGAGTAAATGACGCAAAGGTGGAGAAAGGGTTCTGCAGGATGGAAGAGGGCATCTAGGAGTCACTTTGTCAACTGCTAGGGTCACTTCCATATTCCACAGAGTAATCAGGGCCATCAAGAAAGCCACACAGATCCCTTCGTCTTTAGGGGCAGATATTCCTAACTTTTCTGAAACGTTGCAGCAGTCTTGCATCTTCAAGTCTAGGCCTGTTGAAATAATGGTCTGACAATGGCAAGGGAAATGTAGAGTTTCCATTACCAGATCATGCAGCATTTTATCACTGGGTGTTTGTGTGGGGGAACAGATAGGCTGTATGACCCTCACATGTGTGGGCTACTGAAGAAGTTTTGTGACTGAAAAATCCTGAAGTACTCAATGCTACATGTGAGACCATCCCAGCAGTGCAAAATTCCCACCTTGTCCCAATACTAGGTACATACATTCAAAATTGAAACTTCGATCAAGTAAATACACAAAGACCAGAAAAGGGAGAAAGTACTACTTGCTTCAAGACCCTTTCAAGTATCTGGTTTATATCATATGTAATTGACTGGCTGCCTGTGGTACATCATGATACCAGCTCTTGTGGCACAATCTAGATTGCTAAGATTGATGTGGGTGGTCTCTCCTACCTTCAAATTTGGAGTGGGACATTTTAGATCTCTAATTTTAAAAACTTTTTATTTTAAAATCTGTAATTGTAACACATTGACAATAACAGAATCCTGAAATAAAGAAGAAGAACCTATTTTACAAAGACCTGGATCTTTTGCCTTATTATAAAGATAGAAAGTGAAAGCTGACAATTAAATTCTTGTCAACAGTACACTACATTATTATACATTATCACAATTTTAAATAAACATACTATAATTTTGTTTCTTTCAGTATATTTATTTTGGTTTAAATTTAGATTAAATTTCACTGATTCTGCATATGAAATAAATGGGAACCATTTCTCTGAGGTACAACTGGGATTTTCCATACTTTTCAATTGTGCCAAGATCTTGTCCATTTTCATGATTCCCCATATTTTATTATAACAGCTTCTGAAAGTAAGTGGTTTTGTTCCAGGTTTTTGCAGTTAGGAGTTAGGCTGCTGTTAATTAACAATACTGTTGATTCCCTTTTGTTTTGAGGGATTGTTTTGTAGTTTAAAACTCCCAATAAAATTACTGGGGTTGTAAGGGAATGTAACAACCTGTTATTTTACTGATATGGTATTGAATTAGTAGCTGAAAGCATTGTGTCTTGACACATTCCAGCCAGGTATGAAAATAGGAGCTAGTTTTGCTACATTTCTTCCAGCAAGATGATGGATATTGACTGATTAGTAAAATGATGTAGCCTATCTAGGGTTAGGGTACTGTCAATTATATACTTAAATCTTTAATTCTATCAAAAGAGAACATGGTGTAATACTGTGTATGGAGAGAGAATATACTAGACAGTAGGCCCAGCAGAGGGCACATTGGCATCTGGGTGACTGGAAGGAGGGTTAGAAAAGAGAAACTATGCTGATCATTGACCAAGTCGGAAAGAACTGGTTGTAAAAGGCAGTTTAAACCTATGCAGTTAAGGTGGGAACTATATGTGACGAGAGCTGTGTGGCTGCCACTGAAACCAGCAGCCCCTCTTTTCCTGCTCTTTCTTAGAAATGCATGATTAAAATCCCGGACATGTATCATTCATTAAGTTTTGCATTTCCCCTTGTCTTTATTGGCTGCTGCTTACAGGGTCAGGAAAACTTGGAATATGCTGATGCCGTGTCATACATTTTAATAATTTAATAATAATAAATTAGATTTTGGGGCCACTCTATCCCGACAAGTTGGGCTCAGAGTGGCATATATAAATTAAGCTAAAATATGAATTAAAATTGACAGCACTCATCATTTATAGCATTCAAACAAGAGGAAGAAGAGGGGACAGGAAGAGAAGGGAGGCCAGCAGGACAGCACTCGTGGATTAGGAGGGGAATGCCATATTTCCCTCGGGCCAACGAAAGTGCATCAGTCTATTTTTTGACACCTGTGCAACAAAAAGGACACTGCAAAGGGGCTTGTTGGAAGATCTCATCGACTCCAGCTGAATGGATACACATTCTCCCCAGCTTTCTGAGTCTGGCCATGCTGACACCCAGCATCAGTGTGGGGAGTAAGACCATGAGGGAGTCTACCACAAAGACGCTCAAAGCCCACAGCTTTCAGGGTAGACAATGCTGAGCTGGCTGGACCAATGGTCTGACTCAGTAGAAGGCAGCTTCAGATATTCAGAACTACAATACTGTGCACACTTATTTGGGAATAATTCCAGAAGGGGAGCTATGTTAATGTATAGCAGCAAAATAAAACAGGAGGCTAATGACACTTTAAAGGCTAACAATATTTATTCCAGCATAAACGTCTATGAGTCCTATAACTAGTTATACTTCTATAACTGGCTATATTTCTCATTCTTCTGACATGTTGGTTTTACATTGCCATAATTTAATTCTTGTTTGGCCATGAATGTTTAGCATATCAGGTTTTTAGTTCAACTCTTATTCTGAACTGACTACTTGTATTTTTATTACTTATGTTGTGATTCTGTCTTCAAAGACAAGTGGGAATCTGGATTCTGTTATGGTTCAGGAAAGACGTCTGTTCTGGTTTTGTTGTTGTTTATGATTTGCTGGAAGGTGCTTCAGTTTCCATTTTCTTTTCTAATTAACTACAGAATAACTCAAATGAAATATAGGTTTTTAAATTAATACACAGCTTGTTAAAGAAGAATTACAAGGAACATTCATGTACATACTTCATAACAGACCAAATGCTGCTCACAAAGGTATGACCAGGTAAAATATGAAGGCATATTTCTTCATGTATTACCACCTTAGTCACATAACTATTAAATATCTGTACAATCACTGAAGTTATACTCACAGCTCTGTTTCCATTTGCTCTTCCTGCTTACGTTTTCTTTCAACCGCTTCACGCTCATGTTGAGCTTTTAAAATATTCCTTCTATAAGTCCCTTGAACATTTCTTCCTTTTTTCTTCTAGTTCATTTTAGTTTTGAATGGAAGAGAAAACAGTATTTTAGACACTAAAGCCAACTACCTGTAAGGAGCTACAGACTTATGAATATCTATGAACAAGAGTTTAATCCTTCATTGTTCAATATTTATTCATTGTTCACTATTAATATGTGAGACATATATAAGAAAACAAAATAATCCAATTAGAAAGTAGCCGTAAACTAAAATGTCCCAAAACTTGAGTTTCTTTTTTGACGATGTTAGAAAACATCAATAGTCAAGATACTTTTTAGCGGTTTCAATCTAACAATGGTATTGACATCACAGGGGAAAACATTTTGAAAGCAATATAACACTTGCAGAATCAAAGCAGGAAAAATTATAGTGCAATTTCAAGCACTATAAATTTTGCATTCTTGGTCCCATTACTGTATTGGTTTTCAAAATATACTTCGATACATTGAAATCAAATTCCCAAAGGCTCGACATCATGAAATACCTCAGCATGTATATTCAAAAAATGTGCTATATATCATCAGTATAATAATTCAGGCATTCCATTACGTCAACAAGGCCAGTGAAATCACATCAGGTATAAACAAGCCCCCCCAAATATTTGAGATATTCATCCTGGATACCATTAAAGCTGGCAACAGCTTTGCTTTGCTGCCGAATTTGCATGAGCAGAGGTTCCAAGGAAGTGTAGTTAGAGCCCTAAGCAGCAGTAGGAACTTGGAATGCATGCAGACATCACAACAAACTTATTTAAACAGAGATTTGTCATTGTCTGATAGTATCACAGCTCATTTGCTGAACTCAAGTGCTCCCCGCTCATCTCCTCAAGGACATGGAGTCTGATTAAGCTCCAGTTTGCTATTATGTTTGCAAACACCAATATGTGGTTGTGCCAGACACTGACAAATTTCTGATTAGAATTTACTGAGATGTCTGAATGCAGCCTGTGTTCCAGATGCTGTAATTTAATGTAGCTTCACATGCCTACAACTGACCAGCATTTCCTCCCTGACTGAAAAGGAACACAAACAAACAGAATACATACTTTATTTCCTTCCTGCTCTTCGCCATCTTCTTCAGAATCAGAGGCTGATGCTGATCCCACTTTAGCAATGTTTTTCCTTTTTGTCTCAACTTCCTTTTTGCCCTCTTTTTTGTCTGCATCTTTCCTTAGTTTTTCTTCTTCCCTATTACTTTCCTCATCCCTTTTCTGCTGTTTTTTGGGTGGTTTTTCTTCAGCTCCCTTTCTTTTATTCTTATCTTCCTCATGAACACTAAAATAATCCCCAAAAAAACAGAACATGATTTATTTTCTCCCGGCAGCCAGACTCAAATCCCTTCTTTGTGATGTAAATGCCTTTAAGTGAGTCATTACCCAGATATCTAAGAGTTGGTTCATATAGCTAGCAGCACCTCCCCTCACCCTATGCAAACCAACTCCAATAAAGCATGGTACTGCTGGTTAACATGCAAGGACTGAAGGCACCATTAGTTGTATGAAATGGAATCTCAACATAAGAGCTGTACAAGCAGATCTTATGATATGTGTTATTACTGGTGCTCAAAACTGGCTCTCGGGAACTGGGCAAGTGGCATACAGTCAACACATGGATGCACATATTTATTCAACTGGAACCTCAATGCAATTCCTGCTGAGTGGAAAATACACACATTCCTGCAGATGATTATATTTGGGCAACTAGTTGGATGAAAGAACCCTAAATCCACTGTCTAGTCACTGCAGCAACTCTTTAAAAACTAGCGGCAGACAAAGATGGCATATTTATTTTCTTTGTTTCTGTTGGGTTCCATGAGAAGCGTATCTGGCTGTAACTTTTGTTTTTCATCCAAATAGGATAAAATTAACATAGGTTTTATACTGCTGTCCTGTGCTTCTTTTGTTTAAAAGAAGTGCTGGTACCTATATACAAGGTTGCACCAATTTCTACCAATACCACCCTCAGGACTTGGAACAGCCCCTGAAAGGGGGCTGGTACTCAGTACTGGCGAGTACCACTACAAAAAGAGCCCTGCTGATATCCAAGGAATCTTTCCTACACCATTTCAGACCAATAGGAGAATGGACCCCCATTTTAGAAGAAAAACAGAGCTGCACTTACCTGTAACTGTTGTTCATCAAGGTCTTCATGCTGACACACACTGGGACTGTGCACAGGCCTGCTACCAGAAGAGACATCTAGCTATAAAGCTACTAAGGGGGCGTCCATCCTAACAGAGTGTGTTGGAGGCTTCATGCCTAAACCGTCACATGCTCCATGGAAGCGCACCCCCTCTCCCTCAGTTCCTGACTGCCACCGTAAGCAAAAAAGGCACCTAGAGGTACAGTAAGAGAGCTCACAGCGGGGCAAGAGGAAAGAAATCTGAACTGGGGGGCCTTCTTGTTGTTGAAGGTGGTGAACAGATCCACTTGAGGGGTACCCCACTCCACAAATATAGGATCCAGGACCTCTTCCTGTATGGCCCATTCGTGACTGGTCTGAAAGGTGTGACTGAGCTCATTGGCCAGAGTGTTTCGCACTTCTGTTATATGGATTGCCTGGAGAGAGATGCTGTGCTGGATGGCCACCTTCCACAAAAGAAGAGCCTCATTGCACAAGGCCTTGGAAACAGTGCCACCCTGCTTGTTTAAGCAGTAAAGAGTGGAAGTGTTGTCTGTTTGAACCAAAATTCTTGAATCTTGCAAGATGCCCGAAAAGGAGATAAGGGAAAATCTGATTGTATGCAATTCGATTCGAGAACATTTATGGGAGGCAGAGCCTGGTCAATTTCCTAAACACCCTGGACAGAATGTCCTAGACAGTGTGCACCCCAACCCAACAGGGAGGCATCAGTAGAGTAAGGGTATGATGAGGTGACTAGTGTCCAAAAGGAATACCACAATTAAGGTTGTTGTCATTCAACCACCAAGACAAGGACCTTGTTACCTGCCTAGGTATTGAGAAAGGGTGACGAGGTGTATGGTAGAAAGGGGTATACCTATTAACAAACCATAGCTTCACTACTCTCATGGTTAGGAGGGCATTTGCTACCACTGCTGTGGCTGAGGCCATGAGACCAAGCATCCTTTGAATTGACCTAACCAACTGTCGACGATTGTGCTGGATAATCTGTAAAGCTCACTTCAATGCAATGGCCCTGTTAGGGGGTAAAAATGCTTGACTGACCTTGGAGTCAAGTATAGTGCCCATGAACTGAACCCTCTGAGAGGGAAGCAGTTTAGACTTTTCCCAGTTGATAACCAGACCCAATTTGAGACAGGTTGAGACTACCAAGTAAATCTGAGAGTGGAGAAGTTCCCTAGACTGGGCTGAAAGTAGTCAGTCATCCAGGTAAGGAAAAATGGTGCATCCTAGGGTCCATAGATGAACTACTACCACGGCCATGCACTTGGTGAAGACCCTGAGGGCAGTAACCAGCCCAAAGGAAAGCATCAAATATTGAAAGATATGTCGTCCCTGCCTGAACAGTAGGGATTTCCTATGTGATTGGTGAACTGAAATATGAAAATAGGTGTCCTTGAGATCAGGGACAGCCTGCCAGGCATCTGGAAGAAGAAACTCCATTATAGCAGGTAAGGAGACCATCCTATATTTAGCAATGCACAGATATTTATTTAAATTTCTCAAATCCAGAATGGGCCTATGTCCACTATCCTTTTTGTCAACCACAAACACTCTGGAGAAAAAACCCCAACAGGGGGAACCTGTTGAACCACATCCTTCAGCATAAGGTCATGTAGCTAAGACATGAGCTCAGCAAAACAGGCTATACCTGGCAGAACAAGGGGGTGAACATGGGGGTAAACATCTAAATACCAAGCAATAACCTTCCTTAATAATCTGAAGCACCCAAGAATCAGAGCAAATCACGGACCACTCAGAGTAGTAGTGAGTTAACCTGTCCAGAAAGGGGGCTGGCTCAGTGGGTGCAGGTGACGATGGTCAGAAACATTGGCTCTGCTGCTATTGGCTCTTGGAGGGTAGTGGGTTGGGACCTGGGCCTAGATGAATTTTGGATTTCTTGTATGCCTGTTGGTAGTGAGATTTACGAGGAGGATACTGTTGTTTCTGTTGTAGGTAAGGGCACTGGTTTTGAAAGAAAGGGTCGCAAAGCCATTTTTTCTTCTCCCAAATTTATTAATATGGTCGACTGACCAATCACGTGCCAACACCTCAAAAATTCCAGACTCAATAGTTTTGCACCGCAGAATCATATACTGTAAAGCCACGTTGGTGCTGGGTAAACCTCTCCCTGGATTGTTGGTGAAGAGGGGTGATTCCTAAAGACTTGGCAGTCTGCTGCTTCTTCTTGATATTGGTGAGAAATTCTGTTGTATTCAAGGAAAAGAGAGTTGAACCCTCAAAAGGAAGGTCCTCAACTTGTGCAAGGATATCCACTAACAGACCAGTGTTACATAACCAGGTGATGGCGAATGGTAACTGCTGTGGCAAGGCCTCTAGCTAAGGTCTCTGGGGCATGTTTCCCAGCTGCATCCTGTGTTTGGAAACTCTCACAGCTTCAGCTTGAATCAGCTGGATCTGGGATGTAGACTCTTCAGGAATAGATTCCAGGTGGGGGCTAAGTTTCTCCCACAGGTGGAGCTAATAGCCAGCCATGATTACCTGGTAATTGGCTATCTTGTAGTTTAGTGAGGTAGAGGTGTAAACCTTTCTACCCATTGAGTTCAGGCGACAGCTTTCCCTGTTGGCAGGGGTTGAGTGCAGAACGGATCACTGGCGAGCCTGCATCGCTGTGGCCACAATGGACAATAGTGAAGGGTGGATGGAAAGCAATTCAGCAAACTCCTGTTCAATCCGGTAAAGGTTCTCGAGTTTTTTGGTTGAAGCAGTGGCTGAGCCAAATCAGGGAGACCTTCTAATAAAGGTCAGGAAACAAAGTTGGGAGAGTCTGGATACAGTCTACTGAGTTTTTTGTACTGAGGTTTGTCCTGAGATGCAGAGAAGTCAAGCTTGGGCAATTCTGAGCATCTGCTCAACATGAAGTTTAGAGTCCTCAGTAGGGGAGACAGGTCTACCACGCTCAGTATTGGAGACAGAGCCGGGGTCCATCAGGAGAAGTCTCCGATCTTCTCTCAGAGCTGTAAACCGAGGGATCTGCTTCATCCTCAGCCTGTTCGGAACCGACAGGATCCAGGGCTGGTAGGAAAGCTGGTGTGAAGCCGAGAGAGCTGGTTGGAACTGAGGCCAGGTATGATGAGACTGAGGTGTGATCCAAGCATCTGCCTGATAGATCCAGTTGTCTTGAGTGGCAGAGCTTGACCCAATCTTGTATTTGATTAGGGGATAGAAGAGGGGCAGGCAGAACTGAGGTCTGATGCCACTTCAGAAAGTCCAGAGCAACGAAGGACTGAGAACCTTCGTTAGTTGGGGTTTGAGTTCAACATCTGAGAATGATGGAAACGGGGAGGTGGAATTAACTGACGGTGTCTTGGGGAGGGTGCTTAGAGAGCAGAACCGGCTTTTCAAGCCATGTAGGCTTGGAGGGGGTATCCAAATGCTTCCGATTTTTGCTTGTGCTTCTTAGATGGCAGCTTGGAACCAGAGCACTTTTTATGGTCAAATGAGTGGTGCTTATGTGTGGAAGTCAAAGGAGCCTTGGAGGATGAAGGACATTCAGTTGATGAACCAGCTGGATAGAAGCTGAGTCAGTTGGAACTGGGAGAGAGACCCTGGATGGAAGTGACTTGGATGAAGATGCTCTTTTAGGAGTCTCGGAACCTGGCTGAGGCAGGGTCGCAGAGTTTTTTGCCACAGGACAGCCCTGTCAGATCCATCCTTAGAGGTGAACTTCTGGCACACCATACAGGATGTAACATTGTGAGTCTCTCCCAGACAAAAAATGCAAGTGTCATGCTCGTCCACATGTGTCATCTTTGTCCCACAATGGGAACACTTCTTGAATAAGGGTTTGGAGGCCATAATCCAAGCAAGAGCGATAAAAAACAGCTTTAGATCCACAAACATGATGAAATAGAGGTTAGATGAGCCAAGCTGTCCACACACTCACAACACTGGGGAAAATGTCGATGAAGAGCAAAGAACAGAACAGTGAAGAAGCAGCTAGCTAGAGTGTGCAATGTCAGCGGTAGCAGAGAAGGAACTGAGGGAGATGGGGCACAGGAAGGTTTAGGCATGAAGCCTCCGATGAACTCCATTGGGAGGGGTACCCCCTCACAAGCTTTTTAGCTAGAAGTCTCTTCCAGCAACAGGCCTGCGCCCAGGCACAGTCCCAATGTGGAGCTGCACAAAAACGAAGATGAACAAAAATTCTCACTTCTACAGCCGGTACAATGAGATATGGCTTGAGTTTTTACTCCTTCCCAAGAAAGATCCCTCGGTGGGGGATTAGGCATAGTCTATTTCTGAATAACAATAAAGCACATAAGTGAGGGGAGCCAAATGCTTTCTCTTGTTCCTTCGCTCTGTGCTCTGGAGCTTAAAACATTTTTTCTCTCAGCTAGGTTTCAATAGCAGAAGATAACTGGGCTGGGAGAAAAAAGTTTCAGTGACTACAATAAGACATAGAACAAGACGTGGTTTAACTCCCATCACACTTTCGCTCCATGCTGTTTAAAAATAGACCTCCCCCATCTCAAGCTTTAAAAATGCATACACACAGGAACAATGGGAGGTCTCCTGTCTCTTTTCCCCCTACTGGAGCTCACAGCTTAGAACGTAAGAGGAGCCTTGCTGGATCCGACCAAAGACCCATCAAGTTCAGAGTGCAACTCTGTTTAAATTGCACTGTAAGAGTTTCACATAAAGAAATAGGTATTTCAGATTGTTTTCATCACCAATCTATCACATTTTGTTTTGAGGAAGGTTTGTTTTTAATTCTTTTAATTCTTCCATTCAAACAGCCTCTCCCCTGATGAAATAAACTCTGGTAAGAAAAAAAAAGGTAGGCAACCCATGTAACCTGTGTTCTTCCCCCAACAGGGATAATTTAAGCCACAGGAAGCCTTGCTGGATCGGGGGAATGCTGTAGACATAGTTTATCTTGATTTCAGTAAGGCTTTTGATAAGGTTCCCCATAATATTCTTGTTGACAAATTGGGAAATGCGGTTTAGAACCTATTTCTGTTACGTGGATCTGTAACTGGTTGACAGATCGCACCTAAAGAGTGCGATCTGTCACGAAATATCCTGTTAATGGTTCCTCATCCACTTGGAGAGAAGTGACTAGTGGAGTTCCTCAGGGTTTTGTCCTGGGCCCTGTGTTGTTCAACATCTTTATAAATGATTTGGATGAAGGAATAGAGGGGATGCCTATTAAATTGGCAGATTATAATAAATTGGGAGGGGTAGCAAATATGGTAGAAGACAGAGCAAGGACACAGGATGATCTTGACAGGCTGGAGAATTGGGCTAAAACTAATAAAATGCACTTCAACAAAGATAAATGTAAAGTTCTGCACTTAAGTAGGAAAAATAAAATGCATATTTATAGGATGGGAGACTTGTCTGAGCAGTAGTGTGTGCGAAAAGGATCTTGAAGTCTTAGTAGACCAAACACTGAACATGAGTCAGCAGTGTGATGCGGTAGCTAAAAAGGCAAATGCGATCGTGGGCTGTATCAATAGAAGTATAGTGTCCAGATCACGTGAAGTGATGGTGTGAGAACTTTACTCTGCTCTGGTTAGAACTCACCTAGAGTATTCAGTTTTGGGCACCTCAATTAAAGAAAGATGTAGACAAGCTGGAACGTGTCCAGAGGAGGGCAACAAAAATGGTGAGGGGTCTAAAGACCAAGTCCTATGAAGAAAGGTTGAAGGAGCTGGGTATGTTTAGCCTGAAGAGGAGAAGACTGAGAAGGGATATGATAACCATCTTCAAGTACTTGAAGGGCTCTCATATAGAGAAGGGTGCCAAGTTGTTTTCTGTTGCTCTAGAACACTGGTTCCCAACCTTTTTTTGACCAGGGACCACTAGGACTTTTTTGTTCAGTGCAGGGACCCCAAGGTTTAAAATAAAAATTCCAAGATTTTGAAAATAAACTTCAATCATAACTGTTAGTTAAATATTAAACTTAGAATAATATTTGAATATATATTTTATAATAGAGAAATTTTAATTGAAAATATTAATTTATTATGGGTTTATAACTTTGTTTCGCGGACCTTAATTTCGTTCTCGCGGACCCCTGGGAGTCCACGGACCCCCAGTTGGGAACCAGTGCTCTAGAAGGTCGGACCAGAACCAACGGGTTGAAATTAAATCAAAACAGTTTCCGTCTAGACATTAGGAAGAATTTTCTAACAGTTAGAGCAGTTCCTCAGTGGAAAAGGCTTCCTCGGGAGGTGGTAAGCTCTCCTTCCCTGGAGGTTTTTAAGAAGAGGTTAGATGGCCATCTGTCAGCAATGCTGATTCTATGACCTTAGGAAGATCATGAGAGGGAGGGCCCCTTGGCCATCTTCTGGGCATGGAGTATGGGTGTGTGTGGGGTAGTTTGGAATTTCCTGTATTGTGCAGGGGGTTGGACTAGATGACCCTGGTGGTTCCTTCCAACTCTATGATTCTATGAAAGTAAAAACAATTAAACTTTGCAACCCCCTCCCCACACACAATGAATCTTCTCCACCAGCTGCTTTTAGGGTGTTTGTTGAAATTTCATCTAGATTGAAGGATCAAAACATGAACCTGCATTTCTTAAGAGCAAGAAGATGGCACAGTGGAGTGGGTTATGGAGAAACTGAAGAATGAGGATTTGGGGATGAAAGTCTGATTTGGGGATGCAAGTCTAACTTGGCAACCAAAGGGGCCCAACCCATTTTTTCCATCTGCTTTCCCACAGTATTGTGGTGCTTCCATGCATCTCACAGAATTTCCCCATCTTTCCTGCAGTCTTTCTCAACCCTACATTGCTTTACTGTTATGGGAAAGATTGTGGCAAAGCTAGGGTGACACTCATGTGGATGGGAAAGTCTGGATCTTCCTAATCTCCACCTACATAGATGCCATCTTTCCTGCCCAGTCCCCTACAGTCGCAAATCTCCCCCACTGGACAGCCTTTTTAAAAGTGGCAATTAATATCCCATTATAGCCATATAACGTTAGAACAACCTACCTACTAGTTTTTCTGAATTTCCAAGCCTACATTTTTTAGAAGTCTTTAGCCCTTTTTGTTATGGAAATACACCTTTCCCTTTACATCACCACAATGAAAGGGCACATAGACCTTTAAAAAAAAGAAAAGAAAAAAGCTGGGAATTCAGACCAAGAAGGAGAATGCTTTGATGATATGTAAACTGTCGATTTAAAAAACCCTTGTAAAATTCCTTTCCTTATGAGGGGGACAGCAACTGTGGAGAAATCTACAGCTTGGAGGCTCTGCCACTGCTATCTCAGCAGCTGCAAGAGCAACAAGGAAACCTCACACAGCTGTCCCTGTGCTGAAAACATGAGCGATTCAGAGCAGATGACAGCAAACAAACACTCAAGTTGTAAACAAGGATCAGTGTTCAGAAGTATTTCATATTTTGAATTAACATCTCTGAACTAGGGGTTAAAAGATGCTTCACTGAGCCACTAACGACTAATATCTGTAAATATAAATATTTAAATAAATGTTTAACAGATAATTTATCAGATGCCTGTATTAAGGGGCTGAAAGAAAAGAAAAATGCTGAGAACCTCTCACAAGAAAATCAATAAGAAGGCTTAGAAACAAACTTACATGTCACTCTCAGGAGGACAAAGTGTCTTCACCAATTTGGGTCTCCCTCTGGGTTTTGGAACCTTTACTTCAGTAGCTAATTTCATGAAAAAACATTTAGTTTTAATTAATACTATTTCAATTTACACTTAGTTGACTAGTTTAAAGTTAACCATTATACAATCAACAATGTTGTCTGCATAAATAATAGTGTATAGTTCTTCAACCCAATTTTAAGCGAGAGAGCTGTTTACTCAGAATTATTCCTACAACAAACCTGATAAAATTTAATTTCATTGGATTTTGAGATCTCTACGAATAATGCATTACAGAACACCTACTGTACTGGCTTTTGTTTCTCCACTCAAGGATAGCCCAATGTGGTCATTTATAAACATCTTTTATTATTCTACATGTTCATATGGATAAAATATATGTTGTGTATAATTCTAGAGCCAGAGTGGTGTAGTGGTTAAGAGTGGTGATTTGGAGCGGTGGACCCTAATTTGGAGAAACGGGTTTGATTCCCCACTCCTCCACGAGTGATGGATGCTAATTTGATGAACCAGGTTGGTTTCCGCACTCATACACATGAAGCCAGCTAGGTGACCTTGGGCTAGTCACAGCTCTCTCAGCCCCACCTACCTCACAGGGTGTCTGTTGTGGGGAGGGGAAAGGAAGGTGATTGTAAGCCGGTCTAATTCTTCCTTAAGTGGTAGAGAAAGTTGGCATATAAAAACCAACTCTTCTTCTTCTATTGACATCTGCATTCTATAATTTAATACCGTGTTTCCCCGAAAATAAGACACTGTCTTATTTTTATTTTTCCTCAAGAAGACACACTATGGCTTATTTTCAGGGGATGTCTTATTCCGAGGGAATCAGAACTGTCCTCCCTCTCGGCTCCCGTTCTCCCCTTACCACCCCCTTCCGGTCCCGCCCCCAGAGGCCCAGGCGCGCTGGTTGCCGGGCCTTTGAAGTGGCCGCGGGAGACTGCATCTGCTCAGCTGGGCTCCTCCTGTCTTCCCTGTCCCCAGAGGCCCGGGCGCGCTGGTTGCAGGGCCTTTGAAGCGGCTGCGGGAGACCGCCTCTGCTGAGCTGGGCTCCTCCTGGTCTTTTCCACCCCATCCCCGGGTGCGCTGGTTGCAGAGCCTTTGAAGCAGCCGCGGGAGACTGCATCTGCTCAGCTGGGCTCCTCCTGGTCTTCTCCACACCAGCCCCGGGGTGCCTTATTTTCGGGGTATGGCTTATATTAAGCAAATGCTTAGAAATGCTGCTACGGCTTATTTTATGGGTATGTCTTATTTTCAGGGAAACACGGTAAGTCAAAAATTGTCTGCATTGTAGATGTATGACAAAATACTGCTGCCTCCTTTTGTTATTATAGCATTGCATATTTGATTACATCTTTGACTACAGGATGATATAATCAAACGAAGAACACAAACTGCAACTCATATACAAAAACACATTTTCATGCTGATTATTTATCTTTCAGAAATTATTCCCCACTCTTAAAGAAGGTGGGGTGAGGTTGTTTGATTTGAAAGCTGCTTTTAGGGATGCAGAAAGAATAACCTCTGGTTTCTGCTTGCTACTGGGTACTTCTGTAACACTGATATATTTAATTTTAGATCATTCTATTTTAGACCATCTATTATATTCCTTGCCCTGACCTGGATGGCCCAGGCTAGCTTGATCTCATCAGATCTCAGAAGTTAAGCAGGGTCAGCCCTGGTTAGTATTTGGATAGGAGACCACCAAGGAATACCAGGGTTGCTGTGCAGAGGAAGGCACTGTCAAACCACCTCCGTTAGTCTCTTGCCATGAAAACCCCAAAAGGGATCACCATAAGTCGGCTGTGACTTGATGGCACTTTATACACACATTATATTCTTTTGGGAGGGAAAACTGCATGGTATAGCCTGATCTCGTCAGATCTCGTAAGCTAAGCAGGGTCAGTACTTGGAAGGGAGACCTCCAAGGAATATTCTGCAGAGGAAGGCAATGGCAAACCACTTCTGCTTTATCACCTGCCTGGAAAACCCCTTGCTGGGATCATCATAAGTCGATTGTGACTTGATGGCACTTGACACACACACGCACACGCACACACACGCACACACACACACACACACACACACACACACACAATATTCCTTTGGAAGATAGTTTTATGCTGGATAGTTTAAATTACAGCATTTAGACATTCAATCCAAGAAATAAAGAAGGCATGTGCAAGGATAGAGTTGTTGTTCAGTTAAAGGTTTGCTTACTGTTTCAGGCAGGGGAATTACTGCAACAAGAAGAGCAAACAAAACTCTGGCTGTGTACAAACGATTGCACTCTGCAGTTCAGTCTTAGGATGTACTACTAAGCATGGTAATGTGGAAGTAAATTCTGCTAAAAATCAGGAATGACCCGATGCTTGCACAGGGGACTACCTTTACCTTTTAGTCTAGGAAAAACTCATTTGATTCAGTTGACTGTATACATTAGGAATATATTAAAACTTAACAAGCAATGGTCATTTCTATAACTTACCAGCTGGTCTTCCTCTTTTAGGACTTGCTTTTGGAGGTGAAGCCACTGCTGTTGTTACCACTGCTGCTGCTGCCTCCTCCTCTTCAGCTTCCACTTGTTTTTCAATCTGCATGTAAGGAATTCCTTTATATAATTATACAACTATTCCAAATGCTACTAAAAGCCTATATTTTATAAAGAAGAGCTATATTTATATCTTGGAGTCATAGTGACCTTAACAAGATGTGCTCCACGTAAGGGTGGCATGACATAGTCCAGTTTAGTTGAACTTTCTTCTCAAGATAAATATCAGTGAAATTCAGAGCTCTCACTATTCCCAGGAACATTCATCAAATACATTTTCACAAAGCCAGTAGTGTCAAATTACACTTATTGAATTGGACTGAAGGGTGGCAACCCCCCACCCCACCCCAGTCGTTATGCTCAATTAGTCACTATCTCTCAGCCTCTCTGAGTTGTTAAGAGGATAAAAAACATCTTCTGTGCTTCAAGGGCAAGATACCAATAATGGTATTACAGGAAAGAGAGTCCAAGTATCTTAAATATGGGCACCATGGACATTAGCAATCTAATTTAATTTAGTGCAGCTTTCATAATAAATTCTTCAGTGAAATGCATGAAGGCAGGTTGTATTTTTTAAACAACTAACAATCCAATCTATATTTAAAACGCTGTATCAAGATGGAAATTGTACCTTTCTTTTTCTCCCCCTTCTAGCAACCTTTGGAACAGGTACATCACTTGCTTTCTCTACATCCTAGAGACAGGAAAAATAGCAGCATTTGTTATGAATACTGTCCAATTTTGAAATTCAAATCCATAATGGATTTTTTTAAAAAGTTATATATAACAGAATTTTGCTGTGGGCATCAATAGTGATAAAAAACCAGATAATTAATTACAATCATACCTGCCACCTCGCAGATTAAAAAAAAGCTTGAAGGCATGGTCTCAAGTTTAAGCATATCTGTCCTGTGGGCATACCACATACCTCTCCTTACTATTTATGGTCTTCGGAAGAAATACTAAATATCTATTGTTTACAGCCCTTTCCTACCTCTAGGTCCTTCTTTTGTTACAGTATTGGTGTAGAAACTGCTGGGGCAGTATGAGAATGCCTGGGTCAGGTGGAGGATTGCATGCTGCAGAAGTTAAACTTAACTGCTCTGGTTTTCCATGGTCTTTTAAGTTAATAGATATCTCACCACAATTTCCAGGAAGGACAATATTGGCAACATTAGAACCTGCAGAAATTGATGGTCCAAACATGGACTGAGGCTTCTTACATTCCACTGACAGCATGGGAAGGAACTATACAATGCAGCAACTATTACAATGCCAGGGCATATAATCTCCAGTTTCAATCATGTGCAAGTCACAAATCAGACAGAAGAACAAATTTATGTTATGTTATTCTAGTCCACTTACTTCATTGTTAGTTTTCTCTGAAGGATCTTCTTCTTTTGGAACATCCATCTCTTTTTCTTCCATTTCAACTTCAGCAGGTATATTATCCTGTTTAGTAGATCCCTAATGAAACACCAGTATCACTGTGGTCCACTTACATCTATATAAGGTCTACACATGTGACGAACAGGTTTAGCCCTACCCACTCATATTATTAAGCTGTTTCTTTTTTTTTCAAAATAATGAACACAGTCAACTGTATCCGTAGATGGATGTGTTCTATGGTTGAAGAAACTGTTTACGAACTGTCCTTTCTAAATTTTGCAAAAACTGAAACAAAACAACCAACAATAATCTTATATTAGTGAATTTAAAAAGGAAACTACTCACACAGATTTATCTGAGCCATGGAATGAGTGTGGTAGGGACAGAAAATGTTATTGGGGAACCACAATGAGGTAGCCAAGCTTTGTTCTGAAAAAATCCTTAAAGATTTTTTTTTTTTGTTTTGCAGATGAATTCTTCATGCCAATTGTCATACCTCTCACAAAAATGGTTTAAGGGCTGCCACTCCTACACAAACCTACCCAGACCACTATGGTAATCTTGAAGCCCTACTTTGGGTTCCCCCTGCCTTCTGATGTTAGGAGAGGGGCCACCCAAGAGGACCTTTTCGGTCATGGTGCCAAGACTACAGAACTCCCTCTCCAGGGATATTCATCTGACCCTTCTAACACCTCCCCCAGTAGGAGAAGACTTGTTTCATCTGGCATTCATTCAGTAATTCCTCTTCTCTGTGCTGTGTTTTTAATTGATGTCTGTTTTTTTATATGTATTTTAGTTCTGGTATAACTCATTCTATGATTTTTTTTAGTTGTTAGCTGCATTGGTGGCCCTGATTGGACTGAAAGGCGAGATATAAATTTTTAAATAAATAAATAATCTGGTTCCACTAGGCAGGAGGATCAGCATGCAATTTTACCAAAAAGTGAATTCTGCTGCAAAGGGGAAGCCCTTTCTATGAAAATGCAGAGAATCAACTGTTCTGTCACCACACTAGGAAAAGTAAGGCACATTATGTTTTTGGCCAACAATCAGTTAATTACTTGTTTCACTAGATGCAAAAGACAGAGAAAACTGAGAAAATATTAACTAAGTTATCCACGTGATGAAGAGGGTTTCAGGTCACATGTTTAAGCAACAAATAATCAATTAGCATGTATAGTGCCTTGAAACACACCTTTTGCTTTAAGAGGCTAACAAGGCTTTCTACCTTCTCATTAATGCAAAACAAAGAAAATTTATTCAAATCATCAAAAAGTAGCAACCACCATTTTAATCAAAACAGCCACATTCAAATTGCATGAAAAGCCTGTTAGTTTGTGACGGGCATGAATATGGTTTGTTTGCCACACTCACACATTCCCTCCTATCCTTCCAATTTGCTACAGCACATAAATGCAAGCACCTTAGCAAACTGGTGTATGTGGTGCCCCTCCACAAACCAGGATTTGGGTCTGAGGACAAGAAACATTTTAATTTGTCCAGGTACCTGCTTTGTGTGTGTAAAGTGCCATCAAGTCGCAGCCGACTTATGGTGACCCCTTTTTGGGGGGTTTTCATGGCAAGAGACTAACAGAGGTAGTTTGCCAGTGCCTTCCTCTGCACAGCAAACCTGGTATTCCTTGGTGGTCTCCCATCCAAATACTAACCAGGGCTGACCCTGCTTAACTTCTGAGATCTGACGAGGTCAGGCCATCCAGGTCAGGGCACCTGTTTTAGGACATCACAAAAATTGGAATTTGAGCAAAAGCTTCCACATGTAAGGGGCAGATGAAGACTGCACAAAAGCATGGCAAACAAGCCATGTTCATGACCATCACTGAACAGAGGACCATTGCAATGCCTGAATGCAGCCATAAAGCAAATCACATATACAATCTACGTGATCTGAAATGTATATTATCATCAGTGTAGCTCACTAGAATGTTACTTGTACAGTACTCCTTGTGATAGGTGTTTTGAATTATCCCATACAACAGATATATTTGATTGTGGGACTCTTTCAGTGTACACCTTTCTTCTCTTTGATTTTCTATCAAAAAGAAAGAAGGTGTAGTAAAGCAAGGGAGTAATTATATTTAAAACAAATTATTAAAAGGCATGCAATAGTTTACTCTCAAGTCAAGATTTCCCTAAATGCATATATAAGGTTGTCAGCATGAAGGAAAAATTCAGACACATATACATAACCAACTACCAGAAGTAGTCATTCTGAACTTGTCTGTACTAAATTTTACACTCTTAATGGCTTATAACAAGTCAGTTTTTTAAAAAAAAAGACCACCTCCACCTGTACAATCCAGCTTGCCAGTTAAGTTCTGTCTCTCAAGTCCCTTCTCTCTGTGACTCTGCCTTCAGAGGTGAGGAAGCTGGCTACTAGAGAAAGAGCATTTTCTGTGATGGCAAGCTTGCCTCTGGTATGCCCTTCCCCCCCTTCAGGCTCACCTGGCATCCACTTTACTTTCTTTTTACCCAGGCTTTATCTTAGCTTTTTGGAAAGGTCTGCTTCTGTTTTATGGATGGTTTTTACACTGTTTATCTCCAATGGCTTGTTTTTATATTGTTACATTGTTTCAATTGCAAACTGCCTTAAAGAGGCACCATAGAAATATTCTTAACAAAATAAATTTTAAAAACATGCAACATGAAAGAAATAGAGCAGGCTGGCAAAACCACCACATCACTTGGAGGAGTTATCACCTCCAACGTTATGAACATATTCAGTACTACAAATTGTACAGAAGAATATTTTTTTATATTTTGTAAGAGCTCATAGGCTAAAGATTGACAATCCAAGGCAAGCTGTTCACAATTCTCATTACCATATTCAAATTAAGCTGAATCGTGGACAGAGGTCACTCACAGATACAAAGGGCTTGATAGTGGCAAACCCATGTTCCAGAATTCTGGTTGTTTTAATTTAGTATTAAGGGGAAGAAAATGAGGGAAATTTAAAGTACAGCATAGGACCCTATCACAAACATGCCCTCTTAAACCATTTAGTCATAATCACTTACTTTAAGAGCTGTAGACTTTCTCCGTTTAGGACCCATCTTTTCATTTTCCTCTGTAACATCTGGAATGCTTTCCTGAGCAGCTTCTTTAACAACTGCAGCATCAATAGCAGGGTGGGGCTATGGATAGTTACCAGCACATAAGTAAATCAATAGGAAATAATGTTAGAGTTGTAATCAATTTTTGAATAAATTTTTACGAATTCAATATAACACAAAATTTAATCAATTAGAACAACAGTAATTTAACTGATAAAAGTTACTCTGTAGTCAGGAAATGTATTTTATAATCTCAAGTTTAAGCACAACTGCAGAGGTTGTACTTAATAAATGCCCAATGGAAACATTTCCAGTGAAATTTTTAACAGTGAATATTAATAGACAACACATTCAGCAAAATCACTGGAACAGAGAAAAAAGTCTGCAAGGTTCTGGAGGTTTGAACCAAGGCACAGCTTACTCCCACTGGCCTAATGTCTACTGCTCTGCAACACTTCCCCTGCAGATAGCTAGAAAGTATACAACAGTTTTTAAACTTTGTTAGATCTTAGGAGGAAAGAATAAAAGTGTTCCAATTTGTCTTCTATAACTGCTCCTCAGTTTCAGTGACTTGTCAAACAGTGCTGGCAAGATGATGTCCCCAGCCACGTCCACTCACGTCCACTCAGCTATCCCACATCAGGTGTGGGATGACTTTTTATTCTGGCAGGGTCTTTTCTTTCCTTAGCAAATAGGCAACACCCCCAATCTCAGCTCCTTCTGGGCTTTCACTGATTGGCTGTCCATAAATTCGTCAAAAAAAAAATGATGCTGCCAGAGAAGTAAAAGGAGGTGCAAGTAACAGAGGGAAAGGTTGGTGAGAATAAGTAGTACACAAATACTTGATGTCCTCCCTAGCACCACCACTTGTATTGGCTGATGGTAGTATACAGATGGTTCCTTTTTCCTGAAAAGGCAGATAGCAGGACTGGTGTGCCATTTTCCAATGGGTAGCATAATGTTCATCTAGTTATACGCAGGAATATGACCCACTAAAATGCAGAAGGAGCTTTCTGAAAGCTGCAGTTTTTATAACCTAGTGTCTTAACCATATCAATGTGGTGGTATAGAAGCTCTCAGTGCTTGAATGCCAGAGAGACAGTGGAGGTATTGGATCAAGTTGTCAGTGCTTCCAGACTGGAAAGTACTTACCTCTTGACTGGAAAACTTAACTTTGGGGTTGTTGTCAATTTCCCACAGTCCTTCATTAAAACCTTTTCGTTTGTTTGGTTTTCCATATTTCTCTTTATTTTCAGCATAGGGGAATATATCTTTTGGTCCCAAAAATGCTCTACAAAGAAAGTGAAATACTCAGACATTCTGTCTACACTTGGTACATTGTACTAAAATCTTTCTCATTACAGCTGCTGATTTGGAGGAAGTCTGCTTTAAATTTTATTCTTTTAGAATTATTTCAGAATCCTAACAAGCATTTTGACAGATGTGGCACAGCAGACATTGTTTTCTAAGATCTGCAAAAACCTTTGGACAAATTCTATAACAAATGCTCCTGATGAAACAGCAAGCATGAAAAACAGGTGGTATCTATAACTGGCCTCCCTAAATACACAAAGGGAGGCCTTCCTAAACTATCAAGGTCAGGGATGAACAGCAAAGTAGCCAGTTTTATAGTTTACACTTTGAGCCCATTTCTGAAGGGGGGGATCCAAAGCTCCTTAGGAGCCAGCAGGATCCCGCACAGGCATAGGTGCCACCTTATCACGGAATAAGGTGGCACCTACGCCACCGCAGGGGCAAACCCAACAGTGTCCAGGTGCCACTGGCCCCTGCCGCCAGAGCAGCCACGCAAGTGTGGAGGGGCATTCCAGGAGTGGAGCTATCTTTAGGCAGCTTTCATAGCCCTTTCGCCCTGGGAATGCCCTCTTGAGCGGTGGCAGGGGCATAGCCTTGCTTTTTGCTATGGGGCATTTCCCCCTTTTAAAATTTTTAGACTTTTATATAGGGCTTTTTTCTCTCCATGGTGGCCAGGAAGCCTCAGAGAAGGTAGTGCCGCTCCCAGCTTCCGTGGATCCACCACCCCCACTTTAGGAATGGGCTGCCCATCATTCAAGATAAAATTCAAGCAGCCCTCGAAAACCACCACAAAATCTCTGCATACTGGACAATAGAATGGCAGATGATATTCAGCATATGAGGAAAATGATATACAACAGAACAAAAACAATTCTGATTTCACAAATACAAAGGAAATTTAAACTGGCTCTAGATAAGTAGCAAGAAGATTTTGGGACTGTAGTAGAAAGTTCGCTTTCATTTATTGAACTTTTAAATTAAACTATATTTCTGTTTAAAAAAAGGAGCAGGTTTTAAACGCTGGGGCAGATAAAAAATCCCAACAGAATGTTGGGAATTATTAGGAAAGTGAAGAAAGTGAATGCTAACACAGTAAACAAGCAGAGGGATGGCAAGGAATTGCTGGGGGGTGAGTGGGAGAATGTGAATATCCTCTCTCTTCAACTCAATCCCCGATGCCCATCCATTTCCCATATTTTCCGGTGCTCATCTGCTATCTTTCAGGCTCTTGTTTTGTTTTAGTTAGTTTCCCAGTTTTTTAAATTTTAGTTTATTTACAAGTAACATTTTCCTGCATTTCTGGAGAATTCCCCAAATAGACAGACACCATGACCTTGTATTTGGGTAGTCCCCCGCTTTAGTCATCCATGCAAAGATAGTTATTAGATATAGTTAAATCACACATCCATGCTGCACCAAAATTTGGCAAACTAGTCATTATCTTTAAAAAACATCATAGAACAGGACAAGGTACAACAAAGAAACCGAAGGAGGACAGGAGTAAAGAACTACTATGAAGACAGGCTCTAATCCTGGATTACAAATTTTTATTTTCTTCTTTGACTCTAACCCTCCACTCCTATTCTTACTGCAAGGATAGGCCTTATAGAAAGCCTGTTCCTGCAAGAACCCAGAATCCTTCGCTATAGTATCTGTCTGGGACACAGGAAAGCTGAGTCTAAGCAAGCATAACCATACTCATCATCATCAATGTATCTAATTCTCACCATGGCCCGCATCTGTGGATACTTAAATCCACAGACTACAGACTGATTTTTCTTCAGGCAGATCTTTTTACAAAAAAGTGCCAGGTTTTGGGGAAAAACTTAAAAGAAAGAAAAGAAAAAATCATTGTGGGGGGGGGGGGAGGCTAAACCCTTCTAAAATGATAAAAGGAATGCCTGCAGCCTTAAGAAACAAATGCCCTCAGTGATCATTGCTAGGCAGCCACAACAGTATTGCCAGTGTTCAAGTCTTGGTTTCTATCATTAAAAAAACAAGGGGAGAGGACAAGGCTCTTTCTGGGGATGTTTTGATTTTGAGAGGCAATTCTTCAGAGCGTGGCCAGGTAGCAACTACTGGACAACTCAATACCACCTGACTTGTATGCTTCACCCAGGCTTGGCTGCTTGCTACTGTTCCAACAGCAGCCACCCAAAAAAAGCCAGTGCTGTAGTGGCTAGAGTTTTGGAACAGGATCTAGGAGACACATGTTTGAATCCCCTCTGCTGTAAATCCCCAGGACTCTGCTTGGTGACCTTGGGCCAATCATACACTGTCAGCTTCACCTACCTCACAGGGTTGTTGTGAGGTGAAAATTGAGGAGATGAAAATGATGTAAGTTGCTTTGGGTCCCCACAAGACATTCTAGCAATCAGCTGACAGAAAGGTTACTAGCAATACCTCTGCTGAAATGGCTCTTGGCATTGAGTGCCTACAATTGTGATATTCATGAACATCGTTCTTATGAATAAGAACATGCACAAGGCGCGTATGACTGTCATATTTCTCAAGCAACTGAAGAAGGGAGCTTGGTGGCTCGAAAGGGACCTAGAAGCTGGACTTACTCTTTTGCATCTTTAATGGACCTTCATCCTTGCGCGCCCTTGGTTAATTTCCCATGTTATTTCAAATGTTCTGTATTGTTCTAATTTGTATCTGTCCCTTTAAGTGCCATAACATTTGATGCCTTGTTAATTTTGTGGGACTTACATGACAGCTGGAATTGCACGACTTTTTTGTATGTGCTACACTGTTTCTATTTAATATTTGTCCCCTTAACGCCATTACATTTGGCTTCTTGTCATTTTGTGGGATATGAATTTATATAACAGCTGCAATTGTATGTTGTGGTTCATACCTTTGTTATTCTTCCGCATATATATGACTTTATATTTGCATAGTACATTTAATCCACTTGGCCACCGTGCTGTGTTTTCTTTTTGGATAGACAGGCTTAATTCAGCACATAAATAATTATTTAGCTTAAGTTGGGGGACACATAAAAGGGTGGGAAGGAGAGAAGGAAACATGGCAAGCTGAGGATATTGGGGCTGACAGGAGGAGGGAAAGAGGAGACACTGTGGGGAGGAGAATACAAGAGAAAGTGAGGTGCCCGCTCAAGTCCTTGCAGGTTCCCTACCACACAACTGAGCCCAGCTTTGGGACTGGCACCTTGTAGCTCGCCAGAGATTTTCAGGGGGTGAGAGGGAGAGAAAGCCGAGAATAGGGGAGCTGATAAAGATAGGATGTCTTTTAGCACAAGCTATCATTTTATAGCCATGAAGCTTTAACAAAGCCAATATAGCTGTGAATCCATATGACTTACGTTTCATGAGTGCCAAAAAAGAATATAGGCATTTTATTGGTAGGTGGCTTAACTGCTCCATCAGGAACTTCATCAACCTAAGGACAGAGGGGAAAAATCATCAACAAAGGAACAGACTTAAAGATGGGCTGGTTAAGCAAAATACTTAACACATGCACTATGGAGGTAGAGAGGTCTGAGATGGTACTTTTTGTTTCAATATACCGTATTTTCCATCTATGAGATGCCCCCATGTATAAGAGGACCCCTATTTTTTAATGTAAAATTAAAGGGGGGAAAGGGGTTGTTTTATACATGGGGGAGTCTTATAGGCTCGCTCTCTTTCCCCGCCTGTCAGCTGACAGGTGGGGAAAGAGAGCAAGCGGCCAAAGAGTCTTGTCCCCAGTTCAAATCAGTCGCTGCCCACCCTACTGGGGGGGGGGGGAGGACACCAAACAATTTGAAGACCAATGCCAGTGGCCAGGGGACAAGACTCTTCCCCTCCCTGTTAGGCGGAGAAAGAGAGGGAGGGGAAGAGCTTATCCCGTGGCCGGCCAGCGTCGGTTTAAATGCCACTGGGTGGACGGCAACCGGTTTGAACGCCGGTGGCCAGAGGACAAGACCTTTTAGCCACGCTGCCTCTCTTTCCCCGCCTAACAGCTGACAGGCGGGGAAAGAGAGCCAGTGGGGAAAGAGGTGGCTCTTGCTGTTGGCCCCGCCTGTCACGGGCAGGGCCAGTGGCAACAGCCACCTTCCATGTATAAGACGACCCCCCCCTAATTTGGGGGCTAATTTTTAAAGAAAAAAGGTCGTCTTATACACGAAAAAATATGGTACTTAGCATAATATGAATTGTAGAGAAATAGCATTTGGGAAAAGAGTGAGTTTGAGCCTAAGATGGTTTACTCTGAGCACGTGTGCAGAGATTGAAGCCTTAAGAAATCATGGATAGGACTGAAGTTTTAGTGCTTATTCAAGTAGGTATGAATGATTCTGGAAAAGGATATCTACATAGATCTTGATCATTTATAAATTAAAACTACATATTATTGAATCTACTCTACATGATAAAATTATATAGCAAGATAATGGGGGGGAAAGCCAAAATCAGGATCACAGCCCTGATGATTTTTACATATTTAAAATGTCAGAATATACATCACACCTATCCCTAGAGACACTATAATAAAATATCACTGATTCCTGCATCAACTCCAGCCACAGAGAGCTCCATATCTTCACGATTTTTACACGCAGAACCCAGATTTCCACACTTTGAACCTCAGTTAAAATCTGACCATAGTAAAATTATCATTTTTTTAAAAGGAACCACCATATTGTGGAACTGCTGTAGTGAAAAATTGCACATCTGAAGCATGTGCAGTTATGATTTTCATGAGAAAATTTTATAAATCACCATTTGGAATAAAGTTTATATTGGTATTCTTTATTTCATTTGAAAATTATGCACAGATTATTCTGGTGTTGCACGGGCATAAAAATTCAACATCCATGGCATCCAAGTTCTATGCCATAGGCATTTCAGGATCCCTGCACTTTTTATACATGGATTCTCTAACTCTCTACTTCATTGCATCTATTCTGTTATGTATTCAAATATAGCATTAGGCCTTAAACTATTAAGCATGTGCTAATAGCCCAGGCTAGCCTGATCTTGTCAGATCTCAGAAGCTAAGTAGGGTTAGCCCTGGTTAGTATTTGGATGGGAGACCATCAAGGAATACCAGGGTTGCTGTGCAGAGGAAGGCACTGGCAAACCACCTCTGTTAGTCTCTTGCCATGAAAACCCCAAAAAAGGGGTTGCCATAAGTCGGCTGCGACTTGACAGCACACACACATGCTTCTCATAGATCTGTGCACCTCCCAGATTTCCCCCAGCTTTCCTTCAATGTTTCCCAAGCCTGTCTTGCTGTAAAGTTTTGGGAAAGATTGGAGGAAAACCTGGACTAGTGCCTGCGTGTGGGAAAGTTTGGATTTTACCAGTCCCACCCACAGCAGCCATTTTCCCTGTCCCCACAATGGCTGTTTCCCACCACTGGGGTGGGGGGGAGGCTTTTCTACAATGGCAATCGAGTACTGTTATAACAATCGGTGCTTCAGGTTCTCTGAATTTCCAGCCTCTATATTAAAAAAGTAAATCTCTAGCCCCTTTCATTGTACATATATAGCTTTCTCCATATATCTCCACAATAACAGAAGGAGACTGACTTAAAAAAATAAACAAAAGGAATTCAAAGAAACTGGAACATGGATTTTTGCTGCTTTAATAAAGACACATGTACCTCAAAAGTCCCATTGTTGTGAGAAAATGGCTGCTACCAAGGGGTTGGGGGAGGAGAGCCTGCTATGCAGAAGTCTGTTCCCACTGCTCTGCATCAGCAGCAACTGGGAAGCCACAGAAAACCTGTCCCCATGTAGAAAACACCCATATGGAAAAAAAATCTTTGCTGTAAGACGTCCCTATCTTTCTGCTGTTATTAAATGATATAATAGATTCTGGTCTTGATTTAAATAGATAGGGTGCCATATTGAGAATAATTTTTTCAAGCTCAAACACAAATGTTGCACATAAGATTAGGTATACTATATATACAAATAATGACTTGTAGCCTTTCCTGCTCTCAAAGGGCTTAGGTGACACACCTTTCCTTGCTTACAGACAGCCCTGCAACCTACAGCAGTTTCTACCTACAAGAATTCTACCTAATATATTGTACATTACCCACATTAAAGGTCATTCAGTTACACCTTTAATGTTAGTTAGGAGCAGGGTGGATAAAAATCAATTATTTAAAAAAGAAAAAAAAGAAAGTGCAACCTTGTGAGCAGAATACTCCACAAGTCTTGGGATCTTTGTGTAATAATTGTGCAAGTCAGTTGTGTGCCTGTGCAACTCAGACTTGAGGCAAGTTCTAAAGGCACTTCAGGGCTGGCAACCTCTTCCCAACCTCACTGGGTTCCAACAACTGCACTAACACCTAACTGTACAGAATAGGCTCTTGAATGTAGAAGCAAATCCAAAGGGGTGGTGGTGGAAATAGTAACTGGGATCTGTAAGTCCTTGGTGAGGCCTTGAAGTGCTTGCCAGTCAACTAATAAGAGTTCACTGGTTCCAGGCCCTTCTTCCCAGGGCTCGCCTGACATTGTCCAAACAATAAAGTCTCTACCCGGAACTTCAGTCCTGCAGCAGGAATCCCTGAAGTTCTCTGCTCCAGTCCATGGTTCCCTTTTTCCAGCTTTCCATCAGCCTGTTTCTTCTCCTTGGCCTGTTCTTCCTGCCAGCCTGCTCCAGCCTAGGCCCACCAATCGTATCTCTCCTCCTCCCTCCTCCCCTCTGGAAAAAGAAAGGCCAGCCTCTCCAGAGCCAGGGCTGCTGGGAGATATAGCCCCTTTGAAATTCCATTACATTTGTGTGTATAGCCTGAGGTTTATCACAATATTCTCTCCCTGGAGGAGAAAACCTATAATGGCAGCAGGTCTTAAAGAGACCCAGTTTGGGAATCTTTTAATAAAGTTCCTCTTCCTCGCAATAATTTCATAATTATCTGTCTATATATTTCTAATAGTATAACCCAGGGGTTGGCAAACTCATTAGTCAAAAGAGCCAAATATCAACAGTACAACGATTGAGATTTCTTTTGAGAGCCAAATTTCTCAAACTTAAACTATATAGGTAGGTACACTGTTTATTAACTTAATAAGCTTTAATTAAAGTTTTAAGTCTTAATTAAACTATAGGTACACTGAATAAAACTTGATATCATACTTAATAGTGATCTTATTTATTGATAAAAATTAAATTGTAACTCCCTGCCATTTCCCCGTCCGAGTCCTCCTCTGGAGGCCTGGTCTACTGCCATAAAAGCCTATTGGTAGACCTGGCCTCCGGCTGAGTCCCATTGGGAGGCCAGGTCTACCCATTGGCTTTCTTGGCAGTAGACCTGGCCTCCGGAGGCCCATAGAAGCCATTGGTAGACCTGGCCTCCCAATAGGACTCAGCCGGAGGCCAGCTCTACCAAAGGAAGCCCGCCCCGCCCAACAGCTGATAGGCGGGGGGGGGGGGAGGAACTGCCGAGCCACCCGCCCAGCAATCGAGCGGCTAGAGGGGAGGGGAGGCTTTAGCCTCCCAACCACTGAGGGCAAGGGAAAGGGGGACCTGGCCATTCTCCATGGCGGGGGGGGGGGGGGAGAGACAGCACGCCCGCTCTCAGGCACAGTTTTGAGACCCCTGGTATAACCAAATCAGTAATTTTTGATATAAATATAAAAACTCTGAAAATTTATCATTCTAAAAATGAAACCGTCATCTGGTTGTGAATATTATTATACCAGCAAGAATTAGTCTTTCTGTAAAAAAACATGATTTAAATCAAGTCTTACTGACTAGTGATTTAAATCGATTTGATTTAAATGAAATTCACCCTGGTTAGGAGTAGTCTTCACCCACTGAGTAGCCTGGTTACTCTTGACTGGAACTTGTCTTAAACTGTCCTGTCTTTGTAACATCTTTCCACCTTTCTGTGGTTGCAGCCTTTAACATCATTAATCATCTCTATGGATGTACATTTATTTGTTATTTATATAGACTGCTTTTCTTACTGGGACTCAAGGCAGATTACATGTAGATTTCAATTTTATTTTGCTGCTATAGACTAAAAAAGCTGCCTATCTGTCCATAGAAATGATTAGCTACCAGAACAGAAAATTATAGGCAATGGACTACACAAGTGGATAACTCTGGGATCTCTTTTCCCCTGAAGCTGAATTAGATTTTTGTGGAAGAAAGCACTACTTCTTTATGGAACTGTACCTGATACTCTTCAAATTAGATCCTACAGATCTTCACTTTCACAGCCAGCCTGACATACTTTGGCACCATACGTGGAAAATCCAAAACTATCTCCCCCTATCTGCAAACAAAAAGCTAAATAATTGGACAAATCATTGTCTCTTTAATAAAGTGTCCAAAAGTTGCAGAAGGAGCTGCCTCATTCTCCCAATACCAGTTCTGTAACGTTACCAAATTATAGAACAGTACATATACAAACTTTATGGCTACAGAGTCCAGAACATTATTTAGTAAATTGGGAATAAGTATGGAAAATGTGTGTGTAAAGTGCCCTCAAGTCGCAGCCGACTTATGGCGACCCCTTTTTGGGGTTTTCATGGCAAGAGACTAACAGAGGTGGTTTGCCAGTGCCTTCCTCTGCACAGCAACCCTCGTATTCCTTGGTGGTCTCCCATCCAAATACTAACTAGGGCTGACCCTACTTAGCTTCTGAGATCTGACGAGATCAGGCTAGCCTGGGCCATCCAGGTCAGGGCAGTATAGAAAATAAGACTTATAAAATGTGCTTACAGTATTTGTTACGTTGAACACCAAATAAAGCAGAATAAATAAAGCAGACTAATAACAGTACTGTCTCAATGAGGGAATCACTGCCTAGTTATTCTGCCACTGTTATGACTGACTGCTAAAACGAAGCAGTACTTTGCCTTCTACAGGATCAGTCCCAGTACTTCACACTTGGCAATTGTCAATGTAATATTAAAATCCACCCCTGCTAAAAGAAACCTCAAATTATCCAGTTCACATCTAGGGTTCCGGATAAAAAGGTTTTATCCATCTAGCCACAATGAGCAGGTCACAGCTGAATAGAGAATGTTGAAGGGCGTTTATTTTGAGTCTGCATAAGTTATTTCCTAGTTATTGCTGCCCAGGAGAGTTAACTTTGTATCACTGCGGTGTTGTGATACTTCGTTTCACATATTACAACTGCTTTGTTTCTAGTAACCAGAACCATGCTTACAATTAGCTACAAGCTGATTGGATGAACCTACAGTTAAAAATCAAGATAATCTTGAAATAACCATGGCATGGAGCTTTAAGAACTGATAATTTTATGCTAAAATAGCACCAGAACATGATACAGTTAGAAAAATTCTGATGTTAATGCTTTTATTGAATAGGAAACCATGCAAAGAACTATGAGATTCCAGGAGGATACATAGTCCATATGTGTTTTACTCCACAACCAGTGCTTCATCAGTGATTTTTGTGGTCATGTCAGATAATAGTTGTGATTTCAGGATGCTGGTTTGAAAAATTCCCAAGGATATGTGATGACCTGAGCCATAGATTTTTTCAAAACTCCACAATGAACATCACTGTGTATGAAGTGGACAGGATGAACCTCTGTGATATGAATAAGCATATAAGGAAAATCAGCATAGAAGAACCAGCAGATAAAAACATATATACATTTCAAGCCACTGGAGCATCCTTAACTTCTATACTATAATCCACAAGAATGTAAAATGTGATTAACGGTTGCGTGTATAAAATCATGATGATCTGTGCTCTGATCTAAATTTGCTTGCCATGAGATGGTCATTTGAAAAATCCTGTAGTTAAGAGTAGCTCTTTGTTACAGAATGATTTTGTATGCATTTGAATAAAAGTTAATCAGCTGTACTGCATATATAAACATCTAATTTTCTCATTTCCTAGTTGGCCACTGTTGGGCCTCTTACAGTTTAAAAATAAAAGTTATATACCACATTTCCAATATTCCTCTGGCCATAGAATTTACAGCAACACTACTTGCTTGCAGGTTTGTCATTAACAAGCGACTTGATTTTGACAAGTTATCTTTTTAAGGCAAAAAAATTGAAGCCCCTTGTGATAAATATTAACAAGGACTATGTAGCAATGCCCTGACCTGGATGGCCCAGGCTAGCCTGATCTCCTCAGATCTCAGAAGCTAAGCAGGGTCGGTCCTGGTTAGTATTTGGATGGGAGACCACCAAGGAATACCAGGGTTGCTGTGCAGAGGAAGGCACTGGCAAACCACCTCTGTTAGTCTCTTGCCATGAACACCCCCCAAAAAGGGGTCGCCATAAGTCGGCTGCGACTTGACAGCACTTTACACACACACATGTAGCAATGAATGCAGGCACTGGCGAGAGGTGGCTGCTTGTTCATGATAAATGATAAAAACGCAACCCTCCGAAAACATCAAAAAGGCCTCTATGTGGGCACCCACAATGTGATTTAGAAGTTTTCACCAACACAAACACGGCCCTTGCTGGCATGAAGGAAGAGCCCAAACACAAGCAGGAGAGCAACAGCTGGGCCACTCCGGAAGGCCATTCTCGTGAAGAAAGGGGGGCAAAAGAGGTTTCGGAAGGATGCCGCTAAAGGCTGGACTCCAAGTGCAGAGTGTGTGTGCGTCTCTGCAAGCAAGGCAAAGCGGACCTCAGAGGTGGTGAAGGCAGGAGGCAGCGCCTTACCCGGGCCGGCCAATGGGGATAGCCTTTCATCTTGGCGAAGATCAAGTCCCCGGGTTTGAAATCGCGGGTCATCTTGTGACTGGCTGCAGGAGAACCGCCGGGAGCTGCTAAGCGTCGTTCTCAAGGCGAGCACTGAAACGGAGAAGCAACGAAGGTCAAGGGGTAGATCAAGGCGAAGTAAACCAAAATATACGCATCACGCGCCCGGGTGGTCTTTCTTTCCCCTCATCGATCCCCCCCCCACCCCCCGTACCGAGGCTCCGCACATACCGCCCCTCTCTCAGCACTGCCAGGCCAGCGCCGTTTCCTCCCCGCTACCAGGATCCTTCCTCGCCCCCGTTTTGGCGGGAAGAAAAAATTACCCCTTCAACGGCTCGCAGCCGCCGCGAGCGCCGAGCTGCTCCTCCCGCTCCCTTCCCCGCCCCAGCCAACGCCGCCGCTGGGGCTCGCGCACCCCTAACCCCGCTTACCTGCCCCTTCCCGCGCAGGCGCGCGAGCCCTCCAACCCCCAACAGCTGCCCGTTGCTCGAGCTCTCCCTCCTCCCCCGCGGTCGCCGCCTTTCGCAAAAGCAGAACAGCGGCCGCTGCAGGCTAAAGACGGCTCCTCGCGCCAGCCGCCTAAAAAGCTCGCTCGTGATTCGTCCAAGGCGGGCACCACAGAGAGACGTGGGAGGAGGAGGAGCGGTCTCGCGCCACTACTGGTACAAACCACCTCAGTGGGGTAAAAAATATATATAGATAGATTTTTTTTTCCACCCCAGCCCTCGTTTGCTTCCCGGTGTCGATGACGCGAAGGGAGGTTTGATGAGGCGAACGCACGAAGATAGCTGACCTGGTGCCAGAAGAAGTCTGTGACATAAATTTCTTTCTTTCTCTCTTCCCCCCCCCCCGCTTGTGCAGGCGGAATGGTTCGCTCCACCGCATTCTCCGTCTGTTACAGAGCTGTGGTAGGCCGAGAGGTAAACAAGTGAATCGGTGGAAGGGGGACGAGCGCTGTTCCTATTTAGAACTATTATTCACGGATGAGGGATTTACTTGCCTCTTCCTATAGATCTCCCGCGCCGACCACCCACCTTGGGCGCGTGGGCATCTTCGCGGGAGGGGGGGATTCGACAAATGACTCAGGCAGCCCGGTACCTCTGCGTGTTTACTCACAGGCCACTCCCATTCTGTTCAGTTGCTCTTCTTCCAAAGGAAAGGTGCCTAGGATTGCAGCCACAATAGGAGAGAGCTGGTTTTGTTTCATCGGAAGCCCTGTTGGCTGCCATCTCTGGTTAAAAGTGATCTGGCCGAGGACTGGTAAAATACTCGCGTGGGGTCATGAAGGGTTGACAGCATAAAGGCATATATTGGCCAGGCTTTAGAATAAGGTAGGCTCTTCTAACGTTGGTTGAGGCCTTATCAGAACCTCTCCCTTCCCCCCACCTTATACTATGAACTGGAAAAGCAATCCTAAACGGGTATACTGAGAATCCAGCTCAGGTTTATTGTTGGGCGTACTCCCAGGAAAATATTAGCATTCACTGTAAAGCATCTAGAAATGCAGCCCTAGCTAGAGCATAGGGCTCACATGCTGAGAAACCGAGGCCAGGGTGAATAGATACACATGAGGCCGAGACTCCTGTACCTTTAAAAAGGAAGAGGGTCTATTGGTAGATGCAGTTTATCATACTGAGTGAGAATAGTCAAAAAGGGCAAGAGTCCAGTAGCACCTTAAAGACTAACAAAAATATTTTCTGGTAGGGTATGAGCTTTCGTGAGCCACAGCTCACTTCAGATACTGAGTGAGAATAGTTACACTTCCTGTAATGCCTTTGTAAGTAGAAAGGATACAGCAATGCTGGCTCCTGTTTTCTGGTAATTCTGTGTGAAAACGTTTATCTACTTTTGTTTTTGTTTAGATTTTATTATTTTTATTTATTTTATTAGGTTTCTATGATTTCCTCATTATGCCAAATTAAAATTTGGGGAATAATTCTTTAATAGGGTGAAATTGGTCCTACATACAACATCACACCACACCCTTTTTCTCTGGCTCATCAGGCCAAATGAGTCAGGAAGATCAACTCAAGGGATCATCTACAACCACAAACTCCCATTTCCCCCTCTTCCTTACCAAACATCACAGCAAAGTCCCCGGCCCTTCCAGAGGAGCACAGCACAGTGAAGGCCTCAGCCAGGCCGAGACCTGCCAGAGAAGCAAAGCCACAGCACCACCCATTGACTTAGCCTTCCCTTTGTTTCAACTGCTGCTGCTGGAAACTCAGTTGGTGTAGAATGCTGCCACTTGGATGTTGATTGGAGTGGGTCCTAGGGACAGCCCACTTTTGTCCCATCTACACTGGCTCCTAATTTGTGTCCATGCACAATTCAAGGGGCCCTTTAAAGCCCTATATGCAGCTGTGGGTCCAAAACCTACCTTTCTCCATGTCAAAGGGCAACTGGTATATGTACCTTTTTCTTATATCTTATAGGTAAGTCATGGAGCATAAATGAGCAGGGGCGTAGATTTTCCAATTTCCCAGGTGGGGGGGCTGGGCAAGAGGCATTGCTATGACATCATAGGGAGGAGCCAGTGACATCACAGGGGGAGGCCATGGGAGATTTAGAGAAGGGCTCCCCAGAAATTTAGGAATGCTTCAACAAATGACCTTCAGACAGCTAAAAGACAACTTTAACTTTTAATTAACAATGCAAACGGTTTATTTACATTTTAAAAACTACAGTAAAATTAAATATTTTCCCTTGCAGTATCCAAAAACATATCTCAATGAAGCTGTAGTCGGGCAGCATCCAAGTCAGCTTTGTAAAAGTTTAGAATGTATGAACTATCATCCTCTCCTATGGCAAACTTTTCAATTTTGTGACACATCTTAAGAAAAGTGATTGTGTAAACTGCTGTAAATATTATCAATGACTTCATAAACGATTCTCCTGTAGAAATCCTTAGGAGATTGAAACTGGTGAGGATCACACCTGGTATCAACACATTGTGCAGGCTTTCTGCACCTAGGAACAGTAGGACTCTCTAAATCTAAGTATTTTGCTGTCATGACTGTCTGTGACCAGAACTGTTCAAAGTTGTTCTGCAGTTGCTTAGTACTGTCCTTTGCAGAAGCAAAACGAAGCTCTGCTTGATGGAACTGTAGATTACTTTTTGAAGAGCTGTGTTTAACGTGTTCAAATGACCAAACACAAGCAGCAGTAACTGTAGCATGAAGTAAGTAGCAAATCTTAACAAGCTTTGTGCATATGCATCTGCTTTTGCCCCAGGATCTCCTCTCTCCTCAGAAGATTCCGTTCTGGCCATAATTAGACAAGGAACAGAGAATAAAACTGCTGCTATCATACTGCCCTTGTACAAATCTGTGGTGAGACCACACCTAGAATACAGTGTACGGTTCTGGTCACCACACCTAAAAAAAGATATTGCAGAGCTTGCAGAAAAGAGCAACCAAAATTATCAAGGGACTAGAGCAACTGCCCTGTGAGAAGTGGTTAAAACGCTCAGGGCTGTTTAGCTTGAAAAGAAGGTGGTTAAGGGGAGACATGATAGAGGTATATAAAATTATTCATAGTATGGAGAGAGAATACTAGAACGTGAGGTCATCTGCTGAAGGGTGAGAGATTCAAAACATAAAAGGAAGTATTTCTTCACACAACACATAGTTAAATTATGGAACACCCTGTCCCAGGATGAGGTGATGGCTGCCAGCTTGGAAGGCTTTAAGAGGGGAGTGGACGTATTCATGGAGGATATGGCTATCCATGACTACTAGTAAAAATGGATACTAGTCATGATGCATACCTATTCTCTCCAGTATCAGAGGAGCATGCCTATTATATTAGGTGCTGCTGTGGAACACTGGCAGGATAATGCTACTGCAGTTGTCTTGTTTGTGGGCTTCCTAGAGGCACCTGGTTGGCCACTGTGTGAACAGATTGCTGCACTTGATGGGCCTTGGTCTGATCCAGCATGGCCTTATGTTCTTTTCTTATGATACATTCTCAAAGAACTGAATCAACTCCCTATAATTTGAAACCACTGACTGTAAGGAAGCTGCTTTTACAGTCCACCTAGTGGGGCAAAAGTGTCTCAATTTATGTTCTCTGCCTGCTGAAGGTGTTTAAACAAAGCAAGACATTTTGGTGAAGTTCTCACAAAGGTGATCATGTCAGGTAACTCACTCAGGAAATTTCTACACCATAGTAACATTTTCTGACACATCATGTATCACTAAGTTCACAACGTGCAAAACCATGAACATTCAGTGCTCTTGGCTCCTCAGCCTTTACAAGAGCCTGTACTCCACTAAGATGTCCAGCAACATTCGATGCTCCATCATAGTATTGGCCATGACATCTGTCAAGAGAAAGATCAAAGCGACAGAGTACATCTTTCAAAATAGAAAAGAGAGTTTTAACAGTGGTGGATTCACTTTCATAAAATCCAAAAAAGTATTCCTCCACAAACATATTGTCTGTAGCAATGCAGAAGCAAAATGAAACCTGTTCTTGTGTGGTGATATCTGTGGTCTCATCAACAATTACACCGTAATAAACAGCTGCTTTAATCTCTCTCACTAGTGTACGTAGAATATTGTGAGCCATGATCTCAAGCATTTAATTCACAATGGTAGGTGAAATCCATTTGTAGTTTGTATGATTCAACCATGATTTCAGCTGTGGAACGTCTGCAGCCCATAGCAGCAACAGCTGTTTCAAGTTTGACTCTTCCTCGTCATGGCTGCATATTGCAATGCCCTGACAGGCAAGGTACCTTACGGATGCTAAAATTATCAGCAATGCCTTTCGAGCATCTCACATTTGCTTTTTCTGGCCTTCTGAAAACTTGCTCTGTATATTTACTCCTGCTTTAATAGAGGCTATAGCATGGACAGCTGCACAGTGCAAGTAATGGGTCTGAAATCTAAACAGTGACTTCTTCCAGTTTGAGAAGCCATTTTGAATAAATGTTTCATGTACATCCTTGTCTCTTGATGCGTTTGGAAGAGGAACATTCATGTCATTTGCTGCTAAGCAACAGATATCACAATATGCTTTTTCCACATCTTGAGAGAGCCATTCATAGGGTATTTTCAAAGTATCTTGGTACTGTCATCCTGGCATTAGGAGCTCTCTTTGAAGAGGGAAGTGTCACAATCCAGAACTGACTGTAGGTCGTTAATAATAATACGTTGGACTGGTTTGAGTTGTGAGCTGTATGTGACCACCAGAGGTGTTCTGTTGTAATTTTCATTGGGTTTGTGTAGTAGAAAGCTGTGCCTGGGTATAATTCTGGCCTTTACAATCATCCTTTTAACCATATCAGCAGGATATTGTAGTTGCAAAAATGCTCGCTGTTGCTCCTTCCAGTGAGTATCTCTGTCTGAGGGGTTGGAACAGATGCAACTATAATGTAGGGTCTGGCTATAGACAAAGGACTGTTTGATATGGTTAGGGTGGTACCTGGAGGCATGTAGATGTGTTTGCTGATCTGTTGGTTTCCAGTATAATGTGGTGCTTGTGTGTCCCTCCTGTATCCGTACTGTGGTGTCCAGGAAGTTTATTTCTTGTTCAGAGAAATGTATAGTTAGATTGATGGTGGGGTTGAAGTTGTTGAAAGCCTGGTGAAATCTTTTGAGGGCTTCTTTGCCATGAGTCCAGACAAAGAAAATGTCATCAGTGGATTGCCAGTGGGTAGGAGTTCAGAAAATGCTGTTCTAGATCCGCCATGAAAATGTTGGCATACTGTGGAGCCATGCGGGTGCCCATGGCTGTGCCACTGATTTGAAGGTATAACTCCTCACCAAACCTGAAGTAGTTGTGGGTGAGAACAAACCAGCAGAGTTCAATGGCAAGATCCTTTGTTTGGGCCATAGGAACAGGTCTTTTAAGGCAATGTATAAATTCTTAATAAACATACAAATACATACTAGCAAACAGGAACAAAGCCCTAAAGAATCATGGAAATTGTAATATGATACAACAGGAAGGTAGGACAGGACTGCGCTTCAGCTGCCATTGTAACTGAGCCCCTCATGTGGGCACTGGTTGCCTGGGGGGGGGCTCAGCCCCCCTGGGCAAGTTCAGGGGGGCTCGAGCCCATCAGGGCCCCCCCAATAGTTTACGCCTATGTAAGTAAGTGGCTATGAACCAATGATAACAAAATCAAACATTTATGCACAGAGGAACTGTATCTCATCAATATCAGCTGATGGGGACAAACAATGGGGAAAGGCCATGACTCTCATGCCCTGCTTGTATCCAGAGATAACTGTCTGATTCCTGCTGGAAACATAATGCTGAACTGTGGCCTTACCCAGCAAGGCAATTCTGATTTGTCTATAAATGTGGTCAGCCGAGATTCAAATCCCTGCTTAGCCAGGAGCCTCAATATCGTTATTCTCTCCCAGTTTAAGTAACCTCTCAGATTTGTTGTAAGGCTGCAGTACTGTTCCTGAGATTGAATGCAGGTGTGATGAAAATATACATTTAATAAATAAGTCTACCTGTTTTCCTACCTGATTATAAAAATAATGATATCAGTCATTCCTGAATGCATATGGTAACTGCTTAAAATTTCTGAGTGACCCCAGGACCATTGGACATACAGACACTGGGTCCCAGCTGCACCCCAGAACAATCTTTGGACCACCTCTCATTACACATCCCCACACTCCAGAGACTGTCTCCTACAAGAAGACACACAGTGGTGCCCAGTCCAAAACTGTTTCTGGCATCACCAGCTTCTTTTTGCCCCTCCCCCTGAAACCTGTACTGCAAACTAGATTTCAATAAGGAAATGGAACAGTTGTATGCCCTGTGCACCGCAAAAGAATGTTTGGACCATGACATATCATATACCCCCACATTCAGGGGACTATGCCCTCCAAGATGCTGCATGCTGGCTCCTGGTCCAAAGTCCGGTTCTTGTGCCAGCTGCTCCCAGGTTTGGTGCCCCCAGGACAAATGCACAAACAGATACTGAGGCTCAGCTGCACCCCAAAACAATCTTTGGACCACCCCAAATTACACATCCCCACATTCCAGAGAATTCATTCTGCAAGAAGACATACAGTGGTGCCCTGTACAAACACCAGTTCTGGCACCACTGGCTTCTTTTTGGGTCCGTTCCCCCTGAAATCTGTATTGCAAAGAAGATTTGAATAAGGAACTGGAACAGTTGTGTACCTTTTGCACCCCAAAAGAAAGTTTGGACCACCACATATCATACACCCCTGCACATAACTGATCACTGGCAAGGAGCTGGCATGCACAGCTATTTTGAATGGCTATTATGTGCCCTCAGTGGGTGTGTGCCTTTGCCCCAAACCTATGCTTCATGCAGGATGGTGCAGTCAGTGTTAATTTCTAGGGGAAAAGCTGGTACAATCAGAGATCAAGCCAGATGTTACTGTGTTACTCAGATAATTCTGCATTCTGATATTCCAGTTCAGGACATTGAAAACAGGTTTTAGAGCTAAGCTATGGCTCAAATTACTTGCTAGGGGCAGCCCTTTGTACTTTTCTGACCTTTGAATTGTTGTTTTTAAAAGAACATCATCACTATTGCTGGTGTCTGTGGGATGACAATCTGAAAAAGAAAACCATTGCTTAGCCTGGGACAATACAGTAAATTGTCTTTCTATTCTACAGATTCAAATGCAAATTAAGTACTGTATAAGTATAATAGAGCTCACTTTACAATTTCCCTGGATGCTTTTCCTGAAGCAATACCCTGCTAATTTGAACTAAATAGTTTTAGAAAAGTCAAAGCTGTTAATCTTGTCATTGTTTTTTTTAATACTTCTGATGCAGCCAGGTTTCCCACACTGATAAATATAGTTGAAGCTAGAAGGCGAACAATTCCCAAGATTGGAATGTAGTTTAAATACTGTGAAGGCCAGGGCTAAATAGAAACTGCAGCTATGAAAGGAGGCTTGGAGGCTGAATTTGGTTCCCAGTTCGTTCCCTATTCCCAGTTCCTTATTCACATTTCCTAGTTCCTGAATGATATTGAGGACAATTTAACAGCTCTGCACCACAAAATAAGGATTAGACCACCACATATCATACTCCCTCACCTTCAAGGGACTGTGCCCTCCAAGAGGGCAAATGCTTGGTCCTGGTCCAAATTCCGGTTCTTGTGCCAGCTGCTCCCAAGTGGGGTGCCCCCAGGACAAAGGCACATACAGACGCTGGGGCCCAGCCGTACCCACAAAACAATCTTTAGACCACCCCATATTACAAATCCCCACATTCCAGAGACTGCCACCTACAAGTAGACATACAGTGGTGCCCGGTCCAAACACTGGTTCTGGCATCACCAACTTCTCTCCCCCCCCCCCGAAATCTGTACTGCAAACTAGATTTGAATAAGGAACTGGAACAGTTGTGTGTCCTCTGCACCCCAAACAGACACTGAGGCTCAGGAGTGCATGCTGGCTCCTGGTCTAAAGTCCGGTTCTTGTGCCAGCTGCTCCCAGGTTTGGTGCCCCCAAGACAAAATTCACATACAGATACTGGGGTGCAGCTCCACCCCAAAACAATCTTTGGACTACCCCAAATTACACATCCCCACACTCCAGAGACTGTCCCCTGCAAGAAGACATGCAGTGGTGCTTAGTCCAAACACCGGTTCTGGCACCACTGGCTTCTTTTTGGTCACCCCCAGAAACCTGTACTGCAAACTAGATTTGAATAAGGAACTAGAACAGTTGCGTGTTTCTGTACCCCAAAATAAAGTTTGGACCACCGCATATTATACACCCCCGTATTCCGGAGTCGGTGCCCTACAAGACAACATGTGCTGCGTCCTGGTCCAAAGCCCGCTTCTTGTGCCAGCTGCTCAAGCCTTTTCAGTTGATCATCCATTCAAGCCAGCTCTTTATGCTTCTGCCTGCAGAGCTGAGATGGGTGGCAATCAGAGATAAAGCCTTTTCAGTTGTGGAGCCTCATCTTTGAAGTGCCCTCCTCCTTGGGGCTTGCTTTGTGCCTGTTTTATTATCTTTCATGTGCCAAAGTCAAAATATTTATCTATACCCAGACCTTTAAATTGAAGGATTGTGCATCTTTTAAAAATGTTGTTTTTATGGCTTTGTTTTAGATTTGTGGGCTGTTTTATTAATACTATTTTATGTCTTTCTGTGCTGCTGAATATTCTTCTTATGTTGTCTTATTTCTCTTGCAATCATGTTGCTTGTTTTATTGCTGGTTCTAATGTTGACGGTTTTTATGCTTTTTTTTTTTAATATTGTTGTAACCATGAGCTGGTCTTTAGAGGAGTAGCACATACATTTTCTAATTACATTTTTAAAATGAATACTTGTAGACGTGAGCCATACAGTCTATAGCAGATGAAGATTTTGTATAGTGATAAAGGGCATCACATTCTGTACTGTAGTTACATTTGTGTGTATATGTGCCATCAAATTACAGCTGATTTATGGTGACCCTGCATGGTTTTCAAGGCAAGAGACTTCATAGGTGGTTTGCCATCACCTGCCTCTAAATGGGCTGAGAGAGTTCTGAAAGAACTATGACTAGCCCAAGGTCACCCAGTAGGCTTTATGTGGAGGAGTGGGGAATCAAACCCAGTTCTCCAGATTAGAGTCCACTGCTCTTAACCACTACACCATGCTGGCTCTTGCTGTAGTTAAATGTCCTAGTGAAATTCAAGTTTGAAATCAGCAAGTACTAGCTTGCTCTGTTGGGTAATTTATATTTAGGGTTCTCTGAATAAGATTTTGGGAGTAACTGCTGTAAATAAGAGACTTCATAAACTTTCTGTCTCCATCCTCCAATTCCATACATGCATTCGTAGGATCATTGACCCAGGAAACAAGATTATACTTAATTATGGAAGCTATCAAAATATGTGATGCTTTGATACTTTCCCAGTTAGAATGGAGGATGTATCATCTTGCAAATCATAGTATTAACTGTTGCTGAATTCAAGACATATATTAATAGCAATGTCATTAGCATGATTGAATGAATGAGAGCTAGTGTGGCATAAAGGACCTGGAATGGGCAGAACCAAAGAACGCTGGGTATCCCTCATCCCAATTTATGTCATTAGAGTTGTTAGGATAAAAGTATACCATATGTACCATCTTGAGCTCTTTGGAGGAGGAGTGAAGTAAAAATGTAATAACTAAACTGTTACATGTGTTCACATGGCAGAAGGGCAAATCTAAACAAACAAGTTGTCATTTTATTATTCAAATACACCCAATTTAGTGAAAGAAAGACACATGGGTTGAAGGCAATTTTAGGAGTCTGGGAATTTTGCAGAATATTAATCCCTGTTGCAGTTTGTCTAATAAATCCTATTGCTTTCATGTTTGTCATTCTCTTTCCTTAATCCTTGTAATTTGAATCCTTTTATATATGCATGGATTTGCAGGGGATGACACCTGAATATACATAGATTAACCTACTTGAATCAGATTTCATAGCTCTGGCAAACCACCCCATAAACAAAGTCTGCCTAGTAAACGTAGGGATGTGACGTCACCCCATGGGTCAGGAATGACCTGGTGCTTGCACCTTTACCTTTTTAACTCTGTTTAGGATAGCACTGTTAATATCAACAAGGATTGCAAAATAACATTTCAGTGTGGGCACTCAGATGTTGAATGTTAATATTTTGCCTGCAATCTAAAATACACTAATCTGGGAATAAGATCCATTTCAGTCGACTGGGATTTACTTCTTAAGTAAATACGCTGAGGATAGGGCTGTTTAGAAAGGTATTAATGAAATTTATACTAGCTAGAAGAAACTGCAAATGTAATCTTATCTCATGCAAATTTGTTTCACTATTATTGCCAGCTCTTTACATTTTGTCTCGGATACTTGGATAGAGCGGCAAAGAAAGCGGGAACGAACAGTTTACGCCCAGTTGATTGCACATGCTCTATTCATGAACTTGAAGTCGAAGAAGGGAGGGCAATTCCTCGATTCTCTGCCCATTTAGAATCTGGCGCGTCACAATCGCCAGTTCTTCCAATGAGAAGCGGTTTTCTAGCGCCGGAAGGAGGGACGAAGCTACGGGGTTGGTTGGGGCGTCTAAGACAGATTCCGAGATGTTACCGGAAGTAGCCGTTGCAAAACCACTCTTTGGAAGTACTGGGAGAGGCTTGGCTTTCCTGTTAATTTCTGGGTCCTAGCGCCTGACTTGTACTGGCTGAGCTGTTTGGATTACTCCTGATGGTGATTTTATATGACCTGATTGCTGTTGCTCTCAATTGTAGGCACGGCGGGAAGGTATGAAGAAGGAATCAACTGGGGGAAGTGACAGGTTTGCTTGAAGAGTGATACTGGTAGATGGAGGTGGCTGGGGCAGTGTAGGTTCTAGAAAGGAAGTTGAAGTCAACTTTGGGGTATGGTGCTCAGGATCTCAGGTCGAAGAAACTCGGTTAATAAAAATAAAAGGGTACGGAATATTAAATCCAGCAAGTGAGATTGTCAGGTAGTGTGTTCGCCCATTTGGAGTTAAAACGTGTGATGTTCTCAACGTCGTCCTGTAACGCTTCTGCTATGTAAGTAGGAACAGCGTTTTAGAACGAGGAAGAAGCATGATAATTTAATACTATTACCTTTTTCTGACAGTTCCCATTTGTATGATGGGCAGAAGTTCTTTAAAGTGTAGTCATTCCTAGCTCAGAGATTCAGAGTGGGAAACTTGGTCTGTTTAATAGCTGCCTACTCTTAACAGTTTACAGGTAAAGGGGGCGTGTCATAAGAAAGCTTGCAATGCTAGCTAAGTGTGACGAAAGCTCGTCTATTGTCATCCCTCCCTAGCGGTTTGAAATGTTTTGTTTCACCGAGCGTGTTTCTTTATCGTTTAGAAAATACATATCTCTCCGACAAATTTGCATGATTGTTGTTGAGTGGATCTTAGATTCCTACTTCCAAACACCATTCAGACTGTAGATTCCTAGTGTATGCCAGCAAGGATTTCAGGTACACACATTCGTATAATTTGATCTCCAGACGGTTTAGTTTCTTTAAAACAGTTGAGTAGGCCACCTAGCAACCAGTCTGAGCATAAAAGGAAAGCTAGCTCTGGTTTACTGTGATTGCAAGCAGTAAGTGATATGGTCCTTTAATCAAGGTGCCTATTGGATGCATGCTAACCACCCCCTTAAACACAATAGTGGGTGAGTGGCATTTATTCTTCAGTAAGTTTATATGCTAATGTTGGTGCTGCTGCTGAATTATGATGATGTTTTATTGTTTGGAGCTCTACAGTTCATAGACTAGAGCTTGAAAACTACATAGCCTGTATTCCTTCCTGGCTTTGAAAGTTTTATTGACTTAAAAATAAAATAAAAATCTAAATTAGCCTACAGAGGTGAATTGTGCAGTAGTTTAATAGCTGAGTGAAAGTTTAGGGTTATAGTTGCTCTATTACTGCTTCATGTGAGTCTCATAGGTGGTGTTACCATGTCAAATAGCAAAACATTTCTATCTTTAAAAGAATCACAAAACACAACATGGTGTTTCAACTCCCTGGAGCATAAAAACATTATTGGAATGCATGTGGTTATAAACAAACTATTGTGATGTTACAGGTAAAGCAATGTCTGCAATACCACCATCACCCTACATTGTGTTCTGACTTCGAATGGGGTATGCTCATTACTTGCGTCAGTATAGTATCACAAAGAATACTGTTTCGGTATTACAATCAGATACAAAGGCATAAATGGTCAGGATCCAAATGCTGCACAGTTTATACCAAATAGAAGAAATATTTTTCTTGAAGATAAATGTCTGATCAAATAGCAAGGGGGGAAAGTTGGCACCAGTGGAATGATGATGAAGAGTCATGGTTTTTTTGTGTAAAAGGTGTTCAATATTACAGTGCTAAAAAAAAGCAAGCCATAACATCCCCCCTCCCCCGGTGATGTGGCTTTGTGGATAGCAAAGATTTTATGATTTGTACCAGGGTTGCAAGCTCATGATGGAAACATTTAGATTACCTTCAGGCTAAGTTGTAGTTTTACAGCTACTAATGAGCCTATTTAATGTTTTAAAATACTCCTTTTGATCTCGGACTTCATTTATTGTAACTTGGAAAAAACCAAAAAATATTTTTATTATGGTAATAGTCTTGGATATTGTGCAGATCCATATTTGGTTCCCATTGTTACCTCATCCTCTTTTCTTTTCCTTTTGCTGTCAAGTCACAGCTGACTTATGACAACCCTGTAGGGTTTTCAAGGCAAGAGATGTTCAGAGGTGGTTTGCCATTGCCTACCACTGTATCCTCTTTTACAAGACACCAAATACTTTTCATCTGTTTCTTTGGTGCTCATTATCTACACATGGGCTTCACTGGTATAGCTTTATTTCAGCGCAGTTCTCTCATTCATGCTCCCAGATTTCAAAGTCCCCTGCCCCCACTTTATTGAAGTTTTAAAAATTTAATTCATTGGTACCCCACCTTTCTCCCCAATGGGGACCCAAAGTGTCTTACAACATTCTTCCCGTTCTCCATTTTGTCCTCACAACAATCCTGTGAGGTAGGTTAGTCTGAGAGGATGTAACTGGCCCAAGGTCAGCCAGCGAACTTCCACGACACGAGTGGGGATCCAAAATCTATTTTATTTAGAATGAACCTGCCTTATTCAAAAGGCTTGGTGTAGTTATATAAAGCAGCTGTCTTCATTAAAGACTTCATGCAGAGTTCTCCTAGTCTAAGCCCATTGATAATAGATTTAGTCTGGAATAATTCTGCATAGAATTGCACCATAAATCTCAAACAAAGAAAAATGGCAGTTAAAGACAATCTGACCAAGTATATACATACCTTACAGTAAATACAGAGACTATGAAGAATCCCTTCTCTCCATTTTTTCCTTGCCCTTTTCACCTACGGTATTCTTCTACCCTTGCTTGCTTCCTGACATTCCAGCCTACTTCCTTGTACCAAACATCCTCAATTTCTCATGGAGAAATTCCACACAGGCCTCAGGTTGCCAAGCTCCAGGTAATGCCTGAAGTCCTCCTGGAATTACACTTGATAGCTAGGTGACAGAGATTAGTTCAAATAGAGGAAATGACAGTTTTGAAAGGTGGACTCTATGGCATCACATCTGTGCACATCCTCCCCTCTCTAGGCACCACTCCCAAATCTTAAGGAATGTCCCAACCTGGAGTTGGCAACCTTGCAACAGGCCACAACCAGAGAGCACTTCTAGGGGTACCAAGGGGAGTTCTTCCCTTGTTGAAACATTCTGAGCTGGATTTGAAAATTTCCATGTTATGGGGATGGACCGACTAGAAAAGATTCAAAATACCCCAGCAAAGTGTGTGGAGCTGGTTCACTTGATTGTGGTCATATACTTCAGTAAGACTTTCTCTGTGTTAAGCGCCGTCAAGTCGCTTCCAACTCATGACAACCCTATGAATCAGTGTCCTCCAAAACATCCTATCGTTAATGGTGTTGCTCAGGTTAGAGCGGTTCCTCAGTGGAACAGGCTTACTGGGGAGGTGGTAAGCTGTCCTTCCCTGGAGGTTTTTAAGCAGAGGCTAGATGGCCATCTGTCAGCAGTGCTGATTCTATGATCTTAAGCAGATCATGAGAGGGAGGGCATCTTGGGCATCTTCTGAGCATGGCGTATGGGTCACTGGGGGTGTGTGGGGGGAGGTAGTTGTGAATTTCATGCATTGTGCAGGGGGTTGGACTAGATGACCCTGGTGGTCCCTTCCAACTCTATGATTCTAGATATTGCAAACTGAGGGCCGCTGCTTCCTTCATAGAGTCAATCCATCTCATATTGGGTCTTCCCCTTTTCCTGCTCTCTTCAACTTTTCCTAGCATTATTGTCTTTTCCAGTGAGTCTGGTCTTCTCATAATGTGACCAAAGTACGATAGTCTCAGTTTAGTCATTTTAGCTTCTGGAAACATTTCAGGCTTGATTTCATCTAGAAACCAATGATTTGTCTTTTTGTGGCAGTCCACAGTATCCATAAAACTCTTCCCCAACACTGAATTGCAAAGGAATCTACTTTCTTCCTGTCAGCTTTCTTCATTGTCCAACTTTCACACCCATACATAGGGAATACTATGGCATGAATTAACTTGATCTTGGTTGCCAGTGACACATACTTACAATTAAGAATCTTTCCTAGCTCCTTCATGGCTGTCCTTCCCCTTCTCAATCGGCTTCTGATTTCTTGGTTGCAGTCTCCACTTTTGGTTGATGATAGAGCCAAGGAATAGAAAGTCTTGAACAATTTCAGTTTCCTCATTGTTTACCTTTAAGCTGAGTAGTTTCCCAGTAATCATTACTTTTGTCGTCTTGATGTTCAGCTGTAGTCCTGCTTTGCACTTTAACTTTCGCCAGTAGTCATTTCAAGTCTAGGCTGTTTTCTGCCAGTAATGTGGTATCGTCAGCATATCTCAAATTATTAATGTTCCTTCCACCGATTTTCACTCCATCTTCATCTAAATCTAATCCAATTTTCCTTATGATATATTCTGCATACAGATTGAAGAGATAGGGAGACAAAATACATCCTTGTCTATTACCTTTGCCAATTGAAAATCATTCTGTTTCTCCATATTCTATCCTAACAGTAGCCTCTTGTCTAGAGTACAGCTTGCGCATCCAATCAGATGCTATGGCACACCCATTTCTTTTAAAACCAGCCATAGCTTTTCATGATCCACACAGTCAAAAGCTTTGTTGTAATCTATCAAGCAGATTTTCTTCTGAAATTTTCTCATATGCTCCAGTAACCAATGTAAAATTGCAACATGACCTCTAGTACCTCTTCCTTTTCTGAATCCAGCTTGAACACCCGACATTTCTCATTCCATACATCATAGTCTTAGATTTTGAGCATCACTTTACTCATGTGAGAAGTTAATACGATAGCCGATAGTTGCTGCAGTATTTGACATCTCCTTTTTTGGGACTTGGAATATAAAATGACTGTTTTCAGCCTATAGGCCGTTGTTTTGTTTTCCATATTTTTTGGCATATTAAGATTTTGATGGACTTCGTTTCTGTGGCTTGGAATAGCTCAACTGATACCCCATCTGCTCCTGGAGATTTGTTTCTCCCAGTTGCTCTCAGTGCAGCTTTCACTTCTTTTTGTAAAACTGTAGGTTCTTCTTCAAAAGATTCGTCTTGGAAGGAATCTGTCATCCTTTCATCTTTTCTGTATAATTCTTCAGTGTATTGTTCCCACCTTTTCTTTATTTTGTCCTGTTTAGTTAATGTATTTCCATGATGATCTTTCAGCATGCCTAACCGTGCTTTAAATTTCCCTTTTATTTCTTGGATCTTTCAGCATGCCTAACCGTGCTTTAAATTTCCCTTTTATTTCTTGGATCTTGTAGAACACATCTCTTGTTTTTCCCTTTTTGTTGTTCTGTTCTATTTTTTAATGCTGGTTATTATAATAGTTCTCTTCGTCTCTACGTGCAATTTGCTGGAATGCTGCATTTAGACTTTTGGTTCTGTTTGTCACCTTTTACCTTTGCTTCTTGTCTATCTTCAGCAATTTTAAGAGCTTCCTCAACTATCCATCAAAGCTTTTCATTTCTTTTGGCTACAGGAATAGTCTTTGTGTGTTTCTTCAGATTTATTTTAATTTTCAATAGTAACAATTTGTGGTCTGTGCCACAATTGGTTCCTGGTCTTGTTCTAGCAGAGAATAGAGCATCTCCATCTTATGCCTCCAATTATGTAATCTATTTGATTTCTATATTGGCTGTCTGGTGATATCCTCGTGTACAATTATCTATTTGGTTACCTGAAATGTGTTTGCAATGAACCAGTTGTCGTCTTCACAGAATTCTATGAGTTGCCCTCCTGCTTCATTTCATGCCCCTAGTCCAGGGGTTCTCAACAAGGGGGGAATTCCCCCCCGGGGGGGTTTTAGGGTTTTGGGGCGAGGAATTGGGAACACTATTCAGCAAAGTGTGATGTCCTGTATATTATGTACAATCTGTAAAATTGTAGTTTGTTTTTAATTTTGAGTTAGCGTGGGAGGGGGGGGATTATATTCTGAACAATGGTGAAAGGGGGGAATGGAGCAAAAAAGGTTGAGAACCACTGCCCTAGCACAAATCTTCAGACAGTATTTGATTCTGCTTTGTTTCCTACCTTTGTGTTCCAGTCACCTATGATTATCAGCACATCTTGTTTAGGTGTGTGATCAATTTCTTCCTGGAGACTTGCATAAAAGCTTTCACTTTCTTCCTCATTAGCATCTGTAGTTGGGGCATAAACTTGAATGATGATTATGTCGATAGGTTTTCCCTGAAGTCTGATATTATTTGGTCAGACTTTGCATTATAGCCTCTGACTGCCTGTGCTCCATCTCGCCTTACTACATAGAGCAACTCTTTTTCTTCTGTTTTTGTCATTCCCCAAGTAAAACACTTTGTAATTTTCTGACTGAAAATGTCCTAATCCAGTCCACTTTAGCGGACTCCCAGGAGTGAGACTTTGCCCGATAGTATTTGGTTCTGGGAAGGCAGACATGAACTGTTTTAATGACTCATTGTAGATGAGTAAATGTGGATGATTTTGTTAATAAGAGAATGTAATTAAAATGGCCACTTAAATGTATGTATTTTAGGTTGTAGTGTGTCCTCAAGATGTGTGGGAACAAGCAATGTTTGTCTTCCTTTTGCTGTAAATGAATATAAATTGTGGAGATCGTTGTTCAGAGAATGTAGACAAAAAAGAAAGAAAATAATTGTCATGACTTCTCCAATCAATTATATGGCTCCTGAAGTTAAAAGGTGAGTTTATCTTTTGTTATTATTTCTTTATTTTATTTGTACACCACCCTCCCCCGGCATGGCTGGCCTTAGGGCGACTTCCAACAACAATACAAATAACATCAACATTAAAGCATTAAATCTTTTTTTTCTGGAATGTGAGCTTATATATTTTGATGCTGATGTATTTAGTAATTTGTGTTCTAGACCATTGTGTTTTATTGGGTTTATTTTAATAAAGTATTAATTAAAAACATTAAAGCATTAAAACATAAACTTTAAAACCATAATTTCTATTCTAAAATTACAAGAAGGTGCCCTAGACTTTGTAACCAGCTCATAAAGTACGCTGTCTTCATCAGAGAAGGGCAGTCCAAAAATATAAAGTTGACAACTAGGGGTGAGCATTTGGTGGGATAAAAGTCGAATAAAATAATAGTATGAAATGAATAAAAGAGACCAGATCTATTTTATTGGACCTATTTATTTCTTACAAAAACTGAGTGGAGCTATATAGACTGGATCTTTTCGTGCCTCCTAATTCTTGCTATGCCCCCCTTAATCTTGTGGCTTTTGGGGGGCACTCTGGAAGGGTATGGGTTGTGATCCAAGAGGCTGCTGCTGAAGGGTAGAATTGATGGACATAATTCACTTCCTCCCCCCATACAAGTAGGACAAGTTTGGTTGGATCCAGAACTATTTTCCCTTTATTGCAATGTGTAGTGGATACTATGATCTTGAAGATAACTTTTCATATTTAATTTACTTTCTATTGTACATTTATCTTTAAAATATATTTTAAAATATTAAAAACAGCACATCTATTAGTTTGAGTCTCTTCCTTATTTACCTGATAAGTTGTACCTGATCCAGATGCAGTTCTGTTCTATTTTTTATCTCCTACTTTGAGATGCCAGCTGAACAGGTAACTAAGAGGTAAGAATTTATAACTGGCCTCTAATAAGTTTTCACTACCAAAAAAACTAGGGTAATTGTGTGTGTTCATTTTACAATAACACTAAATATTACAGTAATTAAACTGTGGTGAGATGTGTGTTCGTCTGTTATCAGGGTGGATAAAAATCAGTGATTTTTAAAAAAATCAGATTTTTTTATTTAAATTGGATTTTTTAAATTTAAATTGGATTTTTAAAAATAAAATGCTTTTGGAGGAAAAATCTATCTAAAGATAGTTTTCCATTTAAGATGCATTATAGTCAAAAGGCTATTCATCAGGAAATAAGGATAAGTTTTTAATTATGTAGCGTGAGGCTTTATATTTATGCAATGTTTAAATTTTTTGGTAAATGAATCCATTAATCCATTCACAATGTCATGCTCTTCCAGAGGTTTCTGTAAGATTATTTGGGGCAGTTTTTCTAACAAGAAGATATTATCACAGATGCTTGACTGGCAAGATCAAAGTAGAGGCTAGGGCATGTCTTGCATCGATCTATCTCTGGCTTAAGTTAAACCTAAAACCTCAAGGCCTAACCCCCTCGATTCTTTTAGATAATTACCACTCTACATGGCTGAAGGCAGTCAGAGGCAAGTTGGCCGAAATGGGCTTTTCCCCTCAATTGGCCCTGTAAATGGGACATGATCAGGCGAGGCAAGCTATAAAACAAAGGATACTGGATATGGAGCGCCAAAAAGATCTAGAGAAGGCACCAACTTTCCTGTCAGCAGAATAGTCCAGATATGTAGCCTCTCCTGCCGTCTACCTCTCCCAATTAGAGATCTTTAGATATAGGAAAGCATTCACCCTTGCCAGATGCCAAGCTTTTTGCTCGGCAGTTGTGGATGGGAGATACTCTATCCTCCAAGGGAACCTTTCTGTATGTCCCTGTGCTTTAAAGGAAATTGAAACAACAGAGCACATTCTACTATGCTGTCCATTATACCAAGAGGTTCGTTCTAAGTTTGTCCATTATATCAAGAGGTTCGTTCTAAGTTTATCTCCCCCTGGCTTAGTCAGCATTCCAGCCACTCAGGTCAGGAGCATACTAAAATGTTCCTTATAGATGAAAATCCACAGGTTATATTAGGAACGGATGAGTTTTGTGCAGCGGCCTGTAGAATTCATCAGATGCTGCTGAGAACACCGGCATGTCAATAATTTTAATGGGTAATTTATAGTTTGCACAGAGTACAAACAACTTTTTTACTATTTGTATTAACCTGTGGGTAGAGCGTAACACTAAGGGTTTTAATGGTAAATTGTGAAGAGCTGTGCTGGTCTATGGTTCCCCTTTTCCAGCTTTCCACCAGCCTGTTTTTCCTCCTCTGCCTGTCCTTCCTGCCAGCCTGCTCCAGCCTAGGCCTACCAACTGTGTCTCTCCTCCTCCCTCCTCCCCTCTGGAAAAAGAAAGGCCAGCCTCGCCAGAGCCAGGGCTGCTGGGAGATATAGCCCCTTTGAAATTCCATTACATTTGTGTGTATAGCCTGAGGTTTATCACAGTATTCTCTCTCTGGAGGAGAAAACCTATAATGGCAGCAGGTCTTAAAGAGACCCAGTTTGGGAATCTTTCAATGAAGTTCCTCTTCCTCGCAATAATTGCAAAATTATCTATGTATTTCCAAATCAGTAATTTTTTTATATAACTGTAAAATTATATAACTGGAAAATTTATCATTCCAAAAATGAAATCTTCATCTGGTTGTGAATATTATTTTACCAGCAAGAATTAGTCTTTCTTTAAAAAAACATGATTTAAATCAAGTCTTACTGACTAGTGATTTAAATCGTGATTTAAATCATTTTGATTCAAATAAAATCCACCCTGTCTGATATACAGTTGTTTTCCCCTTGGCTCTGTTCAGATCAATCAACCTCTTTGTGATTCTCATTAGCTGAAAATATGGCCTGATTCATACTTTAGTGGAAGAAAAAAAGGAGGGGAATAAAACCCAACCTAAAAACAAAAGCTGGGTACCCAAGTTTGGGTGAAAAGAAAATATAAATAAGTCTTTGTATAAATACTGAAAGTATAATTTATTAGAAGCGCTATGTAAAATTTAAAAGCATTACAATAGCACAATTTTAAATTTTACATAGCGCTTCTAATAAATTATACTTTCAGTATTTATACATAGACTTATATATATATATATATATATATATATATATATATATATATATATATATATATATATATATATATATATATATATATATATATATATATATATATATTCTTTTTACCCAACCTTGGGTACCCAGCCGATTCATACATTACCAGCTGTGGCTGTTCCTATGTAGCTCCTAGTAATGTTGATAAAAACTAATCACGTAGGTGGGACCAACTGCATGATTTCTTACTGCAGCAGCAGCCATACCATTGCTGCTAATATAGAAACTGTCCCTATGGAAACAGACAACCCCTTGCTGAAGGTGACTTTAAAGTCTTTTTGAACTGATTCTTACTGCATGGAATGTCAACTCTGACTATTAGGTGACCATGTCTTCCCTCACGATTTCTAAATAGTTAATGGAAAGTGGTGACACTCAACTCACTGCATAGCAGAAGCATCCAGATGACAAGCTGCCTGTGCAGTTAAGATGTCTTTGTATAACTAAGGATGCATTAAAGCAAGGATAGCTGATTGGGATTGTGTGAGCCATATGCGCTTACTAGAGTTTTAATCAAATTGTAGCAAGCCTGGCAATGGGGCTGGGAGGCACACTGGGCCTGGCTGCATTGTCAGCAATGGTGTGTGTGTTGGGTGGGTGGGGGTGGCTGTGTCTGGGAGCTGCAGTGACCCCAGTGATAGCAGCAGCAGTGGGAAGACAGAAGCTTCAGTGCACCTGGCAACAAGATCACGAGGCATGTTGGGCATGGCTGCATTGTTGGTGATGGGAAGGGGTGGCTGGTAGGCGTGGTGGCCCTGGTGATGGCAGCAACAATGGGGGGAGAAGCTGCCCTGCTATTATCCATTTGTAGCCTATGGGATGCCCTGACCTGGATAGCCCAGGCTAGCCTGATCTCGTCAGATCTCAGAAGCTAAGCAGGGTCAGCCCTGGTTAGTATTTGGATGGGAGATCACCAAGAAATACCAGGGTTGCAGTGCAGAGGAAGGCACTGGCATTCCACCTCTGTTAGTCTCTTGCCATGAAAACCCCAAAAAGGGTCGCCATAAGTCGGCTGTGACTTGAAGGCACTTTACACACACACACAGCCTCAGGGATGCATTCTACACCCCCTTGGGGCATCTGTAAGCCCATTGTGGGAGTCCTTAGCAGACCGGGCTGGGATTGACTATCCATTTTCCTGTTCAAGCCAAAATACTCATAGGGAGGTAATGCTGGTGTGCTTATCAGGCTTTATTAAGGTGCTTTATTAAGGTATTTATTAAGGTACTTCCTGCTAAAGTCATCAGGATAGTTACACCACTCACTTTGCTGGTCACTTATTCTGCCCTGCCTTCCAGGCGCCAGCCGACCCTCCTTCATGCCTTGCGCACCTCTGTCCGTATGTGCCGCCCAACTCCTATTTGCGTCTGCTTCTAAATTTTGTTTAAAAATAAAAGCTAAATCAATTTTATAATGGAGCAGTTAGACTGGTAGTGCTAAATTCTATTAGCTCTGCATGTGTTTCAAGGTGATAGTGATGTAAATTACTTCTGGTTATTAAAATATGTATACTTCGGAAATGAATGCTGACATTCAAATCTGGTCATTCAAAGTGAGTGAGTGTGATGTAGTGGATGCTGAATTTAGAGTGGAGAGAACCTGGTTTAAATGCTTACACATTCATGAAGCTCCCTGGGTAACTTTGGGGCAGTGTCTCCCCCCCACCCACCATCCTCATTTATAGGGTTATTGTCAGGATACAAGAGTGGGTGAGGATTTAGTGTGCATTGGCCTGAGTTCTTTAAAAAGGGAATAAACATTAATAAATCTCACAATAATGTTGTGAATATCCAACTACTCAGGTATGATGGTAAATGTTGACATTGGCCTAAGTAGATTGTCAGCATTCAGTTTTGCATGTCAGAAATTTTTCCATTTTCCATTCTGTTTATGGCTATTTCACAAAATTGGTCTGTGAATGATGATGTTCATTCAGTTTTTGGATATTAACTGCAACCCAAACCCAAGCCTTGAGGTTTGATTTCATAAGTAGTAAAATATTTATATTCTCACAGTAGAGAAGTTGAGAGAGTTTTGTTTTTTCCTTGTAAGGCTGCAAAAACTTACTTTTTTAGCAGTGATGAAAATAAAATTTAAGAGGTGGATAAGTGTGGCAGAAGCCTTTTACAATAATATAGTGCACTGGAGATTTCATGGATAATTGTTGCAATTTAAAATAAATGTGACAGACTGTTAAATAGTATTGCTGCATCTTAACCATATTACTTTGGAAAGCTGTGTGGGACTTACCTATACATATTAAGACTGAACTCCTGAAGTTCAAAGCTGATATAATTCTGTTAAAATTATTCTATTTTGAAGCAGGCATGGTAGAAAGGCATCTTTGCCCAACAGCAGAGAACAAAACATGGATACTAAAGAAGATTTGAGAAGGAAACTCCATCAGGCCACGAAAGAAAAACTGGATTTAACTGCTGAACATAACGAAGAGGTAAGTGCTTCATCTTACAGAGCAATCCTGGCAACCGCGGTGGCTGGGGACAGCGCCACCACAGAGGTTTCCTAGCCACCATGGTTGGAAAAGGGGGGTTTAAAAACAAAAAAAGACCTTAAAATGGGTGGAAAGGCCCCATTGCAAACAGTGATGCTGCACCACCAAATGGTGGCATAGCAATGCCATTGCGTTGGGGTGTTCCCAGCACAAATAGGGTTAGGAAGCTGTCTAATGGCAGCTGTGTCCCCCGGAATGCCCCAGGAATGCCTCCTGGGATGCCGGCGCAGGGACTTGTGCTGGGAGAACGTCGATTGGAGGCCATGCCGGCATCCGAGAGCCATGCTGCCGTTGTGATCCAGGGGGGCCAGCATAAGTGGCCCTACGCAGGCATCCATGCCTGTTTGCACAGAGCAAGTAGCACGGACGCCAGCGCAGAGGTCACACTGGCTCCTAAGAGCACTCCCCCCCTTCAGGATTTGCAACCCTGGTATTTCTTGGAAGTCTCCCATTCAAATACTTGCCGGGGTTGACGCTGAGATCTTCTGAGATGTGACCTGGGCTGTCCGGGTCAGGGCTCCATAATTATGTGACTGCATATAAATAGAAAAGGAGAGAAGGAAAGCATATTGTACAACTTAAACCTGATCTATCAAAAATGTTCTGATGAGGCATTTACCCTATATTTTAATAGCATGTTTAAATTTGAATTAATTTGCTTATGCATCACAATTCAATTTTTAATTTTAAAAGTGCTGACAATTTACCTTTTCAATAGTGTGTTCCTTCAAACACTGCCTTCTATCTAAAGTAGCACAAATGGATCTCAGTGAGCAGAATAAGAACTTCATGCCTCCCTTTCCCACTGCAGTCCATTGTACACCAGGGTTCGGCAAACCCCCAGATACAGCACTCTTTGTAGTGTGAGGGGATGGGATTGGTGAAAATCCCTCCCCTTCCTCCAGTGGAAAACAAGGTTATCATCCAAGCCATTGTTGTTAATACCTACAAGAAAAAGCTATCTCACCTATCTGTACGTACAAATTCCTTTCACAGCTATCAAAATACCTAAGTCAGATTGCCAAGTTGCGAGCTGAAGTTGAGAAAGGTGAGGCTGTTAGACAAAGTCTGGAGTATGAGCTTGCTATTGCAAGGAAAGAAGCTGGTCTGAAACGGTGTTCAACAGAAGACAAGTTATGTGAAGCAAACAAACAAACTGAACAGCTTCGAGGTAAGAGTTAAAGCCCAGACTGTGGGAGAACAGAGCCTTTGTGTCATGAGTTTACACAGTACTTTGAACTCACCTTGCTTTTGTTCTTTTTATTTGCTCTTCCTCTCCTTCTAATGAGTTCACACACAACATAATGCACTACCCCAAGTGGACAAAATGACATAGAATTACCAAGTTTTAACTGTGGGCAGTAGATTATAGAGACGATATAGCTGTTGCATTTCAGGCCCTTCCCTGGTCCCTTCACCCATCTTCACCATTTCCCACCTGCTGTTCTGCAAAACTGGCATTTTATTTGATAAAACTATTGAGCAAAGCCATGTTTTCATTCTCCAGAATGTTTTTTCATAGCTTGCTTGTATTCTTTCATGTTTTTCTCAATTTTGTTACCTTCAAAAAAAGGAAGAAAGAAACCCAATGTGATTTCAAGGAGAGAAAAAATCCAAGCTTAAAAACAAGAATGGTGGTGAGATTTCAGTTACCCTATATCTCCAAGATCTGTGTTCCTATTTTTGGAAACAAGGTATCACTTGCAAACTCTTTCAAATCACATTCAACCTTTGATCTACCTTTCTGACACACAACAGCAAAACATCACAAATATAAAGGATAGAGTATTTCTTTCAAACTACCTTTGAATATTGCATACAAAAAGCTTTGCTTGAATTTTACACAAAGGAAAGTTTTAGGCTTCCTAAATCTTATTTTACTATTGTCCAGAGTGATTATAGACCTGAAATATAGCTGTAAAACATTCTTTTGTTGCTTAGGAGCTGTAGATGTTGGAAGTGCTCTCAGTACTGAATCCTGAATTTGTTGCTTCTCTGGTTTCTTCTAGGTTGTGGCTTAATTTGATTGCCTGGTATTGGTGCTTTAATGTCTGCTTCGTGGTATAGTGAGACACTGTCTGAAGGGATCCCTTGTGGGTTTTTGTTGCCTTCATCTGGGTTTATCCTCTTTAGGAATATGTTTGGATTACCTCCCACCCCTGTTTATACTTTATTTTAATCTCTCTTTTTGTTACACATTTTAAAACACTTCAAAATGAAAAGCAAAAAACGGTTGATTTGACTCAGTAACACCTGATAGGAATAGCAAAATGTGGTGAAATGAAATTGAATGCTGAAATGAATTTAATGCCCATTCTTCCAGTACGCAGAGATCCTTCTGGAGCTCTTCACAGTCTGATTTTGTTTTAACCACCCTAAATAATTTGGTGTCATCTGCAAACTTGGCTACTTCACTGTTTAACCCCAACTCCAGGTCATTGATGAACAGGTTGTAAAGCACCAGTCCCAACACAAATCCCTGAGGCACCCCACTGCTCACATCCCGCCATTGTGAGAACTGACCATTGATTCCTACTCTCTGCTTCCTATTTTTCAGCCAGCTCTCAATCCATAAGAGGACTTGTCCTCTTATCCCATGACTATGAAGTTTGCTTAGCAGTCTTTGGTGGGGGACTTTGTCAGAAGCTTTTTGGAAATCCAAATACACAGTATCCACAGGCTCATTCCTGTCCACATGCTTATTGACGCTATCAAAAAACTCTAATAGGCTAGTGAGACAGGACCTACCCTTACAGAAGCCATGTTGGGTTTTGCCCAGCAGACCTTGCCCTTCTATATGCTTGACAATTCTATCTTTAATAATGCTTTCCACTAATTTACCCGGAACAGACGTTAACTGGCCTGTAATTTCCTGGGACCCCCCTTGAACCTTTTTTATAAATGGGTGTTACGTTGGCCATTCTCCAGTCCTCTGGTACAGAGGCTGATCGAAGGGACATATTACATATATTCGTTAGAAGTTCAGCAATTTCCCATCTGAGTTCTTGAAGAACTCTAGGATGAATCTTAGTCCCTGTGACTTGTTAGTTTGCAGTTTGTCTAGACGTTCTAGGACTTCCTGCCTTGTTACCACTATTTGCCTCAGTTCCTCATTTTCCCCTCTCCAAAATCTCTGTTCAGGAGAAGGAATCTGCCCTGTATCTTCAACAGTGAAGACAGATGAGAAGAATTTATTTAGTTTTTCAGCAATCGCTTTATCCTCCCTTAGAGTTCCTTTACTCCCATTTTCATCCAATGGTCCAACCACTTCCCTAGCTCTTTTCCTACTCCTAATATACTTAAATAATTTCTTATTGTTTGTTTTGATGTGTTTAGCAATAAGCTCCTCAAAATATTTTTTTGCATCTCTAATTATCTGCTTGCATTTCCTTTGTCAAGTTTGTGTTTGCTTCTGTTCGCCTCATTTGGGCAAACCTTCCAGTCTCTGAAGGAAGACTTTTTTTCTCTATTTGCTTCCTTCACCTTACCTGTTAGCCATGGTGGTGACCTCTTGGACTTATTACTACCTTTCTTGACCTGCGGTATACAAGCTAGCTGAGCCTCTAGTAATGTGGACTTGAGTAACCCCCAAGCCTTTTCAAGAGATTTAACCCTCTTAACTGTTCTTTTCAACTTCCTCTTTACCAGTTTTCTCATTTTAGAGAAGTTCCCTCTTTTAAAGTCAAAGGTAATTGTATGAGATTTCCCAGTCACTTTCCCACTTACATCTAAATTAAATTTGATGCCATTTGCTCCTCACATATCTGAAGAAGCTTTTCTTGCTGTAGCGAGCCTCCCTGGCCAGCAACAGGTCATTGTGAGCTTTGGCCTCTCTAATGGTTGACCTAAAGTGCCTAGCAACCTGCAGATACTCTTCTTTAGATGTATGTCCTTGCCTCTGTAAGCTCTCTAGAAAGTTCTTTGAGCACTCTCGGGTGCATACCGTCTGACAAGGGACAGTGGTGGACCTACATTTTTGGGGCCCTGAAGCTTGAACTGTTATGGGGCCTCCTTCGCAACCAGCAACAATAGGGCAACATCCAACAAGGTCCAAAGGGCCTTGCTGCCCTTGCAAGGACCTTGAGGCTGAAATGGTGGAGAACAGGGTGTTGGGGTAGAGTCCTTGAAAATGGGCCATACAGTGACAAAATAAAACTACAGAGCTGTTAAGCCGTACACCAATGAAGGATTTGAGGATCCAGCTGCCCAAATGAAGGCTGTGAATAAATTCAGGCGAGCTCAGTGGGCCCTTACAGCTGGGGATTTGAGTGTTGCAAGCGCCGAGAAAATTTTGACCAATTACAGGGACGTTTTCAGGCCATATGAAATGGGTGTTAGAGCATATTCTAAAGTCAATATTAAGTACTTCAACCCATTAGCTTATGATTCTATCACTTAAAATATCCATCAATTAAGTTGAGAAATTCACTCATTAAAAAAAAAGTTGCTTCAGGGGGCCCCTCCGGGATTAGGGGCCCTGAAGCTTAAGCTTCATTAGTTTCACAGTAGATCCGCCTCTGCCGGGGGATTTGTAGTCATCCAGTGCAGCCAGGTGCTTCTCAACTACTTCTCTGCCTTCTTTAGAGGTATGTCCTTGCCATTCTTCACTTGCTGCTTTCCCTTCCATGCTCCTACACCAGCTTGGTGTAGTGGTTAAGAGCGGCGGCCTCTAATCTGGAGAACCGGGTTTGATTTCCAGCTTCTCCGCATGAAGTCTGCTGAGTGACCTCTCAGCACAGTTCTCTCAGAACTCTCTCAGCCCCACCTACCTTTTTTTTTGGGGGGGGGAGGTGATTGTAGACTTCTTTGAGACTCCTTATGGTAGAGAAAAGCGGGATATAAAAACCAACTCTCCTCCTCAGGGATTTGTTTGTTTGTTTTGCTTATGGAGTTGTGTAAAGCACCATGTTCGTGGTGATCTTTATAAATAATGTGTGCATAATCCCGGCTCTCCATTTCTCATATTGTTGTCTGGGACAAAATGTTAGTTGTGTCTCACTTTTTCCTTATTTTACATTGAGGATTTTCTTTTTTTCCAACTGAGTCCTCAAAGTTTGAGCCAACCAGAATCTGCCTGAGCTTTGTCTGGTGGAGACTAACTAATCCCTGTTCTTGGTTTAGATAAAACCAACAACGTGAGTGAAAAGGGGCTCTGCAGGAGGAATATTTTTTGCCTTTTTTTCTCCTCATCACATGAAGATATGCTCACTGCCCACAAAGGACTCCACAACGTTTTAAAATAGGCAGATTAAAACAACAAACAACAAACTCACTGTGGGCTGCAAAATCTTGACACTTGGCAATGGCGGTAGTGTTACTGGGTTGCTGTAGTGAAGACTCAAGGGGGGTTAAGGAGACTTTTCTGGAGATCAATCAGGGGACTCTTGACAAACCTGGTTCTTTCAGGGCACAAACGACTATTTGTGAGCTTATAATTAGTTCAGGATTTGTTTACAAGACTGACATCAGTTTTGGTGTGATAAGTCTTGCACTGCTGTGTCAAAACAAAAACAAATTTAAAAAACCCTCATCTTGCATATTTACTCTATTCTATTTAAAAGATTTCCACCCTCTGCTTCAGCTCATTGAGCTTCTCTCCTGTGAACTTTGTGTGGATTCTTAGTGGTAATAAATCTATAGTACAAGTACAAATAGAAAGAAATCTCCAGTTCCAGAATATAATTCTTCCTTTGTTACTTTTCTGTTATATTGTTATGTAGAAGGGAACAAAAATAACTTCTGCTGGTTTTAATAATGTGTTCATAGTACTTTAAGTTTGATGAGCACATCGCTTTGTTTCTCTTCTCAATAGCGACAATTTCAGCTTTTCAGCAGAAGTTGAATGAGACCGAGAGAGCCTTTCATATTTCTCAGCAGCACTGGGATGACAAACAGCAAAGACTTGTAAATGACATAGCTGAGAAAGACCTTATTATCAAGTCCTGCAATAGTGAATATGAATTACTGTTGAAGGAGAGGACTAAACTGGAAGATATATTGAAGGTATGCCTTTATTCAAGTTGTGCAAGCATTGGGTGAGGAAGCTATGGAAAAATAGCTTGTTATATTAAATTAGTGTCTGTCTTGCTGTAAAACCAATTTGGAACAGGTATAGAATGGTTAAATACTAAAAACAATTTAGTATAAACTCACCAATACTGAGAATATTTATTTCTTATTCTGGGCAGTGTTGTTTGTTGCTACAGTTCTGCAGTCTCCTATCTTTGTAACATATCTTAAACATATCAGAATGGTTCAGATGAAATATTAAACCGTGGTTTGGCATTGCAGAAACTAGCCCCAGAATCACAGACTGCCTCTTCCCATTGCATTACTTCCTCCTTCCCTGTTGTGAGGCAAGCCATCGCTTGTGATTGTATCTGAACACTGTTAGTCTGCAGTTCCAGTTGGAATAGCGAAGCACAAGTAATAATTTACTGGTTAGGGTGTAACAGCCAACTGTGTGGTCTGTCTCAAATCAGGGGAAAAGAGAAGGGATCATAGCATGCAAGGGGAGAAAGGGAAGAGGGAGCGTGTGAGCCCAAGGCACATTTGTTTAATGTGCGGCCCATAGTTTGATGTTGCATGTAAACTGAGTGACTAGTTCTTAAAACCCCTATAATAGTAGAAATACTGTTGAAATCAGGGTGCTGCTGCTGTAAGGACTGATTCCATAACTTGCAAGTTGTTTGAGGAACGTTTCCACAAGTTATGGTGGGAATCTAATGCTATTGATATGCACAGTTCTTTACCAGAACAGCTCAGTGCTTCTTACAAAACACTCCTCCATTAAAATATTGACAAAGTAGACTTGGAACAATGTGGTTGATTCCATCACAAGAATCTTGTTTGGATTTACCCAGGATTGACACGCTTTCTCTACTGCTTCTGCTTTAACACCAGATTATTGGGGCAAACCATCAGATTTGGACACCACATAGTGTTTTGATGCACAAGGTCTTTGAAAGGCTTTGACCATGAGGTAAGGAAGCTCTGTGGAGTCAAGTAGGTCTACCCATAGCTCACTGTATAAGGGACAGAGCTCTTTCTGCAAGTAAGAGGTACCATGTTGTTTCTTGGCTCTTTTATATGCAACATAGGGCATTGGCTTACTTGTGAATAGTTCAGAATGTCTGGATTTAATGCTTATTCATCCATATGGTGAACTGTGCAAACTGGCTGATAACTGTGAAGGAAACTAGACCTTGTGAAACGGCACTTGCTGGCCATAAGAAAAACAGGGTTTTACTGTCCTGTGAATTTCTGCTTAGTAAGTTTAATTTCATGATTTAAACCTGTAGCACTTAACTGTTTTATTAATAAAAGTTAAACTGTATCCATGTCAAGGACACCTTGGAGTACCAGGAAGAACAGAAGAGCATGATAGAATCAGAGATAAGGGAAGTGACAGGAGAGGAGTTTAGGTATCAGTCAGAGAAGTGGAAAGCAGAAAGAAGTGAACTCCACTTTCTGTTGCAGGTATTCTTTTCTCGTGTGTGTTAAGCAGTGAAAAAAGTAGCTGTTGTGTCTATACTATATATGCCTCTGAATAAATGCAATAATTCTTGGATTAGATCCAGTGGTTTATCAGCAGAAGGTACTGGAGATTGTGATCTTTCCCATGTTCCCCTTACCCCAGCAGTTCTTTCTGACTTCAGGAAAGTTTGTTCTAGGGTCACAGAACTCACATGGGCGAATTTCCATTTAGTGATGGGGGAGGCAGGAGTATAGCCAACCTGTGTGGCTATTTGCAAACCTTTGATCAGAAGGGACTTCTAGGAAAAGGGAGGATAACATGAGAAAGATCTATGACCTTATGCCAACAGACTGCAGGATCCAATCCATTATGTTCTTAACTAATTCCAACAAATCTCTCAAGGGCTAAAGAGCATGTTAACTGAAATCTGACACCTTTTGATTTCAAATGGGATTGTAGGTAATGGCTACTATTGTTTTCTTGCATGATCAGCCATCTTTTTCTGCAGAATATTTTCTACACATTTGCCAGCTCCTTGTTGTGTATCTATCAGTGTGGATTTGATATAAATCAAATCGATTTAAATCAATTTGAGGCAAGGGCCTGGGCATCTGCTTTTAGATTTTGTCTGAAGCTAACTTTATCATCCCAGAAACAGGGGGGCTCTTTTTACTGAGGATGGATGCTTTTAGAACAACCTGGCAGAAACTAGTAATCTCTCACCTAGACTGTCTGGGGATCTTCCCTAATGATATTGATTGCCTCAGTCTGACCTCTATTAGAAATTTAATTTTGAAATGCCTCTATGCCTTAAATCAGCTCAGTACCAGAATCCAGGCCCGTAGAGTTTGTTCTTCTATTGGGATTGGCAAATCCAGACTCCAGCCCAGTCTATCTTGACTTCTTGACAGTTCCTAAATACCGATGAGCCGTCATCTTAATTCAGTCCCAACAGCAGAACCTTTTGGCTGCTTTGGGAAGATTCCATTTGCAGATAGCCTTTGTAGCTGTGACACAGGGAGCCTTGACACCTTGCTCCATTGTGTATCAGATTGTCCAAAATTTCATAGGTATAGAACTATATTACATGTCTCTCCCTTTCTAAAGGATCTGGTTAGCATTCCAGCCCATTATAAGCTACTGACCCTTTTGGCTGGAAGCGATCACAGTATCACCCTGGCAGTTGCCAAGTTTTTTCCCCACGTAATCAAATCTAACAGTTACATAGATCTGCGCAACTTGATGCCCTAGTTGTCATAGGAGTATTTATTGTTGTTATTGTTACTCTCTTTTATGTTGTTGTTCTGTTGTTGGAACTGTTTGTGCTTAAGACTGTTGTCACAACAGCAGAGAATAAAAGAAAAATTTAAATCACGATTTAAATCAATAGTCAATAAGACTAGATTTTCACAATTTGAATCACTAGTCACACTTTCTCAGCGTGGTGGGAGCTAGTGTGGTGTAGTGGTTAAGGTTGGTGGAGTCTGATCTGGACAACCGGGTTTGATTCCCCACTCCTCCACATGAGCGGCGGAGGCTAATCTGGTGAACTGGATTTGTTTCCCCACTCCTACACATGAAGCCAGCTGGGTGACCTTGGGCTAGTCACACACTCTCTGATCCACCTACCTCACAGGGTGTCTGTTATGGGGAGGAGAAGGGAAGGTGATTGTAAGCCAGTTTGATTCTTCCTTAAGTGGTAGAAAAAAACCAACTCTTCTTCTTTGTCTAGTCAGTAAGACTATATTTAAAGTATGGTTTTGTACATAAATGGCCCTTCTCATCATGTTGTTTCATATGGGCCACCAGGCCTTGCTTTTCTTTGTTGCAGTGTTTGCATTTTGTACACATGCCTGCCTTACCCATAGGTAGAGGAACTTCATTAAAATATTCCCAAACTGAGTCTCTTTTACAGCTTGCTGCCATTATTGGTTTTCTCCTTCAGGGAGAGAATAATATGATAATCCTCAGACTATACACACAAAGAACCCAAGACTTGTGGAGAATTCTGCACAAAAGGTTTCACTATCTTTTTCACTGCTTCCTCTTCCCTCCTCACACCTAGCTCCTTGTGCAGATCTATTCCACTCCAATCAATCTTCTATTCATTGAACTTCTTGAAACTTAGCACTTAAGAGGTAAGGGGTGGATTCTGTGTACATAGATTTGCTAAAGAGCAATGAGATTAAGGTTTTTTTCTCAACTTTGTAAATTTATTTTATAACATTTTTGCCATGAAGAAGAGGCATGTTATCTCTGCAGACACAAATTAACTGTTTTGAGAACTGCAGAACCAGGCATCTGTCATATCTTATAGATAGAAAAATTTCCCAAAATCTTACAGAAACCTCTTGAAGAACATGACATTGTGAGTGGATTAATGGAATTCATTTACCAAAAAATGTAAACATTGCATCAATATACAGCCTTATGCTACATAAATAAAAACTAATCCTTATTTCGTGATGAATAACCTTGGGACTATAATATATCTTAAATAGAAAACTTATCTTTAGATAGATTTTACCTCAAAAAGCATTTTATTTAAAAATCTGATTTAAATAAAAAAAAATCAGATTTAAATGTTAAAAATCCATTTTTTAATTTAAAAAGATAATTGATCCACCCTGGTATCCATATATATAATTCCCTCCTGCCCGGCTTGGATACCTTCCAGATTCAGGGACTACTGTGTCCAAACATTTATTACATTGAAATGTTTTTGTTTTTTCAGTTGTGTCTTGGTAACTTCCTATGGTGTGAGTGTGAATGCTGATTTTTTTTTTGATAGGCAGTCTTAACTATATATTAAAACAGAACATATGTTCATTGGCAAGTGCCATAGTCTCTTGAATTACACACTGAAAATACTTGCCTTCTGTTGTGCTCTAGCAAATAAAATCACAAGCTTCAGACTGAAGGCTTGGTTTGGGGTCCTTCAATCACTTTCGTAAAAGAATGCTGGCAGCCTTAGTATGAAAACCTGAGTTATGAGATCTTTGGAGTTCAGGCTTGGAATGTTTGTCTGTAACGGGCCACAGAAAACAAATGCAACCATAAACCATTCAAATGGAACAATCCACCTTGATTTTCCTAGCAGATACTGCAGTGTGGTCCTCCCCTGGGGTGCCTGTCTGTCTGATGCACTCTGACTAAAGGACGAGCAGAGGTTTTATAACAATACAACAGCATCATCTTGTGGTTGGCAGAACAGTGTTGCACTGTCATTTTTAAATTTATCTGTGAACAGTCTGGTCTGCAGTCCAGTTAAGCCTACATGCACGGTTTGGCAAACAAAAGTTAGCGTGCTGTAAGTAGGTTAGCAAACATAAGGCAGCAATTAAACTAACGGTGTATACGTATTGTACAAATATGCGGACAGTGTCTTTGTAGATAAAACATTAAGTTGGGTATGAAAATTGAATACCACTTTGTTTACATGCACGGTTTGGCTTTCATTAAAATAGAGGAAATAAAGAATTTCAAACGGTGTTTTATCCCCTTATACCTTTTACTTTTTGATTTCCAATAGATGGTTCTGCTATTGATTTTCCTCATTGTCACACCATTTGTATTCTTTTTAATTTAGGCTATTTAAAAATAAATAAATTTTATTCAAAAAAAATTAAATGAACCAATTTCAAGTACAACAACTTCATATACAGAACTGTACAAAAATCACTAGAATAGGTTCTTACAATCAACAAACTAATGACAAAATCTAGGATTTGAAAATCCCCATTTATACTACCATAAAGAAATGTGTTGTTTTCCTATCAGATTGGTTCCATTCTAAAACTTCAGTGCACAGAAAGAATCCTGTGCATGGCTTCCTAGCCTCCCCACTCCTGGAGAAGCACAAAATGTCCCCCCAAGTGCTGTTCCTGGGGGTTGCAGGGACTTCCAAGAGCAGCATCAAAGGAGGTAGAAGGCTGCTGTAAGAAGGGCGAAATCGGTGAAAATTGCCCCGTCTTGTACGTGGGAAGTCGTTTGATGGGATCCAGCACATGATTAGGTACACAACAAGTACCTAATAATATGATTATCCAACAGGTGGAGTTGGAGAGGGAATCAATCCCTCAGCTCATTCCAGGTTCCTTGGGCTTATTTAGGAGTATGCTATCATCACCAACCCAACAGGTTTGGCAAAAAGCTTGTTTTACATATAAATAAAATCTCTTTGCTTTCACACGTGATTTTTGTTTTGGTAGATGTACATATTTGATATCCTTTCAATTAAACGTCTTTCCATTCAGCACAGCAGCTTCATACAAGAACGATGTGGCACTTTGAATAGTTATTTAACTATCCAACAAGTCTAGAATCAGGAACTGGATTGAAAGGTATTATTAAGTCTAAATTAAAAAGACCTGTCCAGTGTTTTGTTACACAACACATTATACACATGGGCTTTTTGTTCCCGGCCAAAATATCAACCGGATTTCCATTTTTTTCAATTCACCAGTGAGCCCAGCTTTATCTGCTCCCAAAATTCCCAGTATGTTCCAACAAATATGCCTGGCATGTAAACATGTGTGATAAACGTATATTTGGATACCTTTTATTTATGCATTTGTTTACTTACTTATTTTAGCTGTTTCCCCGTAGAACTAATTGTAATATTTAAAACTTTTGCTTTGGCCTCTACATGTAGTTTTGTTTTAAGCACTTTATGTGGTTTGAGCCTCTGAGCCTTTTAGAAGAGATGAAGAGGTTCTTTTACTGTTAGGAATGAGAGTGTGTGCCAACATAGAAACTTCATCTCCTCAGGCTAAAAGTTGAGCCTTTAAGAACTCATCACAACCATCTGCGTATTTTTAAATAGAAGGAAATATTACATCCACTCTAGAAGATGTTTTTATCAAAGATAAAATGAAATGAAGATTTGCCATGAAAGTAAGCTTAAAATTATGTACAAAATTCACGTGTGAAATCAAAGAGATTTTATTTATATGTAAAACAAGCTTTTTGCCAAACCTGTTGGGTTGGTGCTGATAGCATGCTCCTAAATAAGCCCAAGGAACTTGGAATGAGCTGAGGGATTGATTCCCTCTCCAACTCCACCTGTTGGATAATCATATTATTAGGTATTTGTTGTGTACCTAATCATGTGCTGGATCCCATCAAACGACTTCCCATGTGCAAGACGGGGCAATTTTCACCGATTTCGCCCTTCTTACAGCAGCCTTCTACCTCCTTTGATGCTGCTCTTGGAAGTCCCTGCAGCCCCCAGGAACAGCACTTGGGGGGACATTTTGTGCTTCTCCAGGAGTGGGGAGGCTAGGAAGCCACGCACAGGATTCCTTCTGTGCACTGAAGTTTTAGAATGGAACCAATCTGATAGAAAAACAACACATTTTTATTCAATTGTAAGCAATAACATCTTACATACCAAGTACCAATTTTGATTTTATGTTCTAAAAAAACTAAGAGCCCAATGCAGAGAATAGCACCACTTGCTCCATGTGCCCCAACCAATATCAGCAGCTTGGCTGCAGAAATTCTAAGATTCCCATTTGAGCCAAAGTACTTTCAAAATAGGTTTTCACCAAAGTGATTAGGCAGATGGCCTTCCCAAGGGATGCTGAAGACTGGGCACCATGACAGAGAAGGTTCTGACAGCATTTGGACCATCTTAAATAAGAGCAATACGCGGAGGAGTCTCTTCAGGAGAACACAAAGCAGACAATGATGGCAAACATTGAATAACAGCTTGCCAGCAATTTAATGTAAAATTTCAAAAGACACAGTATGCAGCAGATTGCGATATGACTACCCTGCTCAAACCTGCAAAAATATTTATTTGTACAGTTAAAAGTTGACTGGAGGTTTAAAAAACTTTCTTTATGACTTTTCTTTGTTCGCAGCAGAATTGGACAACAAGCTTGGCCAATATACCAAGGCTTTATTTTGGAAAGCCATTTTCTACATCTAACCATTGGGCAATTCCCGTGCTTTTCCACCTGCTGTTTTGGCTGGTATGAGATATCAGCCCAGCCTTACCCAGTGGCTATTTTTAGGAGCACAGTTTTGAAGACCAAATGCCTAACACTTTGATGGTATTTTTGCTAAGTGCCCCTTGTGATGGTCTTGTAAGGAGTAAGCTGTTTGAAGACTTAGTGTAATCTTTCTATTTCTCTGAGCAGAAAGCTGTTTTAGCAAATTGAGTCTCCAGTGAATCTCCATCTAAATCTCTGGATTCGTGTCCTGTTTCTGATGCTCACTGGCCAAGAGTGGATGGTTAAGCTACTGCTTAACCCATAGGATTTACTCATGCAGTTGCATTTTTAATTGTTTTACAGTGAGACCTACAGAGATACAGGATGTGAAAAATGTAGAACAAACCTTGAATATTTAGGGTTGCCAACTTCATGTATCTCAGCAATGCATGTTGGATTATGCATCTGCTGGTGCATCTCATCATAAAGTTATCAAAATAAAGTTATTCCATATGAAAGAACAGTTATATAAATCTTTCCTTAGCTAATGGTGTTATGCAATTTGAGCTTCTGTGGATTCTATACCATAAGATTTTCAAAAATGTATTTCAGCTTAATATAGGACATCCTCCACCATGTACAGTCTGTGCTTGCTGTTGCAAGCTTTGGCTTTGATCCTAAGCAGCACAAGTAGAATTGCGCTTGTAGAAAGCAGCTTTCCGCCCTTCCACTGCAGCCTTCTTAGTCCATCAAAATTGCATTCCTATAGGTCAGTATGCCCTCAGGAACAGTGTAAGGGTCTGTGCTATACTGTACTTCATCTCTCCATCAGGGTTTGACTTCCTCAAAATCTGAAACCCACATTCAGTTTTAAGAACTTTAAATTAAAATTTGGAATACACAGATTCCAGAAATTGGACAGATTCAATTAATTTAAGCAAGTAATCCCTCGCACAAAGAAAATGTATTTTCTCCAAAAAGACAAGGCCAAGCATGTGTTTGTTTGCCTTGCATGTAAGACTTGGGCCAGATTTCTACCTCCCGAGACAATAAGCGTCTAGAGAAAGTTCATACTCAAGTTTGCTTTGAAGATGGAAGTGGGCATGGCTTGGAATTCAAGGGCCCCCACAACCTTTTTCTTGCCTTCTCATGCCCTTGCAGCCCTTCTTATATGTACTCCATCCCAACCTCTTTCCCAGCTTCAACGTTGCCATGTCCTGTGCATGATTAAGCCCACAGCTGTATCCATCAAATTGTACAGGGAGCAAGGAGAACCATGCACTGTCCTCAAGGGCTGTAGGTTGCACCAAGGACAGATAGTGCCTTGCAATCTAGCCTACCAAAATGGCCCCCTGCACGCACCATCCATTAGTAGTAGTGTCAGCATCCACGTGCAAAACATCCATGGTTCTAACTGCTTCAACTGTCCAAAGCTTACACATATCATCTGACCTCCCCACACACACACTTCCTGGCCTGAGCCTGAAGTTCTGTGATTCAGAGTAGAAAACACTACTGCTGATCTAAATCCAAAGTTTTGTAGTCACCATAACAACTGCAGCATCTTGGCTGGCTCCAATGAGAGCCCTAGATGGAGGAGGCTTTTCCCATGAGATATTTGGGCCTCCAGAGAGCTGGCTGATTTGCTATAGCAACCAAAGCCTTAGCCTCATTTGGGAGGCAGCAATTTCCATCAGGCTGAAGTACACCTCCCTGGCCTCAGAGGGCAGATATGAAATTCCTAAGTGCCCTTGTCACCTGGAGCCTGGGATTTGTCTTCCCCTCCCCCTTGTATGGTGATCTTGTTGTTTATTCCTTATGCTGATCCTCTTAGATATAAACTGGTACCCCAAGCAGTTGTAATTTATTTTCCTAGCTGTCTTCAGTTAGTGTGTGTGCACATGAAGGACTTTATACAAAACTCCAGTTTCTAGAAAACTGTGGATCTGATGTGTTACTTTGTTTCAACCTTATTTTAGAATATGGAACAGATAAGAAGCTAGATAGCATTAAGGGACCGGTTACTGCTTTGTGATTATTAGCATAGATAACCCTTGTAATGTAAATGACAGTTACCCAAGCATACTTAATAAGTCTGATTTAAGGGAATTGGCTGTAGTTCTGTAGAGGTACCCTTTTTAGGCACAGATGGAATGTGGGTGGTACTGATTTATGCTTTGGCTGGTATTGCAAATGGAGGCTTTGATTATGTTTTGTAACTTACCTTAGACACAGGATATAAATAAAGTGATATGGGTGATAGATTGATGTGCTGTATATCTGCTGCTCAAGACTTTGTCAAAGCTTGAGATTGCTCTCATGTTGCAATGCCCCTTGATATCCCCCTGACACTAGTAATAGAGATTATTCTGCCCTTTCACCAAGGGGCTCAGGGCAGTGCACATAATTCTTTCCTTCTCCATCTTATCCTCTCAACCCTGTGAGGTAGGTTAGGCAGAGAAAAATACCCAGGTCATGCAATAAGCTTCATGTCAGAGTGGAGATTTGAGCCTGGGTCTTCCAAATCCTAGTCTGATATTCTAACCTCTGCAATACGCTGACTATCTACATGGGGGTCTGAAACAAGTTATTTGAAGTTATTAACTGTTAACTGTGGTTAAACACCCATGATATCATGTGACATACGAACACAGACATTCTGTCTTCTCTGGCACCACCCTCACTGCATTGCAGGCTGGCATACCAAGCTGGGTCTCTTCAGGGAAGGTTAAGGAAAGAAGAAAGGAGATAAAATTAATATTTTGTTTTGTCAAATGGTCACCGGTGATCTGAAACCTGGTTTCATAAACTAATCATGGTTTTGCATTGTGTTTGAACCCAGTATGTGGGTAGTACAGGTAGTACATCTTCATTTTTGCAAGGTCCTGTTGGTTATATCATCTCTGTGGAATGGTTTCTCCCCAACCATACATCTGATGCTTAGTCTTGAGTTTTTGTTGTGACCTCAAGACATCCCTGTTTCCCCCAGATATTTAATTATTTCTCTCTCCTCCCCCCAGATGGTTTTGTGTTATGGGAATTATTGCACCTGCTTTGTTATCTCACCCTCTGATACCTTGTTATCTGATGCTGCTAATACAGAATACTACATGTTTTTTATATTGCCTCTGGCTGTTTTAAAAGATATTCCTACAGCAGTTGTGGGTTTCTAATCAAGTTCCCAAGTTTTTAGGTCGGTGTGGTGCACTTGCTATACTATAAATGCTCTTGAACTTGTGTCCTTTGTGGGGGGTTGCAGTGGGTGTGATATATGATTGTAATCCAAAGTCTCACGTTGTACTATGAAGCGTTTGGGCTTTGCTAAAATGCCTCTATCCTAGTAGTCATGTAACAGCTATAATCTGTGTCTGGTTTGGTATCAACAAATTTGACTTCTTGGTTGAAAAGTTCAACCTTGTAAACAATGTAAGAATTTGCTCCTCATCAGAGCCTAGCTATTTCCTTCATTTATTGTCATTCGGGTCGAGCAATTACTGTAGTTATTGTTTCTTCCCAACCACTGGTGAGCTGCACTAAACTTAGCATAATGTAGGACCCACTCTGGTATTAATTTAATGTTGTTCTTTTGCCATCTTTGGGGTAGGGGGAAGAATCCACTTGCCATTTTAGGTGAAAGTCTGTGCTTGCCTGGCAACTGTAGATTGTTCAGTTCACCACCTCTATGAGTTCTTCCCTCTATGAGGGAAGACATGATAGAGGTCTATAAAATTATGCATGGTTTGGAGAGAGAGGACAGAGAGGTTTTTCTTCCTCTCCCATAATACTAGAACACGGGATCATCTGCTGGAGGGTGAGAGATTCAAAACAGATAAAAGGAAGAATTTTTTCACACAACGCATAGTGAAATTGTGGAACTCCCTGCCCCAGGATGTGGTGATGGCTGCCAGCCTGGAGAGCTTTAAGAGGGGAGTGGACATATTCATGGAGGAGAGGGGTATTCATGGCTATTAGTTAGAATGGTTACTAGTCATGCTGCATACCTATTCTCTCTAGTATCAGAGGAGCATGCCTATTGTTTTGGATGCTGTGGAACACAGGCAGGATGGTGCTGCTGCAGTCGTCTTGTTTGTGGCTTCCTAAAGGCACCTGGTTGGCCACTGTGTGAACAGACTGCTGGACTTGATGGGCCTTGTCTGATCCAGCAGGGCCTTTCTTATGTTCTTACCTTAAATCCCAGAGTGGTGAGAGACATAAATAATCTAAATTTGGGGCATTGTAATTTTGACCTGGTGGAATGTCAGTAAGTCCTTCTGGCATCTGACCAGAGTACTCTCTCAACCAGTTCACCATATTGAATAGATGGTCATTTCACCTGCTGGTGTGTGTGTTTTCATTATGTATTTCTACGCTTGAAGAATATGGTATTTTTAATGTGGGTCAGCCAGAATTCCTGTTGGTTTTGATCTGTTGTAGGGACTAATCACTGTGAGATCAGAAAAGGCTACTTTGGCATCGACAGAGAGATCTTATTTGTTAGCAAGAGGTCAGGATGCCCACACTGGTGAATCAGAAGGATAGTGATGGAATCAGGCCTGTTGTCGTAACAATATGGGCAGTCTACATGAATTCTTTTTAATGGATTGTGGGGGGTTGGCTGTGACCCCACAGTAACCTTTCCTTTAGCTGCCTTGAGTCTAAGAAAGACAGTGAAGGGGTGCTGTGGGAAAAATTTACATTAATAGCTGTAAGTGCCTTTTTAAATACCCTGATTCTGCAGCTGAATTCTTATCAGGCAAATGAGCCAATTATATATATTTTCTCGCCTCACAGAGGAGCTATATACATCTGTGCTAAAACAAGAGCAACATGTTTGAAAATTAATGAGTGAGAAAGCATTGTATTGGATAGTTAAGTTGCGGCAGTAAATACAAGCCCCAAAGAGGTTTTTCTGTACTAGAGTACTACAGGCGCATACTGAGCACGCAGTTGGACTAATAACTAGTGCATTCCATTCCATTTTCCAAATTGATTATAGTAGTTAGCGGTTAGAAACTGCAACAACTTTAGCCTTGTAACAACTTTAGAACACAATCTACTTTTCCAAAGCCAATGTATGTAAAAAGTGTAACAGTACAGTGGTGTTTTTGGTGACTCCTTTCTAAGCCCATTGACTTGAGTAGACTTAGAAGGGTGTAACTACTTTGGGTAGAGAGAATGATTGCGCACGCACAAAAGACTGAACTCTAGTACAGTAATTTACAGTAATTTACAATTGCAGTTGCTTTTGTTGATGCAGCTTCCCTGTGTTCCACAAGGGAGAAAGGCGGCTCATAAATGGCTTAAATAAAATGAACGAATTGTACAGACTTATACATGCCTGGTTCTTCCATCCTTCCTCCCCACCCTTTCTTGCACAGAGCGCAGCAAAAGACCACCAAACTAGCTCTGGTAACCCGTAATGTATGAATGTAGGTGTACTGTTTGGTCTGTAGAAGGAAAACGTTGGTTATTATATATCATGAATAACTGGAGGTAGCTTTCAACTATCATTCCTTCACTGTCTTGATGGCAAAAAGATGTGGCAGGGAGAGACGCAATAATCAGTTTGATGCACATCACAAGCTGGATTTGTGCCGTTTTTATTTAACCATGATTAAGTTGGATGTCTTAATGCAGCATTATGGTGATGTGTACTGATGTTTTCTGCAGTGCCATATTGATATTGGTCCAGCAATACCTTAAAGATGATCAAGCTTTCAAGAGTCAAAGCTCCCTTAGTTTCTGATGAAGGTAGCTTTGACATTCGGAAGCTTATATCCTGGAAATTTTGTTAGTCTTTAAGGTGCTACTGGACTTGAATCTTGCTCTTCTACTGCAGACCAATATAGCTACCCTCCTATGTATTGATATTGTAGGGTATGAATTGCTTAAAAACACCAGAAAGCATGTCCCAAAGAATCACTTTGTTTTGGTGTTCATGCTAATAAACAATAATTATTATTCATTAGGAAAAAACCAATGCAATTCAGAGTGTTCACCAGAAACTGCAGGATCTGGAACTAGAACACAGCAACTGCTCTGAAGTGATAAGGCGGCAGAACAGCGAACTTGAATGGAGTGCTGAACGAGAAACTCAACTTAAAAAAGAACTCAACGTAAGTGCCATCTTGGCCTGCCCTCCTCCATCGATGCTTTGGTGTTGGTGTGTGATAGCTGCCTGCTTTACTGCCACCAAGAGAAGTTGTTGGTGGGAAGGGTGGGTAAAAGCCATAGAAATCTTAAATTAACAACTAAATAGTCAAGATGGTAGTCCAAAAACTAGTCTTTCTAAGGACATCAGCTGCACCTGCTTCCCCAAAACTTCAAGTATATACCTTTATTCAGGGATCTGTGGTTAGTAAGGAGCTGATGTCTCCACATCAGTATGGTTGATTTTTAGGCATGTGTTTCTCTGAAATGAACTATGAAACAAAGAAGGTACTGTGTAAGCAGCTGTCAAGGCAGAAAAATAATGTTGCATTTTACAGACAATTTAAACTTCTACCGCTTTATAGTTTTGCGATGTTAATGAAAAAAACATATAGAATGCACTTTAAGTAAGGGTAACTGTGTTAAAAAAAACAGCTCTACAGGCTGGTTTTAGCCCAGCAATCTGGTAGATACTTAAGCAGCGCCTAAGCAAGCTGTTTTTCTAAGGAAGATTTGTACTGTTCCTGTAGTGCCCTCTGGTGGGTAATACTATGAAATTTTGCTAACTTATTTCAGAAGCTTTGTGCATTACTTCTTATTTTTAAGAATTTTCATCCTGCTTTTCTTACAAGAAAAAACAGCTTGTGAACAATAAAAGCATGGTTGTGTACAATAATAAAGAAAAGTTTCCAATAAAATGCAGCAGAAGCTGGAACAAAATATTGACTTGATTAAATCAGTAAAAGAGAACCTGCTGTAACAAAAAAAGAAAATCTGTGGTGTTTTAAAAAGTAATACCAAATTAGCTTTCGCCTGTACTGAAGGCTACTTCCCCTACAGCTGCTTTCCTCCGTGGTATTTTCATGGATATTTCATGATATTGTTTCTCCACAGGGAAATGCCTGGGGTTCCTCAATGCACAAAGCAGAAGAAGCCTGCTCTTCGTAGCTAGGATTAATGCACAAAGTCCTCAGAAAAAGACACTCCCTTCTCCTGTTCTCACATGTGCAATCTGTGGGTCTAATATTGTTGTTTAAAGGAAGGTTCAAGACGTTAGGTGGGATTTTTGTTTTACAATTTGGATGCTTAAATACAAGCACGCCCTTGCTTATAAACAATGGTTCCAGCCCAGAGGACGTTGGCTATGTTTTAAGTCCCGTGGAAATATGTGAGACTAATTGATTCCAACATGTCTGACTTTCTCTGCACTGGGGCTAGAGAATTTCGAGGGACTGTTCCTCTAATGCTGGGATTACCTTAATATTAATATATGTACAGTAATGTGTAATTAATATAGTATTATTTTAAACAATGTCCTTTTATTATAACTAAACAATCACCTTGTGAATGTTATATGGGATGGATGGAAGTTTACATATTCTTGGGTCCTTTATCTGACCCTTTCCCAGCCTGAACATTTGACACACTTAGAATCATTTATTTATTTATACTGTTTATATGCTGCCACTCTATAGACTTGCTTGAGGCAGCTTACAACTAATAACCACAGAACCATACCATTGGGCTGTGGTACATGTCCAGGGATACATGTGGCCCCATAAATGTGTTTGGCACTCTCTTGTTTTTGGTGAAAGTGCAAAAAGTTAACGAAAAGTTGTCTAGAAACTGGATGGAAACCGTATCTTAATTTATAGAGGAGGAAAAGGAGGAGGAGAGATAGATTTAATATTCTGTTTAAACAAGAATTATTAGTTTCCAAAACTAACTTTTTGTTGCTTTGCAAAAAGTTAAGTAACCCTTATTGAACTGAGTGAGTATTGCTTTACAGTTGTAATAGATTAAGGAGCATAATTCTGTGTGGATGGAAACACCGGGCTTTCTTTAAGACCAGTTCCAAATTGAGTGCATTGCAGTAATCTATGTAAGTGATAGCATTAGATACAGGCCATCATGGTGAGTTGATTTTTAAGTTAATTCTTCTTCTTAGGCAGCTACAGCAAGAGTAAAGAAACTGGAAGAAAATGTTGAAGCAGAAAGAGCAGCACATCTGGAATCAAAATTTAATTCTGAAATAATTCAGGTGAACTAGTGAATTGAACTGACAAATGTATGCCAGGTTAGCATATAACTGGATAATTGTGCGTGTGTTAAGTGCCGTCAAGTCGCAGCCGACTTATGGCCACCCCTTCTGGGGTTTTCATGGCAAGAGACCAACAGAGGTGGTTTGCCAGTGCCTTCCTCTGCACAGCAACCCTGGTATTCCTTGGTGGTCTCCCATCCAAATACTAACCAGTACTGACCCTGCTTAGCTTCTGAGATCTGACGAGATCAGGCTAACCTGGGCCATTAGCACATGCTTAATAGTTTAAGGCCTAATGCTATATTTGAATACATAACAGAGAATAGACTGTAGATTATGCAATAGAAACTTGTGGAATGACAGATATTTGACTGCTGGCCTGTAACAGCTTAGTAAAACCACTTTGTTTGCAAAATGAGTACGCAAAGAGTACCCAAAAGAATACATTAACTTGGTACTTTTGCTGGCATCCCAGTACTAACCTAAGCTGCTGCAGGCACTTAGCATTGTGAACTGACCCAGAATGTCAGCATATACATGCTGCGAGTTGCATTGTTGTAACTGTCTTAACAGTAGTTTCTTACCTTAACCTTAATTCCGAGTCATTTAAATATGATTTAGGCGCAGAGAATAGACGGCAGGGTGGTACCTTTCCCCTTATAGTCTTCAATTTACAGGACAAATTTAGATATTCATACTCCGCTTTTCACACCAATGGGGATCCAAAGCTTACAACATCTTTCTCCCCTTTTCTGTTATCCCCACAAAACCTCTGTGAGATAGGTTAGGCAGAGAAAGAGAGATTGGCCCAAAGTCATCCAATTGGTTTTCACTCAGAGTGATTAATAATCATGGTTAAAGGAAGGCAGAATTTGCACTGAAGAGGTGGTTATTTAGTAGAAGGGAATATGTGATCTCATAGCTGAATTCATACCTACATTGGCAGCCCATTTCTAAAGGAAAGGGTAGATCTGCGGTGGCCAGGAGTGGCGAAGCCACGCTGCTTCCCAGCCCCAGGGGAAAAAACAAGGTTTTTTAAAAAGGGAAAAATAGGGGGACATGTCCCAATGAAAGAAGTGAGGCTGCAGCACCAAAAAAAGGTGGGGCAGCTCCGCTGCTGCTCATGGGAGCATTCCTGCCCCAGGGAATGTCTCCCCCACACTGGCGCAGCCGTTCTCTTCTGGGATTTAGTTCCCAGAGTGGCTATGCTGGTGGCAGGGGAAGCGGAGCTCCGTGGCGTGTTTGCCCCCACACCAGCGTGATAAAGTGGCACCTATGCCAACGTGGGGTCATGCCGGCTCCTAAGGAGATCCCCCTCCTCAGGATTGCTGCCTTAACCGTGGTTTAGTTTACTGTCTGAGCTTACATTAATGATTATCAGTAACCCATGCTGGCTACTGTCCTAATCATGGTAAAGTATTGGCAAAATTAAGTCTATATGGAAATACCGTATGTCCCTGTGTGCCCCTCACAGTTACTGCTAATCTAATATATTAACAGTATTCTTGAAGTTTTGATTATTGGTTTGTTATCACTTCTTGCAGTTAAGAATTCGAGACCTGGAAGGAGCTTTGCAAGTAGAGAAGGCCAGCCAAGCAGAAGCACTTTCTGATTTGGACATTGTCAAAAGCAAGTTCAAAGAAGTAGAAAATGCCTATGAGAAGGAAAAACAAAACGCGCAAGAGAGCTATGAAAAACTTAATTTGTACGTTCTTAATCAG